>NC_090958.1:0-302424 GCF_040807025.1 Struthio camelus | reverse complement strand
CCGTTGTAAGCGTTGGGCTGGTTGTGGCTTTAAGGCAGCACCCCGCTGGGGCCCTCGTCTCGCCACGGCCGCAGTTAGCAGCGGCAGTCCTAAGAACCGTTTGTCGTAGGGGTGAGAGCCCTGAGAGCAGAAGAGAAGAGAGAACCTGGCCGTTGGGTTTCTGCCCTGAGCCGTCTAGGCCAGAGAATCACCCTGGCGACATTCAGTCTTGTACAGTCTCCTGTCTGGACCGTTTTAGATCCTGTTGTCCTACATGGAATATGCGCGGTGCTGCCAGGACCTGGGCTGCCAGGAAGAGTGGCTGCAGTACGGGCGGGCGGCCATCCAGCTTAGCTCTGACGTCGAGCTCTTTGGAGGAGGGGTATTAAAGGCCGCCAAATTTGCCCAGGCCCTGAGCCATCTGAACCTCAGCCTGGGGAATCTGCCCCTCTCTGTCGACGTAGGTACGTACTGCCCCCGCTGCCTGCGAGAAGGCATCTCCGCAGAGGGAGCCTGTGCGAGCCTGCTTGTTTTCTTGGCAGGCTATCGCGCCAAGAGCCTGTGGATGGAGCTGGAGAAGCCCGACCTGGACTGCGAGGTTCTCGCCACGCTCTTTGCGGCGCTCTTTCTGCAGATGAGGTAATGCTGCTGCGGGACAGACTGCTGGTTGCGCAGGGTCGGGGGGCCACCTGAGATCCTTCTTGTGTCATTCTCTGCGCGCAGCAAAGAGGGCTGCTTGGTTTCTTATTGGATACTCGCTGGCTGTATGGACGCTGGTAAATTAAACAATGCCAAGGACCGTGGCTGGCTGTTGGGGAGCGTGAGTGTGTGCTGTGAAACTGCTGGAACAGTTGCTGGCTCGGTTCTGGCCCTTGCCAGGTAGCGCTTGCCGCAGGCAATTCCCAGGCCTGGTTTAGGAGCGAGCCTAGCGCAGGGAGGCGCTCGTTGTGTTGGGGGCGCTAGCCATGTTTGGTTGGGTGGACGCGGGCCTTTCCATGCCACGCGGCACCGGTGCCCGAGACGGCAGTCGTCCAGGGGGAGGTCTCGAGAGGAGCAGTTTCCGAAGCAAACGCGTCATGTGGGCGAGTGCGGAGGGCAGTGGGGAGCTGTGCGTGCTCTTTGGCCTGCTTTTCCTGACAAAGACTTTGATGGAAAGGTGAGTAGCTCTGCTGCTGGGCCAATGGGAAAGCACTGGCTTGCATGGGAAGGATGCCTGAGTTTTGCTCCGGGGCTTGCCGTTTGGGCCGGGGTCCCTGAGGCCTTTCTCCGGAGACTTGTTGCCAAAAGATGAACAACTGTCTGATGGAGAACCTCTGATGGCGATGCCAGAAAGAGCAGCGCAGGGAGAGCGGGATGATGGGAAGGGGAGCGGGGAGCGTCCGGAGGTGGTGACTGGGATCCCACCCCGCGGAGAGGCTCCATGGAGGCTCGCTGTGTTCCTCCGCAGGTACCCAGAATGTGAGGAAGTGCTGCGCAGGCTCGAGAAGCAGGTGGCTGCAGAGCACAGCATCATTGGGCAGGCATACTTCTTCTCCTGCTGCTTAGACCTGTTGCTTTACGCTGGTAAGTGCTCAGTGAGGAGGGCCCCAGAGAGCCAGGAGGCTTGCAAAGATGCTTTTTCTCCTGCTACAACACGGACGCCAGAGCCTCCAGCCACGCTTTCACTTCCTGGGCCGAGTCCCGGGCTCTTTGGCTCTGGGTGTGTCTTTGTCTGTCTTTCCTGCCTCCCCTGTCTTTGTTTGCATGTTCTACAGGTGATCCCAGAGTGATTTCAAAATGCTGGCAATTTCCCTCTTTGCTTCCCGTGTTTTGAGATTCCCCTTTCTGAAACCTCTTCCCAGGCTCGCTCTGCTCTGGCTCCTGGGGAGGCGGGCATAGCAGTGCTGGGGGATGTGCCTGACCAGGAGGCATCTAACAGCCTACGCTATGGAGTGGCTGTCGCTTGCTGGTCAATGGCAGCGTGTGTCTGTCAGCGCTCGAAAGCTGCTGAAGAAAAGGGAATAGATATTTGTGTGGCGCTTGACTAGCCCTGAGGAGCTAGGCTAGAACTCCAGCCCTTGCCTTGTTCCTGTTTGGTTTTGCTTGCTCTCTGAGTGGTTTACCTGCCCAGAAATTCTCCAGCTGTGCTTGAGCTTTGTCCTGCTACGAATGCCCGAGGGAAAACAAGGCAGCGGAGGGCGGCACTGCTTCTCTGCGATGCATTTGTATTACAGGCTGGGAGTACAAGTCATTTGAAGAGTGCAGGAGCTTCGTTGAGCAGAACGAAGCAAACCACATCCTCAGCTCGCACAACAGCATCCTGCTTGGACTGTATTCGTCCCTGGCTCTTTGGTAAGTTACAGAGGTGCTTAGACTGGCGAGAGGCCCAGGCAGTGGTTCTGGCAGGGGAGGTGGGAGCTCTGGGCCTGTCGTGTCCCCCGTGCCCTGTCCAACAAGGCGGCCGTCGCTGGGGTGTAGAGTACTTGATCAAGTACTCTACAAAACGTGTGTGTGTGTGTGTGTGTGTGTGTTTCTCTCTGGACGGTGTAGGTTTGGAAGGCTTGGGCAGTGGGCCGAGTTCCAGAAGCCCTTTGAAAAGGCCAAGAGGCTGCTGAAGAGAGCTGACGCCTCCGTTTTGGCCACCCAAGCATGCAGCCGGCTCCTGGAGTGCTACACGCTGGTGCTGCGGAACGACATTGAGCGCAGCTCGGCGAGGGCCCGGGAGAGCCGCAGCAGGGCTCTAAGGGTGAGGGAAGAGGAGGAGGGGGGTGTGCACGCTGTGAGGGGCCTCTAGGGAAAGCTGTGTTGCGAGCAGCAGTGGATTGGCAAGGCCAGGGCGAAGCAGCCGCGCTGGGATGGAGCCAGGCTAGAGGCAGAGTGTGGTAGTGGGTTAGAGAGGAACATGGCAAGAGGCTGCTCCCCCATGGGGCGGCAGCAAGAGGTGGTAGAGAAGGCAGTGAGGTGACGGGGGTCTTCCTGGGCACGTGAGGATTCCCTTGTGGGGATGGGAATGGTCTGCAAGACAGGAGAAGAGACTTGCACAGCCATGAGCTAGCTAGTGAGCCCTGCTGAAATGCCTGCTGCATGTGAGGGCTTATGGCTCGGGAGAGACTTGTGTGGTATCTCAGCCTTGCTAGCTGCGTGCTCCTTGTGCCTTTGCGGCTGCTTTCCCCTTTGGGGAATAGGTGCGGTCCTCAGTGCCGAGCCATCGCCCAGCTCGATGACTTCTGCTGACGTGCCTCTCCGTTGTTCTCTCGGTAGCTTGTGGAAGAGGTTTTTGCTCGGTGCTCTACAAGCCCCGTCTTCTACCCCAGAGCCTACCATCTGAAAGCGTACGTTTTCTGCATGCTGGGTAACAAAGACCAGAGCCTGTTGTGCCTCAGGCAGGGCCTCCAAGCCTGTGAGGCGAATGGCAACCTCCTGGAGAAGACTTGGCTGGAGATGAGCGCTGTAAGTGGATCCTCTTTGCCTCTGAGTTGCTCCCTGGGCAGAGGTTTGGCATGCCCTAGGAGAAGGTGGCGCGGACTGTACTCCGGCAGGTCCACGTAGGGAAAGCCCCCAGCGAGCTTCAGGAGCGTGTGCCGAAAGTCCTTGGCGAGCTGGTAGGGGCTGCTAGCCCTCCTCAGCAGGAGGGCAGTGGCAGCTGCGATGCCCTTCCCTCAGGAGGGGCTGGAAGGACACGCGAGGGAGCAGCAGGCGCTGCAGCATGCCGCTCCTTCCCAGCATCTCTGCTGGGCTGAGGAGCGGTGGAGTGGAATCTCTGCCTCTCCCTTGAGCCAGCTCTGGGAGCCAGCCTGAACCTGGCTGGAGGAGGTTTCCTTTGCGTTCCCTCTCCTTGCCCTCCCTGATAGGCTTTTGCAGCACGGCAAATTGGGTGATGGATGGAAGAAGCTACTGCGAGAGGCCTCGCTTGCCTTCCCGGACCGCGCCTGTGGCTCTGGGGACCTCCTGTTCTTCGCGGCTCTCACTTGGGCTTTTGTTTTCCTCAGGAGCGGTGGTTCACTGGCAAGGGCCCCGTGGGAGACTTGTGGCTGGAGACAGCGCCACGTTTTCCCCAGCTGAAGCAAGCAAAGCCTGAAGTCTGTAGCTGCAGGTACCTGCTGAAGCTGCCAGCACGGCCGAGCGAGGATGCTCTTCCAGGGGTTAAATAAAGAAACACTGCCATCATCTCAGCGTTCTGTATGGAGTCACAGACCACAGCAAGAGGACGCTGAAGGCGTGCCACGAGAGCAGTGCAAGAAATTCTCTCCCCCTCGCCCTAGTGCAGTTCCCTGTGGCGCTGTGTAAGCGCTTGAGCCGGCTGCAGGAGGAGCTTGGCCCTGGTGTAGGGCCAAGTGGTTGCTGAGGTGGGGAGGGTGGGAGGGTGTTTTTCTGGAAGCGGGACTGGTTTGAAGTGTTCCCTAGTCAGAAAAGTCAACAGCACTAGCGGCCTCATCCTGTTGCCCTCTCTGGTTGATGCGGATGAGAGCTCCTTAGTGGAGAATGGATGTACGTGTGTGCATATAGATGTAGCCAAGAGGGATGCCCCTGTGGGCGAGGGCGCTGCTTGTGCTGGGGTCCGCCCAGCTCCCAGCTGAGCTTGCCTTGGGGAGCAGCCAGCCCTTGCTGCTCACTGGCAAGAGAGAGCGTTGGCCTAGGCGTCGTCACGCTGCTGCGCGCTCTTCCTGAGGAGGCAGAGCAAGCCTGCTCGGTCGGCCTGCATCGTCAGTCTCCCGTACGGGTGACCGCTTTGCCTGCCTCGTGGGAAGGAGGAAGGAGGAAGCGTGTGAGCTGGGCTGGCAAGCAGCGTTCCGAACCTGGGCCTGGCTCGGTGTGTGTGCCTGGCTGTCGCCAGCAGGTTGCAGTTGTGTGTGTTGGGTGCAAGTGACTTGTGCTTGCTTGGGAGACTTTGGTGGGCCCCGAGGCAGCAGGGGGAGCCTTCTGGAGGCAAGAAGAGAGACCATCTTGGTAGCCTCTCTCTGAGGGCTGAGGCAGCAGGAAAGAAGGCAGGCTGGTTTCTGCTGTCAAGTGCTCTGCTGTTTGAGGTCAGCAGCGCAAGGGCACAGGCTTGTCTAAAGCACCTGGTCCCCCAGGCCTGGGAGGGGCTGGTGCTCCCTCGCCTGGCCATTGCCTGAGGGAGAGGCACAGTCCGAGAGGGACACTGGAGGCTGCCTGGGCAAGCAGCCACTGAGTGTCACCGTGTGGCAGGCATGCCAACTCGTGCAGCTGCTCCTCTGAGCGACTGGGGAGAAGGGCAGCTTTGGCGCGCGCGGAGCGCGGCCTTGGCTGCTAGCCCTCGTCCCCCGTAGAGCCCGGCTCTCCTCAGTGCTGCTGCTTTGGTGGCAGCAGTTGTGTGGCTCGGGGCAGCGGCTAAGGTGGACGGGGAGCTGCCTTTGCCTGCCTGGAGGCAGAGGGCCGTGCGTGAGCCAGGGTGCCCAGCGTGGCTCTGTTTCCCTGGGGCATGCAAGGTTTACAACAGCGTTCTCACTCGGAGCAGGGACCTGGAGCTGCCTCCTGCTGCGGCTTTGGACTTTGTCTTGCCCTCTCTGATACGTCGGTGCGCCGTGGTCCTGGCCCAGCCCTGTCCATCTCCTCCCGGCCTCCCCCAGGAGCCGTGTGGATGGAGGTTGGCTGTGTCCCCCGCTGCCCCCCCGGGAAAGCCCCACTTCTTTTTGCAAAGAAATACAAGTCCTCCGAGCAGCCCCGGAAACGCCCAGCTGCGTGCTGCAGTGGCCGTGCTTTTGGGGAAGCCTGGGCTGCTGGCTGTCAGCACGTCTGTTAGGCCCTTTGCGCTTGGGAACGTGGGAAGCAGCTGCTGTTTCGGCCACGGGTGGAGGTCAGTCGCTGTGCGAGCCTCCTTCAGCTCTGTACGGGAGACAACTGCGTCGCGCTAGCCACCTCTGAGCAACCGGCTCGGCGTAGGGAGGGAGCGGGGGGCAGCTTCCCGGCAGTTGCTGGGTAAGCGGTGCCTTGCCGAGGCTGTCACTGTTAGCCGGATCAGCGTAGGCGACAGTGGACAGGTAAATGATGACACGCGGACGATGTCACTGTGAGCCGACTGTGACCTCCCCCGGCCCCTTGGTGACAGAGGGCCAGCCGCGCCTCCCAAAGGCCAGTGCGCAACGCTGTGCAGTGGTGTCTGGTCGTCCTCCCTGGTGGGCACGGTGGGTCGTCTTGTACTGAGGTACCGCAGGTACCCCAGGGCGCTGACGATGTCTTGTGCCTGGGAGCGAAGGTCAAAGCACTGCTCAGAACTGGGGGAAGTAGCTGCTTACGTCCCCGACCTGCTTTTGTCTGAGGACTTGAAGCAGGAGAACCGTTGCGTTCAGAACTTCCATGGAGTGCTGCTCTTTGCTGATGTGTCAGGTGGGTCAAAGCGTTATGAAGGGCGGGCACTGAGGAGGAGTCCCCGACCCGAGCCGCTGGGACTTAGCGGGCCTTTTGGAGCCCTGGTCGTCCCGCCTGTGGTAGAGAAGGGGTCAAAGGAGATGTCGTTTGCCGCTGAGGTCTTCCGCTTTGGGGAAGTAGCGCTCGGACGTAGCTGAGGTCACAGCCTGGGGGTGGTCTTTGCTGGCAGCAGCCCTGCGGCCTGCTTGTGGTCAGCCGTCTGCTCAGAGCAGCGTGCGTTAGGGAGCCCTGAGGCTGCCGGAGCAGCAGCTTGGGCCCGCGCTGTTGCCTGCAGTGCTCTCTCTGGAGCTTTGGGGAGGTGTGAGGTGGGCCAGGCTCTGGCTCATGGAGGCCTGGGAGAGGAGGCCTGGCTGCCTTGCCTCCCCCTTGTTAGTCTTTGTCAGGGCAAACTTGGAGGAGCAGCTGCTGCGCAGAGGAGCTGGCTGGCCAGGTGCTGCGTTAGTTGGCAAAGGCCTCGTGGGCTTTCTAGCTCAGGGTGTTGCCTGGCTGTAGGCAAGAGGGGAGGCAGCCGGGGGACGCGCTGGAGGGTGGCAGCCAAGTGCAGGAGCTAGGCGTAACGGGTGGGTGTGAGCATGGGGAAGGCGCCCGTCAGCGAGCGCTCAGAAGCGCGGGTGGAATTAGAGGGCTGTGGCTGCTGTCAGGGGCGCGCCTGGGTTCTCCCGGAGCGTGGTTCTCTTGGCTGGCTGAAAGCGACGTGGAAAGTGCCAGGTCCTTTGGCCCTGTAGACGCGTCCTGATTTCTTTGTGCCTGTGTGTCCCTGTTGCAGGTTTCACTGCTCTGACAGAGAAATTCAGCCAGAGCATCAGCATAGAGCGGGGTGCGGATGAGGTAACGCAAACCCTCAATCGCTACCTGGGTGACATTTTGGAGGGTAAGTGCCGTTCTGCAGGACTGTGTGGGATTGGGCCACGACGAGAGGGAGGTGCTGGGCAGCCTGCTGCTGCTGCTGCTGCTGCTGCTGCCGCCGCCGCCTCCTCCTTGCGCGGGCTGGGGGTTCCTATGGGGCTGAGAGCCGCCAAGAGCAGCTGGGCTCTTCTGGCAGGTGCTTTCTGCTCCCCACAAAGACTAAGGAGGTGCCCGCTTTCTCAGCACCCACCCTTGGGCTTGTGGAGTGACCGCTGTTCAGTGATGGAGGAAGATTTTGCTGGTGTTGGGGCGCAGGGGGGAGCGGGGGCATCTAGCCAGTGTTAGTGCCCAAATGAGCTGGGGATGGGGGCGCTGACCAAAGTGTGCGTTGCCTTCCCTGGGGCCTTGTCACAGGGCACAGTAGCGTAGGTCCCAGGGCTGTGGTCCCTGTGAGCAGTGTAGCTGCTACGTTTGCTAAGTTGTGCCCCCAAAGCACCGCTGCTCTTGTGCTGCTGTCTGAGCAGAGCGGCTTGTCCTGCGGCCTTCCTGAAGAAGGCCTAGCTGCAGCTCTTCTTGTGTTTTTTTTTTGGTCTGCAGAGCTGCTGGCTTTTGGTGGAGACATCTTGAAGTTTGCAGGTACGTGTGCGTAAAAGAGACGTGGCCTTGTCTGCTGCAGCTGCAGACAAGTGCGAGGGGAGAGGGGAGACAGAGCCGCGAGCCGGCAGAGCCCCGAGGGGTGGCTCTGCTGGCACGCAGGTGCCCAGGGGGAGCTGCCGTCCCGGGCCCTGGCGGCGTGGCTGCAGTTGTAGCTGGCGGGGCAGAGGGGGAGGTGTGCCTGTGGCCAGGGTGCTGTAGTTGAGGAGGATGCCTTCACCCAAACGCGTTTTCCCTGGCACGCCTGCTGGCTTCCGCTGTCCCGGCCGGTGGGTGCAGGTCAGGGAGCGTCAGGTGTCACGAGAGCCGTCCCTGTCCCCTCGCTTTCCCCAGGGGATGCTGTGCTGGTGCTGTGGAGAGCAAAGCACACGCAGCTGAGAGACACCATCAGCCTGGTGCTGCAGTGTAGCCAGCAAATCCAGGAGAAGTACAGGATCCGTGAGACGGACGTGGGTCTGAAGCTCCGACTGAAGATAGGTACGGGGAGTGCTGGATTAGGCTGCTGCGCGTTCTCAGGCAGGCGTTCACGAGCTGCCTGCATGCAAAGTGAGCCGGTGGCTGGCCAACGTGCCGGTGTGGGGCCCCTGATTAGGACCCCCTCCCCGGCCACGATCGATCCTGAATCCATCAAGTGGGACGCCTGCGCTCGAAGCAGTTGAGCGGAAGAGCCTGGCTCCAGGGCTGAGCTTCAAAGTTGGCCTGGGAGGAGCTGAGCTGTGGCGGGCTGTGGAGGTAAAAATGCTCTCTGCATCAGTTGTGCTTGTCTCTCACCAGGGATCTCTGCAGGGCATATGTCCCTCCTGACTGTTGGAGACAAAAAGCAGCAGCACTTCCTGATCCTTGGCCAGGCCGTGGGTGAAGTGTGGCAGGCCCAAAACCTTGCCAATGCAAGTGACGTGATCCTGTCAGCCAGCTGCTGGGAGCTCTGTAACCGGAACCAGATCAAGACCAAGAGACTTAAAGGCCAAAGCGCTGTGAAGGTGGGTGGGACGGCCTCTGGAGCAATTCTGAGGGCCTGGGCGTGGACGTGGCTGTGAGGGAGGAAGGTGTGAGAAGGGCGAGGAGACGCGCGTGGAGGGAGTTCTAGGTGTAGAGGTGCTCCCGTAGGTGGGGAGCAGTAGCTGCTGGGGAGCAGTTTTGTCTCAGGGTTGTCTCTGGATTCTGCTGGGTGGCTTTGAAGAAGGGGGTCAGGAGGCGCTGGAAGAGTTTGCCTCAACGGGTACTGTCCTCTGTGGGTCCTGGAGCTGTCCTCGACGCGTTTTTGTACTGTGTGCCTTTAGGTTACAGGCATGGAACGGATGTCTCTGTCGGAACGCGAAGACATCTTCTCCAAGTTTACCCGAGCCCAGCTGAACTACAGTTCTCCTGAGGCGTCAGGTGAGGCCCGTGTTCATGACGTTCTGTGGCTGCCCAGAAAGGTGGGGGCGGGCTTGTTCAGGGGCCAGCGAGGAACGCCCTCTGCCCTCTCCCCCTTGCAGTTAGCATTTGTGCCTTTGGCCCTGGTGCGCTTCAGCGGAGGCACTCGCTGCTTCCCCCTGCTTCCAGGGGCCTGCTCTGGCTGAGCACCTGCAGGAGGAAGAAATGTGCAACTGGAGGAGACTTTCTCTCCCTGAGTTCCAGTGCCAGCCCCTGCTTTCCAACTGCTTTTCCCTAGGCAGGCTCGTAGTGCCAGCCTGCCAGTGACCGCCTGGATTTTCCTTCCCTAGGCATCCTGAGGCCTGCTGTTTCCCTGGCCCCTCGGCATGCTCTGGGGAAGTTGCTGCAGAAGTACGTCCCCGCATCTGTTCTGAGGAAGGTATGGCCACAGCTGCCGGGAGCTGTGTTTATTTTGCCCCGAGGGGAGGAGTTATTCCTTCCGCTGAGAGCGCGTGCTGCTGCCCACGTGGGGGCTCTTGCTTGGTGTTTGCTGGGGGCAGTCAGCTCTCGGGGAGAGCTGGCTGCTGAAGGTGTGCTGCTCTCGTCTTCCAGATTGATGACAGACAGCCCCTGGACTACTTGTCCGAGCTACGGCCGGTCACCTGCCTCTTTGTCAAGCTGCAGTTTGCTGCCGATGTCAACTTAACGCAGATCTGCAAGGCTATCCAGGACAGCAGCGTGATGATGCTGGAGATCATCCGTCCTCACAAGGGCGAGATCAACAAAATCTCCATGTTTGATAAAGTGAGTGTGGGGGAGGAGCCCACCCCGCAAAAGTGTGGGCAGCAAACGAGAGGGCAGTGGCTCTCTCGGTCTACTGAGCAGCGGGGAAAGGAGAAGCAGCTCTGCCTCGGCGCTGGGATCAGCACCCTCTGGCTGGGGGTTGCCCTGAAGCTCTGCTGCTCTCGGCAGCGGCTCGACTCGCACGGCATGAGCCGTTTGCCGTAGGCGCTGTCCCAAGCTGTGCTGCCGCTGTCCTTGGCAGGGCTGCACGTTCCTGTGCGTGTTCGGACTCCCTGGAGAGAAGCTGCCCGACGAAAGCGTTCACGCCTTGGAAAGCGCTGTTCAAATCTCCAAGGCGTGCTCCTCGAGGCCTAGGAAAATCGAGTGAGTGGGGAGGCGCGTTGCCTGGGACTGCGCGGGGGAAGGAGGGAGGGATGGTTTCTCAGCGAGACGTGCCCTCTAGCTTGGCCTCCTCTGTCCCTGGGAGGAAGGAGACAGTGCCCTGAGAGGTGCCCTTCTTGCCCGCGCCGAGGAGGCGTGCTGAGGCTGGCTGGAGTCAGGGACTTTCCGCCCGTCACAGCTGTGAGGCCTTAGGGGAAGGGTTGAAAACTGCCTGGCTGCTCTCGGGAGCCCCTTTCACCTGGGGGCGTTACGCTGCGGAGCTCTGCAGGTCCCCGAGGTCTGCCCTGCCAGGGCGGGAGGTGGTGCGAGGGGAGCCGGGTGAAGGGGTGAAGGTAGGTGGGCAGGCAGGCCTGTGCACGGGCGCTGCTGAGCGCCTGTCGCTCTCCGTGTGTGTCAGGGCCGTGTCTGTCGGGGTTACCAGCGGGACGGTGTTCTGCGGAGTCGTAGGCCATCGCGTGAGGCACGAATACACAGGTACGAGGTGTTTGGCTGAGGAGCAGGTGGCTGGGCTGGGTCTGTTCAGCCGGAGCAGCGTGTCAAAGGAAGAGGCAGAGCGGCAGGGAACACCCTGTTGCCCGTATGTGCTGGGCTGGGACGAGGCCTTGGCCTGTGTCCTGTGGGGAATGAGGGAGGCAGAGCGGGCGCCGCTGCGGTGCGGGGGACCAGGCTCAGAGCCTTGTTGTTCCTGCTGGTTGTGCTGCCAACGGTTTGGGGCTTGCCTGTGCTGGAGGTGATGCAGCCGTTGGCGGTGAAGGGTGGAGCGGGTTGGTTTCATAGGTACGTGAATGCGTGCTCTCTCTCTGCGGCAGTCATTGGCCAGAAGGTGAATCTGGCAGCCCGGCTGATGGAGCACTACCCTGGGCTGGTGTCCTGTGACGCAGCGACGTACGCAGCCTCTAGGCTGCCCCGATGGTGCTTCGAGGAGCTGCCGGAGGCAAAGATGAAGGGGGTTGTCGATCCTGGCCCCGTGTATCAATACCTGGGGGTGTCGGCGAAGTCGTGAGTGTCCTGTTTGAGCGGGCTGGTTGGGGGCAGGGTGGCACACAGGGTCCAGTCTTGGTCCGCAAAGAGGAGTTGTGCAGAGCTGGCCCCCGCCCACCCCTCCCATCGCTGGGGCTGAGAAGATGGAAAGGCAGAGCACGGGTACGCTTTTGGCCTGCCTACGCTGGTGCCTCCTGCTGTAAGGAGACGGGGAGTGATGCCGGAGGGGTGGAGAAGGCTTTTAGGTGTCCGTAGGCACAGAGGGGCCTTGCAGCCCCGGTCCAAACGGCTTCCAGCTGTGCTTTCTGCCCTGTGCTTGCTCCATTGCGCGCAAGACTAACGCAGTGGCAATTCTGCCCCAGGGAGGTTTTCTCCCAGCTGCTTCCGAGCATGACGCTCCCGGAAAGCTTTTGGTCAGGCCAGGACTCAGTTCCTGAGTGCCTCCTGGTGAAAGTTCAGGTGTTCCCCTGGGCCAGGGTTTGGCATCCTCTTTGGAGGCCGTTTGGAACGTTGACGTTGCCGTCCCCTTGCAACTTCAGAAAAACTCGAGCCCAAGGTGCCTGGTGCTTGGCGCCTTGGCCCAAGAAGTGACCCTTGTCGTCCTGTTGCACGTCGTGGCTTGAAGTGTTTTTTCTTGCCCGTCTTTGCCTTGACAGCAGCTGTTGCAGGGCCCCGCTTCTCGAAAGCGCTGCCTGTGAGCAAAGGCCAGGGAAGCAGTAGGCAGGACCAGAGACTTGTTTGGCTTGTCCTGCGGGGTGCAGCAGTGTGCTAGCCAGCGGCACTGCCTGGCTTCTTGCTCGTGTCTCCGCTTCCTTGGGCTTTGGCCTGTGGCGCTCGAGTCTTGATGCTGTGTGGTGTCCCACTGTGGCCGTTGGGCTTCTTCCTGGCTGCAGCTTTGCTAGTGCTCGTTTGGTGTTTGCGCTCTCTGCTGGGCCAGTGGGAGCGTGGGCAGGATTCGCTCCGGCTCGAAAGAAGAGCGGGTCCCCGGGAGCGCACCCTCAGCTCCACGCGTGGCTCTACGTCCTCCAGCTTCTGCCTACTTCATTGGCTTTTGTTTTTCTCTTCCTCCCGCTAGCATGTTTGGCATGGATGTTACGAAGGAGAGGCCCAGCTCTTCCCCGTTGCTCGGTAGGTGGAGAACGCCTTGGTCTGCTGAAGGCCAATTTGTTGCCGTCGGTACCTGTTAGTTCCGCTCTGGGAACGGAGAAGCTTTTGCGAGGGATGGCGTTGCCTGGCGTGGCCCTAAGGGTTTGGTGCATACCTTGGCTCCTAGCTGGTTCCTGTCTTTGGGGTTGGGCCGCAGCTAGAGGTGGGAAGCAGGGTGAGGCGTGCGCCGGATGCTCCCTGCCGTGCTGCATAGCTAGCGTGGCGGGACCTTTCCAGTGTGCAGTTGCTCACAGCCTCAGGGCTAAAGGGATGGCCGTAGTTGGGATCGGGGAGGAGATTTCCTTGGGTCCGACTGACCCGCTGCGGCGGCGAGAGAGAAGGGTGCCGACGGCTGTTTGCTTTTCAGCTCGCTGCAACGGGTCGCTTTCTTGTTTGCCTTCCCAGGTCGGGAGGAGGAGATTGCCCTCTTTGAAAGTTACTTGAAAGCCTATGTGGATAAGAAAGCAAGCCACATCATGGCGTTTGAGGGCGTGACGGGCTCTGGAAAGAGCCATTTACTTACGGAGCTTGCCTCTTTAGGCCAGGCTGCTGGGCTCAGGTGAGTGTTGCTGACCGGGAGCTGTGGAACGCTTTCGCTGCCCAGCCGCTGATGTCCGTGGGCTACTGGAGCCCCTCTGCCCTCTGCCCGGGTGCGTGGCCCTTGGACTGCAGCATCCCTGCAAGGCCTGCAGGAGCTGCTGCTGAGGAGCAGCTGCGTGCCCTCCTGCTGCCTCTTGAGGGAGCTAGAGGTGGCTGCTGGAGCCACTGCTGTTGAGCTTCCTTCTTTGGGCCAGGCCCCAAGCAAAGTAGAGCCCGAGCTCAGTCAGGGCTTTTGGCCGTAGCTGCGGAGCCAAGAGAAGAAACCCAAGTGGCCCTGGATTCCGCCTCTCCCCTAGAGCTTAGTGTGAGAAGCCTGCGGCTGCTTGGGTCCCTCTCTGAATCTCAGTGCCTTTTGCTTCTGCATGGCAGGGTAGTGGCTGTGGAAGCGCTGGAGCTCAACCTGAAGCAGGTCTACTCTGCCATGCACATGGTGCTGGCTGTGGCCATGGGCCTGCAGGCCTGTAAATCGTGCAGTGCCAGAGAGCTCGCCCTGCAGGAAAAGCTCCAAGGGCTGGTGGAAGAGAGCAGCTACTGCCTCCTCAATGTGCCTTTCGTCGTTAAGGTGAGAGCGAGAGGCCTCTGTGGCCGTGGCGAAGGCCTGCTTGTGAGCCGTCCTGTGGCTGTTGTGGTTGGGACACCGTGCTGGGGAGTGGGCTTAGCTCCGTGGTGGGAGTAGCAGGAGGGTAGCACAGGCTGGGCTTCTGTTTGTGGGTCCAAAGAGGGGGGCGAGGGGGCTCCTTGTTAGGGGTGAGTGCAGGTGCCAGGCTGCTGCAGGCAGTTCCTGGTGTCTTGCTCAGCAGCCTGGAAAGGGCATTGCAGAGAGGCTTTGAGAGGGGGCCGATGAGCTGGTGCTGAGTTCACTGGTGCGTGAGCAGCCTGCTCCCTCGCGCGATTGCCACGGCGAGGGAAGAAGCTCTTCTCCCCCCTCATGCCTCCCTGCAAGAGCTCTGCCAGAGACCCTCAGCAGAGGGCCTCCGTTGTAGGCTCCCGGTGACGTGCGCGCTGCGTCTCCTCTCCACTGTGTGGGGGGAGAGGTAAGATGCTGAGGGCAGCAGAGGCGTTTTGCTCGCTTGGACTTGCGTGGTGGGCAGGTGTGCTGAACCGCCCTGAAAGGCTGTTTCTCTGTGACTCTGCTTTTCTGGCCAGTTTCCCCTGTCGGAGAAGGTGTCCAAGATGAGCGGCGCTCAAAGGACAACGGAATTGGGGTTGGTTTTCAAGAAACTGCTACAGAAGGTGAGCCGTTCTCCCCATCCTGGGTCAGAGAAGGAAAGCAAGGCCACAGGCTGAGGGCTCTGCAGGAGAGTGGTGGGAGCTGGTGGGAGGACAGTGTACCGGAGTCATTGCCCTGCAGAGGCTAAACTCCGCGTGCCATGCCCCCTGATAACTTTGCTCCTGTGAAGTTGGAGGGCATGTGCTCCGGAGGAGGAGGAACGGTGTCTTTCCGTGCCACCGTGCCCGAGGGACCTTAAGAGTCTCGGAGCACGGAAGAGCGGGTGAGATTCCAAACGAAGAGGTAGCTGGGGAGAGGAGAGCGACTTCTGCGCGTCCTCTGTGTGGGGAGAGGCCGGCCAAAGTCTGTCCTGTGGAAGATGCTTGAGAATGCCTCAGAATCCACCCAGACCAACGTGCTTGTTTCAGATCGTTGAAGACGAGCTTGTCCTGTTTGTCATCGACAACGCGCACTACATCGACTCTGCCTCCTGGGCTGTTATGTCGCATGTGCTCAGAGATGTCCCGCTCTTTGTGGTCATGGGCTTTGCTCCTGCTCGCTACGGAAGACAGAGGCTCTGCGAAGCTGCAGCAGACATCATGAAGTTGCAGCAAACGACCCACGTTCATCTGGGAGAGCTGAAAGCTTCAGCTGTTGTGCAGAAAGCCTGCCGGGAGCTGGGAGTTGTCAGCGTGCCCAGGGCCCTAGAGACGTAAGTCCCAGGCGGGGCCTCGGAGCTCTTTGCGAGGGGTTGACCCGCTGCAGAGGGCAGGAGGGAACGAACGTGGTGGGGCAGTGGGGGGCGATTTGTTGCTGGGGCCGAGGCTCTCACTGGTGCCGGAGAGCATCTAGGCTGTTGGGGCCAGGAGAGACGAGGCTTGCAGCTCTGTGCCTTGGGCACTGCGCGCGACTCTTTTCCTGCGCGTTCCAGCAACCGCTGTATCTTCCGGGCAGCTCAGATGCCAAAGGCAGTGGGAGTGCTGGCCTGTTCAAAAGGGAGGTGTAGCTGTGGCAAAGAGGCTGGTCTGAAACGTGTCCCACCTTGCTTTGCCTGTGTCAGTCCCTGCTGGATCTGCTCCTTTCCAGGTTCCTGATGCAGAGAAGCTACGGGATCCCATATTACTGCGAGGAACTGCTGAGCGACCTTAAGCGCCACGACATGCTCTTGTTCCACCTGCTGCGGAAGGGCGAGAAAATGGAGGACAAGTGGGAGAGCCTCTTCAGTAAGCGCCGTTGTGGCTGACGGCCTGGTTGCTGTGGCGCATCTTCCAGAGCGCGTTGTTGCCCTGGGCTTCCCCTGTGAAGTTGGCCCAGGCTGGTGTTGCAGCAGTAGAGGCCTTGGCCTGGCTCAGGCGTGGGCTCCTGCATGCCTTGCTGCTGGGCTAGCCTAAGCACAGGCTGGGGAGTTTGGGTGGCTTTGTGGGGCGAAGCAATGCGGACGGGGCAGAAAATTGCAAAGGAGGGGAAGAGACGCTCCCTGGCACTGAGCTAAGCCCTGGTATTGTCTGGAGGCAGCATGAACGGGGGCGGTTATTGTGGAGCAGGGCGGAGAGTGGCGTGGCTGCAGTGTTCCTTGGGTGCAGCCGCGCGGTGGATTTATGCTGCCACGGAGCGCAGGGCCCAGCTGCTGTAAGACCTGCCCGGGGGGGGATGAATGCTAAAGGGTGGAAGATGGAGGGCAAGCAGGAGGTGACGGCCTGAATCGTCTCCCTTTGAAAATCGCTTTACGCTGCTCTCTTGCTCCGCTCAGCTTCTGTAACGGAGGCTTCCCCTGCCGCAGCCTCCTGGAGCTCCAGCGCGGGGAAGGAGCGCAGGGTGTGCACCATCAGACCTGACGTGAACCTGCAGAGCATCGTGCTTCCCTCCACCTTGAAAGGTGAGGGGCCGAGCCCCGCTGCGGCGGCTGGCGGCTGCACGGAGGTTCTTTCCCGGGGCATGGGCTAGAGAGAGGCTGGGTGTCTGTGTGCCCTGGGTTGCGACTGCCCAAGGGGTTTGGTCCCTAGGAAAGAAGGCTACAAATGTAGCGTCTGGTGTGGGGAAGCTAAGGCAGCCTCGGCAGCCTCAGGCTTGGGAGGGGGCAAGAGAGAGAGCTGTGGCTTGTTTTTGACAGGGATTGCGCTGGCTGAGGTGGACAGCATGAAGCCCTCGGAGCGGATGGTCTTGAAGTGCGCAGCCGTCATCGGGCCGACGTTTACCACCGAGCTGCTGTTACGCCTCCTTCCCAGGTGGACCAGGACCAAGATGAACAAGGCGTTGAATGTCCTGGTGAGAGGCAACATCTTGAAGTGGCTGAATGCTGGGAAGGTGCCAGAAGGCAGCAGTGTTCCCACCAAGGGGCCCGCCACCTCTCTGGAGGAAGAGAGCGGTAAGTGGTGATAATGCGCCCCCGGGAGCGTGGTAGGCTCCTGCTGCTCCCGGCTGTGTGCCTGGCGGGGCTCGCCAGGGCACGCTGCACTGCCCCCTCCGGTGGTGTGTAATGGGCCAAATGGCCGGCCTTGCTTCTGCTGCCAGCAGCCTCGGCAGCTGCTTGCGGGAGTGCAGCTGAAGGCTGTGCGTTGGGAGGGAGAGCGCAGGGCAGTAGCCTGTTGCGCAGGCTGTGCTGGTGTCGGCAAGGCAAACGGGTCCCTTTCACCCTAGCGCTGCGAGGCTCCGAGTGCAGGAGCGCTGGTTTCCTGCCAAGGATCCACGCCAAGGCCTGTCTTTCGTCCCCCGGCTGTGGCCCCAGCTGTGGCTGATGTGAAGCCCCGTTGCCTTTCAGGTGCCCAGAAGCGGTGCTTGGGCGAGACCGAGAAGACCGCGAGGCTGCAGTCTGGCGTCCTGACCTTCTGCGCCCCACTGCTGCGGGAGGCTGCCTACGAGCTGTGGCCCAAGGGACAGAGGGTGGCCATGCACCGCAAGTGCGCGGCCTTCCTGGAGAGGCAAGCGCACAAGTGCCAGTGCTGTGGCGGAGGGGACTTTGTGGCCTTCCACCGCTTGGCCCTCGGCAGCGCCCGGGAGGCAGAGAGCTGGGACGACCGTGCCAGCGAACGCTGCTCGTCCAGCTGGGAGGCCTCCCTGCTCAGAAAGGAGGAGTTGAAGAGGGATGAGCTCCGTGCCACTCCGGGTATGCTAGCTGCCGTGCTTTGGAGCCTGGGCCCTCCGCACTGTGCTTGCGCAATTAATGGAAGCGCCGTCCGCAGAAGCGTTTTGCTGAAGCCTAGGGATGCTGTCAGCAGAGGGGAGAGGCTTCCCTGAGACTAGCTTAGTCCTCCACTGAGGCCAGCTGCACCAGCAGAGCCATGCTGTGGGCACAGCGTAGAGCCTCTGTGCCCCGGAACGCCCTCCTGCATTTCCCTGGAATGACCGGAGAGCAGCCCATGTCCTTGCAGTGACAAGAGCCTTGCGGTGCACCCCCCGGCCCCGCAGGCTGAGGCGCCTTTCCTGGTGGGTGTGCTACGCTTGCCCAAAACGTAACAGCCCTGCCGGGAAGGCAGCTCTCGGGGGAAGAGGCCAGGAAGAGAGCTGCCGTCGGTCCCTTTGACTCTGCTCTCCTCCCCTTTCGGATGGAGCATGGCAAGATGCAGCTCTTCCCGCGTGTGAGGTGAGGAAGCGTTTAACTCGTGCTTTGTTTCCAGGTACTGCAAAAGCCCTGCAGAAAGAGAAGAGCTTCTTGGAGGAGACTTTTCGGTGAGGAGAGTAGGTTTTGGTTACGTTGGGAAGTCAGCGGGCTCAGGGTCTGCAGAGGGGGCAAGTGGAGTTTGCAGTTGTGCCTGCTGGCTGTGACTCTAGCTCAGGAAAGAGCTGGCCTGTTGGGTGGGAGCTGGGATGGAGTGGCCCTGGAGATGAGCCTCTTGGAGGAAGCCAGTGGGATCAGGGTGACGATGGTCACGTTAGGGCGGAGCCAGCCCTGCCTTCCTAGCTGTAGGAGAGCAATGTTGCGAGGTGTGCAGGGGCAAAGCAGCCAGCGGGAGCAGGGGGGCTGCTGGAAGGTGGCAGAAAGGCCTGCTTGACTTCCTCCCTGTGGCCAAGAGCAGCGTTGCTCCAGAGCAGGGTCAGCAAAGGCACCAACAGCATCGCGTCCTCGTGGATCTTGTTACCGCTAAAGCCAAAGGAATAGTTTGCTAGGGCTTGAAAGGGGCGATGTTGCTCCTCGCCCCCGTTTTGCCCTGCCTGGCCCCGCTCGCCTTGGGCTCTGGGGCTACGGCGCGCGAGAAGACTGCTCAGCGCGCGCGGGTTGACGTTGCTGCAGTGGAAGAAAACGAATCCTGCGCCCAAGCGCTGTGTTAGTGAGTGGTACTGGCTTGCAGTCAGGGCAGAGCCACAGCTCTCGAGCGAGGAGGGAAGGCAAGAGCGGAAGGGAGGGAGGAGCACAGGGGGAAGACGGAGCAAGGATGGGGGGAGCCAGGCCACTCGGGGGTCGCCCGTGTCAACTGTAATGTGGAACGCTGCTGGGAAACTGTGGTTGTGAATGCGGGGGGCTGAAAGAATAAGCGGCCAGCCCTCTGCACGCCTGGGAAGGCTGTGAAACCCAGCGCTCCCGTATGACGCGCGTGTGCACAGGGCCTTGCTTGTGCTGCGCTAGAATATGCTGTTAGTCTAGGCAGACGGAGCGGTATAGGTGATGCTAGCGTGCGTCGTCTTTCTGCGTGATCTTTGTCTCTGAGTAGAGCGGCAGAGCAGTTTCTGGCCAGGACGGAACGCGTACCTACGGTGCCCAGCAAGGCCAAAGGGACGCCCGGTGCCGCGTGTGCCTGTGAATGCAGGGCCATTGTGGATTTGGTGCTTGTGCCGCTGGCTTACCACCACATGGCAATGGGCAACGATGGCAGAGCCCTTTATTACCTGCTGGAGTGCGCGGCTGCCTACTTGCACGTCTCCGACAACTACCTGGTGAGTCGCCCTGCTTGCCGGAGCCCACTGCACAAGGAGGCCTCTCAGTTGCCTTGTCCTGGGCAAGCCGATTTTGCCATTGCACTAGGACGTGCCTCTGTGGGGACTTGGGGCTGAACCGCTGGCGTCAGAGCCAGGCTTCTCCCCCCCGTTTGCCTCTCCTGGGGCAAGGGAGGCGGGGCAGAGAAGCAGGACCTTTGCACAAGGCGCACGCGCCAGGAGGTGGTGCGAAGGAGCACTCGTGCCCGTGGGCTGTGTTAGGGTGGGCATCGCCAGGGGCAGATGCGTGCCCTCCTCAGAGAGCTGCTGGAGGCAACTGGGAACGATGGGGCTGGATGCAGGCTCTGCACCGACGCTCACCTGCTCTCTGTGTGCTTGTTCCAAGGCCTTTATGAACCTGAAGAAAGCAGAGGTCGTGAGGAGCTCAGCGGCTGAGAAAGCCGATGTGCTTGCCTGCTTTGAAGAAGCCACCTTCCTGAGCCTGAAAGGGGAGGTAAAGTGCCAGGGAGGTTCTGAGGGCTCTGCTGGTGGGTGGAGTTGGACGCCTTTGTGGGGGGTGGCGGCAGCGGCGATAGGCCTGGCATTTTGAGGCACGGCCGCTACCAGCAGCCTTTCCTGTGAGCGCTTCAGCCTCCGGCCAAAAGCGGTCGAGGCCCTCGGCCTCGGTTCAGGCAGAGACTTGAAATGTGGTGCGTGCTCAGTCGGAGCCCTTTGGGACTGTCTGAAGAAGCCTTCTCCTGTGCAGGTCTGCTACAACATGGGCTGCATGGAGCTGGCAAAGAAGACGCTCAGGAAGGCATTGAGCCTGCTGAAGAGAAAATTGCCCCTCACCTCAGCTGGCGTCGTCTTCCAGTTTCTGCTGGAGAAGTCAGAGCGTGCCTCCCACAGGAAGAACAAAGAGTCCTCCCTTCATCAAGAGGCAGGGTAAGAAGCCGAAGGGAAAGAGAAGGGAAGGAAGAGGCGTTTGCTGCGTGGTGCCGGGCACCTAGGCCCACACCTGCCTAGGCTTAAGCCCAGACTTTCCCTGAGCATAGGTGTTAGCATGGGGAAAGCTGCTGAGGGACCTGGAGGCTCCTGGGTGGGGGGAGCGGGCACGTGTTGCCTTGTGGGGGATGGTGGGGGTGAGAGCAGAGAGATGTTCCCAGGGAGCACAGGCTGCAGAGGAAAGGGAGCCGGCAGGGAGGAGCAGGACGTGGGCATGGAGGGGTAAGTGGAGGGGAGGTGTGAGAATGAGGAAGCTCGGGGGTTGCAGCCAGGTGCAAGGCTGCCGTAGAACAAGCCTTTCCCTCGCGGTGCCCGGCTTTGCTTCGCCCTCCCTGGGCTGTAGTGCCAACCCGTTCTCGCTAGCAGCGATCTTTCCCCGGTGGTGCTTCTTGGCTCTGCCGCTTCCATGCCTGCAGCCCGGCCTGCATCAGCTGCCGCCCTGCTGGGAGCAGGTGCAGCTGCCTCCTCTGTCGCCCTGCTTCCCCTGGCCCTGCCTGACCTGGCACTGTGTAGCTAGTGGCTGTGGCCCAGCGGTTTCTCTTGTGTGGCAGGAGGGAGAGGCTGCCCTGGCTGTTCCGGCAGAGCCACTGCCTTTCCTTGCTGCGGCAGCTCTTCAGCCTGGAGGGCACTTCCAGTGGCCGGAGGCTGTCGCGCCTGGCAGCGCTCATGAAGGTCAACACGGCCGAGGAGTCTGAGGATGCGAGTCACGTGAGTGCCTCCTCTCTGCGGCAGCAGATGCGTTTCTGACATAGCTCCTTTCCCCTGGCCCGCCTAGAGTACCAGCAGGGTCTGCCCGGGGCGGCAAGAAGAGGCCAAACGCGACGGAGTGGTACCCGTCCCTGAACTTTGCTTTACAAACTTCCAGCAGACGTGCGTTGCTCTTCTTCCTGGTAGTCGCTCTCATGGCGTTTGTTTCACCGTTGTAAGCGTTGGGCTGGTTGTGGCTTTAAGGCAGCACCCCGCTGGGGCCCTCGTCTCTCCACGGCCGCAGTTAGCAGCGGCAGTCCTAAGAACCGTTTGTCGTAGGGGTAAGAGCCCTGAGAGCAGAAGAGAAGAGAGAACCTGGCCGTTGGGTTTCTGCCCTGAGCCGTCTAGGCCAGAGAATCACCCTGGCGACATTCAGTCTTGTACAGTCTCCTGTCTGGACCGTTTTAGATCCTGTTGTCCTACATGGAATATGCGCGGTGCTGCCAGGACCTGGGCTGCCAGGAAGAGTGGCTGCAGTACGGGCGGGCGGCCATCCAGCTTAGCTCTGACGTCGAGCTCTTTGGAGGAGGGGTATTAAAGGCCGCCAAATTTGCCCAGGCCCTGAGCCATCTGAACCTCAGCCTGGGGAATCTGCCCCTCTCTGTCGACGTAGGTACGTACTGGCCCCGCTGCCTGCGAGAAGGCATCTCCGCAGAGGGAGCCTGTGCGAGCCTGCTTGTTTTCTTGGCAGGCTATCGCGCCAAGAGCCTGTGGATGGAGCTGGAGAAGCCCGACCTGGACTGCGAGGTTCTCGCCACGCTCTTTGCGGCGCTCTTTCTGCAGATGAGGTAATGCTGCTGCGGGACAGACTGCTGGTTGCGCAGGGTCGGGGGGCCACCTGAGATCCTTCTTGTGTCATTCTCTGCGCGCAGCAAAGAGGGCTGCTTGGTTTCTTATTGGATACTCGCTGGCTGTATGGACGCTGGTAAATTAAACAATGCCAAGGACCGTGGCTGGCTGTTGGGGAGCGTGAGTGTGTGCTGTGAAACTGCTGGAACAGTTGCTGGCTCGGTTCTGGCCCTTGCCAGGTAGCGCTTGCCGCAGGCAATTCCCAGGCCTGGTTTAGGAGCGAGCCTAGCGCAGGGAGGCGCTCGTTGTGTTGGGGGCGCTAGCCATGTTTGGTTGGGTGGACGCGGGCCTTTCCATGCCACGCGGCACCGGTGCCCGAGACGGCAGTCGTCCAGGGGGAGGTCTCGAGAGGAGCAGTTTCCGAAGCAAACGCGTCATGTGGGCGAGTGCGGAGGGCAGTGGGGAGCTGTGCGTGCTCTTTGGCCTGCTTTTCCTGACAAAGACTTTGATGGAAAGGTGAGTAGCTCTGCTGCTGGGCCAATGGGAAAGCACTGGCTTGCATGGGAAGGATGCCTGAGTTTTGCTCCGGGGCTTGCCGTTTGGGCCGGGGTCCCTGAGGCCTTTCTCCGGAGACTTGTTGCCAAAAGATGAACAACTGTCTGATGGAGAACCTCTGATGGCGATGCCAGAAAGAGCAGCGCAGGGAGAGCGGGATGATGGGAAGGGGAGCGGGGAGCGTCCGGAGGTGGTGACTGGGATCCCACCCCGCGGAGAGGCTCCATGGAGGCTCGCTGTGTTCCTCCGCAGGTACCCAGAATGTGAGGAAGTGCTGCGCAGGCTCGAGAAGCAGGTGGCTGCAGAGCACAGCATCATTGGGCAGGCATACTTCTTCTCCTGCTGCTTAGACCTGTTGCTTTACGCTGGTAAGTGCTCAGTGAGGAGGGCCCCAGAGAGCCAGGAGGCTTGCAAAGATGCTTTTTCTCCTGCTACAACACGGACGCCAGAGCCTCCAGCCACGCTTTCACTTCCTGGGCCGAGTCCCGGGCTCTTTGGCTCTGGGTGTGTCTTTGTCTGTCTTTCCTGCCTCCCCTGTCTTTGTTTGCATGTTCTACAGGTGATCCCAGAGTGATTTCAAAATGCTGGCAATTTCCCTCTTTGCTTCCCGTGTTTTGAGATTCCCCTTTCTGAAACCTCTTCCCAGGCTCGCTCTGCTCTGGCTCCTGGGGAGGCGGGCATAGCAGTGCTGGGGGATGTGCCTGACCAGGAGGCATCTAACAGCCTACGCTATGGAGTGGCTGTCGCTTGCTGGTCAATGGCAGCGTGTGTCTGTCAGCGCTCGAAAGCTGCTGAAGAAAAGGGAATAGATATTTGTGTGGCGCTTGACTAGCCCTGAGGAGCTAGGCTAGAACTCCAGCCCTTGCCTTGTTCCTGTTTGGTTTTGCTTGCTCTCTGAGTGGTGTACCTGCCCAGAAATTCTCCAGCTGTGCTTGAGCTTTGTCCTGCTACGAATGCCCGAGGGAAAACAAGGCAGCGGAGGGCGGCACTGCTTCTCTGCGATGCATTTGTATTACAGGCTGGGAGTACAAGTCATTTGAAGAGTGCAGGAGCTTCGTTGAGCAGAACGAAGCAAACCACATCCTCAGCTCGCACAACAGCATCCTGCTTGGACTGTATTCGTCCCTGGCTCTTTGGTAAGTTACAGAGGTGCTTAGACTGGCGAGAGGCCCAGGCAGTGGTTCTGGCAGGGGAGGTGGGAGCTCTGGGCCTGTCGTGTCCCCCGTGCCCTGTCCAACAAGGCGGCCGTCGCTGGGGTGTAGAGTACTTGATCAAGTACTCTACAAAACGTGTGTGTGTGTGTGTGTGTGTGTGTTTCTCTCTGGACGGTGTAGGTTTGGAAGGCTTGGGCAGTGGGCCGAGTTCCAGAAGCCCTTTGAAAAGGCCAAGAGGCTGCTGAAGAGAGCTGACGCCTCCGTTTTGGCCACCCAAGCATGCAGCCGGCTCCTGGAGTGCTACACGCTGGTGCTGCGGAACGACATTGAGCGCAGCTCGGCGAGGGCCCGGGAGAGCCGCAGCAGGGCTCTAAGGGTGAGGGAAGAGGAGGAGGGGGGTGTGCACGCTGTGAGGGGCCTCTAGGGAAAGCTGTGTTGCGAGCAGCAGTGGATTGGCAAGGCCAGGGCGAAGCAGCCGCGCTGGGATGGAGCCAGGCTAGAGGCAGAGTGTGGTAGTGGGTTAGAGAGGAACATGGCAAGAGGCTGCTCCCCCATGGGGCGGCAGCAAGAGGTGGTAGAGAAGGCAGTGAGGTGACGGGGGTCTTCCTGGGCACGTGAGGATTCCCTTGTGGGGATGGGAATGGTCTGCAAGACAGGAGAAGAGACTTGCACAGCCATGAGCTAGCTAGTGAGCCCTGCTGAAATGCCTGCTGCATGTGAGGGCTTATGGCTCGGGAGAGACTTGTGTGGTATCTCAGCCTTGCTAGCTGCGTGCTCCTTGTGCCTTTGCGGCTGCTTTCCCCTTTGGGGAATAGGTGCGGTCCTCAGTGCCGAGCCATCGCCCAGCTCGATGACTTCTGCTGACGTGCCTCTCCGTTGTTCTCTCGGTAGCTTGTGGAAGAGGTTTTTGCTCGGTGCTCTACAAGCCCCGTCTTCTACCCCAGAGCCTACCATCTGAAAGCGTACGTTTTCTGCATGCTGGGTAACAAAGACCAGAGCCTGTTGTGCCTCAGGCAGGGCCTCCAAGCCTGTGAGGCGAATGGCAACCTCCTGGAGAAGACTTGGCTGGAGATGAGCGCTGTAAGTGGATCCTCTTTGCCTCTGAGTTGCTCCCTGGGCAGAGGTTTGGCATGCCCTAGGAGAAGGTGGCGCGGACTGTACTCCGGCAGGTCCACGTAGGGAAAGCCCCCAGCGAGCTTCAGGAGCGTGTGCCGAAAGTCCTTGGCGAGCTGGTAGGGGCTGCTAGCCCTCCTCAGCAGGAGGGCAGTGGCAGCTGCGATGCCCTTCCCTCAGGAGGGGCTGGAAGGACACGCGAGGGAGCAGCAGGCGCTGCAGCATGCCGCTCCTTCCCAGCATCTCTGCTGGGCTGAGGAGCGGTGGAGTGGAATCTCTGCCTCTCCCTTGAGCCAGCTCTGGGAGCCAGCCTGAACCTGGCTGGAGGAGGTTTCCTTTGCGTTCCCTCTCCTTGCCCTCCCTGATAGGCTTTTGCAGCACGGCAAATTGGGTGATGGGTGGAAGAAGCTACTGCGAGAGGCCTCGCTTGCCTTCCCGGACCGCGCCTGTGGCTCTGGGGACCTCCTGTTCTTCGCGGCTCTCACTTGGGCTTTTGTTTTCCTCAGGAGCGGTGGTTCACTGGCAAGGGCCCCGTGGGAGACTTGTGGCTGGAGACAGCGCCACGTTTTCCCCAGCTGAAGCAAGCAAAGCCTGAAGTCTGTAGCTGCAGGTACCTGCTGAAGCTGCCAGCACGGCCGAGCGAGGATGCTCTTCCAGGGGTTAAATAAAGAAACACTGCCATCATCTCAGCGTTCTGTATGGAGTCACAGACCACAGCAAGAGGACGCTGAAGGCGTGCCACGAGAGTCTCTGGCCTGTGGTTTATTGGGAAAGCTAGGCGGCGGGGAAGCCACCACCCCCGTTGTTAGTGCTCACAAGAGTCGAGGGCTGTAAAGCAGTGCAAGAAATTCTCTCCCCCTCGCCCTAGTGCAGTTCCCTGTGGCGCTGTGTAAGCGCTTGAGCCGGCTGCAGGAGGAGCTTGGCCCTGGTGTAGGGCCAAGTGGTTGCTGAGGTGGGGAGGGTGGGAGGGTGTTTTTCTGGAAGCGGGACTGGTTTGAAGTGTTCCCTAGTCAGAAAAGTCAACAGCACTAGCGGCCTCATCCTGTTGCCCTCTCTGGTTGATGCGGATGAGAGCTCCTTAGTGGAGAATGGATGTACGTGTGTGCATATAGATGTAGCCAAGAGGGACGCCCCTGTGGGCGAGGGCGCTGCTTGTGCTGGGGTCCGCCCAGCTCCCAGCTGAGCTTGCCTTGGGGAGCAGCCAGCCCTTGCTGCTCACTGGCAAGAGAGAGCGTTGGCCTAGGCGTCGTCACGCTGCTGCGCGCTCTTCCTGAGGAGGCAGAGCAAGCCTGCTCGGTCGGCCTGCATCGTCAGTCTCCCGTACGGGTGACCGCTTTGCCTGCCTCGTGGGAAGGAGGAAGGAGGAAGCGTGTGAGCTGGGCTGGCAAGCAGCATTCCGAACCTGGGCCTGGCTCGGTGTGTGTGCCTGGCTGTCGCCAGCAGGTTGCAGTTGTGTGTGTTGGGTGCAAGTGACTTGTGCTTGCTTGGGAGACTTTGGTGGGCCCCGAGGCAGCAGGGGGAGCCTTCTGGAGGCAAGAAGAGAGACCATCTTGGTAGCCTCTCTCTGAGGGCTGAGGCAGCAGGAAAGAAGGCAGGCTGGTTTCTGCTGTCAAGTGCTCTGCTGTTTGAGGTCAGCAGCGCAAGGGCACAGGCTTGTCTAAAGCACCTGGTCCCCCAGGCCTGGGAGGGGCTGGTGCTCCCTCGCCTGGCCATTGCCTGAGGGAGAGGCACAGTCCGAGAGGGACACTGGAGGCTGCCTGGGCAAGCAGCCGCTGAGTGTCACCGTGTGGCAGGCACGCCAATTCGTGCAGCTGCTCCTCTGAGCGACTGGGGAGAAGGGCAGCTTTGGCGCGCGCGGAGCGCGGCCTTGGCTGCTAGCCCTCGTCCCCCGTAGAGCCCGGCTCTCCTCAGTGCTGCTGCTTTGGTGGCAGCAGTTGTGTGGCTCGGGGCAGCGGCTAAGGTGGACGGGGAGCTGCCTTTGCCTGCCTGGAGGCAGAGGGCCGTGCGTGAGCCAGGGTGCCCAGCTCTGTTTCCCTGGGGCATGCAAGGTTTACAACAGCGTTCTCACTCGGAGCAGGGACCTGGAGCTGCCTCCTGCTGCGGCTTTGGACTTTGTCTTGCCCTCTCTGATACGTCGGTGCGCCGTGGTCCTGGCCCAGCCCTGTCCATCTCCTCCCGGCCTCCCCCAGGAGCCGTGTGGATGGAGGTTGGCTGTGTCCCCCGCTGCCCCCCCGGGAAAGCCCCACTTCTTTTTGCAAAGAAATACAAGTCCTCCGAGCAGCCCCGGAAACGCCCAGCTGCGTGCTGCAGTGGCCGTGCTTTTGGGGAAGCCTGGGCTGCTGGCTGTCAGCACGTCTGTTAGGCCCTTTGCGCTTGGGAACGTGGGAAGCAGCTGCTGTTTCGGCCACGGGTGGAGGTCAGTCGCTGTGCGAGCCTCCTTCAGCTCTGTACGGGAGACAACTGCGTCGCGCTAGCCACCTCTGAGCAACCGGCTCGGCGTAGGGAGGGAGCGGGGGGCAGCTTCCCGGCAGTTGCTGGGTAAGCGGTGCCTTGCCGAGGCTGTCACTGTTAGCCGGATCAGCGTAGGCGACAGTGGACAGGTAAATGATGACACGCGGACGATGTCACTGTGAGCCGACTGTGACCTCCCCCGGCCCCTTGGTGACAGAGGGCCAGCCGCGCCTCCCAAAGGCCAGTGCGCAACGCTGTGCAGTGGTGTCTGGTCGTCCTCCCTGGTGGGCACGGTGGGTCGTCTTGTACTGAGGTACCGCAGGTACCCCAGGGCGCTGACGATGTCTTGTGCCTGGGAGCGAAGGTCAAAGCACTGCTCAGAACTGGGGGAAGTAGCTGCTTACGTCCCCGACCTGCTTTTGTCTGAGGACTTGAAGCAGGAGAACCGTTGCGTTCAGAACTTCCATGGAGTGCTGCTCTTTGCTGATGTGTCAGGTGGGTCAAAGCGTTATGAAGGGCGGGCACTGAGGAGGAGTCCCGGACCCGAGCCGCTGGGACTTAGCGGGCCTTTTGGAGCCCTGGTCGTCCCGCCTGTGGTAGAGAAGGGGTCAAAGGAGATGTCGTTTGCCGCTGAGGTCTTCCGCTTTGGGGAAGTAGCGCTCGGACGTAGCTGAGGTCACAGCCTGGGGGTGGTCTTTGCTGGCAGCAGCCCTGCGGCCTGCTTGTGGTCAGCCGTCTGCTCAGAGCAGCGTGCGTTAGGGAGCCCTGAGGCTGCCGGAGCAGCAGCTTGGGCCCGCGCTGTTGCCTGCAGTGCTCTCTCTGGAGCTTTGGGGAGGTGTGAGGTGGGCCAGGCTCTGGCTCATGGAGGCCTGGGAGAGGAGGCCTGGCTGCCTTGCCTCCCCCTTGTTAGTCTTTGTCAGGGCAAACTTGGAGGAGCAGCTGCTGCGCAGAGGAGCTGGCTGGCCAGGTGCTGCGTTAGTTGGCAAAGGCCTCGTGGGCTTTCTAGCTCAGGGTGTTGCCTGGCTGTAGGCAAGAGGGGAGGCAGCCGGGGGACGCGCTGGAGGGTGGCAGCCAAGTGCAGGAGCTAGGCGTAACGGGTGGGTGTGAGCATGGGGAAGGCGCCCGTCAGCGAGCGCTCAGAAGCGCGGGTGGAATTAGAGGGCTGTGGCTGCTGTCAGGGGCGCGCCTGGGTTCTCCCGGAGCGTGGTTCTCTTGGCTGGCTGAAAGCGACGTGGAAAGTGCCAGGTCCTTTGGCCCTGTAGACGCGTCCTGATTTCTTTGTGCCTGTGTGTCCCTGTTGCAGGTTTCACTGCTCTGACAGAGAAATTCAGCCAGAGCATCAGCATAGAGCGGGGTGCGGATGAGGTAACGCAAACCCTCAATCGCTACATGGGTGACATTTTGGAGGGTAAGTGCCGTTCTGCAGGACTGTGTGGGATTGGGCCACGACGAGAGGGAGGTGCTGGGCAGCCTGCTGCTGCTGCTGCTGCTGCTGCTGCCGCCGCCGCCTCCTCCTTGCGCGGGCTGGGGGTTCCTATGGGGCTGAGAGCCGCCGAGAGCAGCTGGGCTCTTCTGGCAGGTGCTTTCTGCTCCCCACAAAGACTAAGGAGGTGCCCGCTTTCTCAGCACCCACCCTTGGGCTTGTGGAGTGACCGCTGTTCAGTGATGGAGGAAGATTTTGCTGGTGTTGGGGCGCAGGGGGGAGCGGGGGCATCTAGCCAGTGTTAGTGCCCAAATGAGCTGGGGATGGGGGCGCTGACCAAAGTGTGCGTTGCCTTCCCTGGGGCCTTGTCACAGGGCACAGTAGCGTAGGTCCCAGGGCTGTGGTCCCTGTGAGCAGTGTAGCTGCTACGTTTGCTAAGTTGTGCCCCCAAAGCACCGCTGCTCTTGTGCTGCTGTCTGAGCAGAGCGGCTTGTCCTGCGGCCTTCCTGAAGAAGGCCTAGCTGCAGCTCTTCTTGTGTTTTTTTTTTGGTCTGCAGAGCTGCTGGCTTTTGGTGGAGACATCTTGAAGTTTGCAGGTACGTGTGCGTAAAAGAGACGTGGCCTTGTCTGCTGCAGCTGCAGACAAGTGCGAGGGGAGAGGGGAGACAGAGCCGCGAGCCGGCAGAGCCCCGAGGGGTGGCTCTGCTGGCACGCAGGTGCCCAGGGGGAGCTGCCGTCCCGGGCCCTGGCGGCGTGGCTGCAGTTGTAGCTGGCGGGGCAGAGGGGGAGGTGTGCCTGTGGCCAGGGTGCTGTAGTTGAGGAGGATGCCTTCACCCAAACGCGTTTTCCCTGGCACGCCTGCTGGCTTCCGCTGTCCCGGCCGGTGGGTGCAGGTCAGGGAGCGTCAGGTGTCACGAGAGCCGTCCCTGTCCCCTCGCTTTCCCCAGGGGATGCTGTGCTGGTGCTGTGGAGAGCAAAGCACACGCAGCTGAGAGACACCATCAGCCTGGTGCTGCAGTGTAGCCAGCAAATCCAGGAGAAGTACAGGATCCGTGAGACGGACGTGGGTCTGAAGCTCCGACTGAAGATAGGTACGGGGAGTGCTGGATTAGGCTGCTGCGCGTTCTCAGGCAGGCGTTCACGAGCTGCCTGCATGCAAAGTGAGCCGGTGGCTGGCCAACGTGCCGGTGTGGGGCCCCTGATTAGGACCCCCTCCCCGGCCACGATCGATCCTGAATCCATCAAGTGGGACGCCTGCGCTCGAAGCAGTTGAGCGGAAGAGCCTGGCTCCAGGGCTGAGCTTCAAAGTTGGCCTGGGAGGAGCTGAGCTGTGGCGGGCTGTGGAGGTAAAAATGCTCTCTGCATCAGTTGTGCTTGTCTCTCACCAGGGATCTCTGCAGGGCATATGTCCCTCCTGACTGTTGGAGACAAAAAGCAGCAGCACTTCCTGATCCTTGGCCAGGCCGTGGGTGAAGTGTGGCAGGCCCAAAACCTTGCCAATGCAAGTGACGTGATCCTGTCAGCCAGCTGCTGGGAGCTCTGTAACCGGAACCAGATCAAGACCAAGAGACTTAAAGGCCAAAGCGCTGTGAAGGTGGGTGGGACGGCCTCTGGAGCAATTCTGAGGGCCTGGGCGTGGACGTGGCTGTGAGGGAGGAAGGTGTGAGAAGGGCGAGGAGACGCGCGTGGAGGGAGTTCTAGGTGTAGAGGTGCTCCCGTAGGTGGGGAGCAGTAGCTGCTGGGGAGCAGTTTTGTCTCAGGGTTGTCTCTGGATTCTGCTGGGTGGCTTTGAAGAAGGGGGTCAGGAGGCGCTGGAAGAGTTTGCCTCAACGGGTACTGTCCTCTGTGGGTCCTGGAGCTGTCCTCGACGCGTTTTTGTACTGTGTGCCTTTAGGTTACAGGCATGGAACGGATGTCTCTGTCGGAACGCGAAGACATCTTCTCCAAGTTTACCCGAGCCCAGCTGAACTACAGTTCTCCTGAGGCGTCAGGTGAGGCCCGTGTTCATGACGTTCTGTGGCTGCCCAGAAAGGTGGGGGCGGGCTTGTTCAGGGGCCAGCGAGGAACGCCCTCTGCCCTCTCCCCCTTGCAGTTAGCATTTGTGCCTTTGGCCCTGGTGCGCTTCAGCGGAGGCACTCGCTGCTTCCCCCTGCTTCCAGGGGCCTGCTCTGGCTGAGCACCTGCAGGAGGAAGAAATGTGCAACTGGAGGAGACTTTCTCTCCCTGAGTTCCAGTGCCAGCCCCTGCTTTCCAACTGCTTTTCCCTAGGCAGGCTCGTAGTGCCAGCCTGCCAGTGACCGCCTGGATTTTCCTTCCCTAGGCATCCTGAGGCCTGCTGTTTCCCTGGCCCCTCGGCATGCTCTGGGGAAGTTGCTGCGGAAGTACGTCCCCGCATCTGTTCTGAGGAAGGTATGGCCACAGCTGCCGGGAGCTGTGTTTATTTTGCCCCGAGGGGAGGAGTTATTCCTTCCGCTGAGAGCGCGTGCTGCTGCCCACGTGGGGGCTCTTGCTTGGTGTTTGCTGGGGGCAGTCAGCTCTCGGGGAGAGCTGGCTGCTGAAGGTGTGCTGCTCTCGTCTTCCAGATTGATGACAGACAGCCCCTGGACTACTTGTCCGAGCTACGGCCGGTCACCTGCCTCTTTGTCAAGCTGCAGTTTGCTGCCGATGTCAACTTAACGCAGATCTGCAAGGCTATCCAGGACAGCAGCGTGATGATGCTGGAGATCATCCGTCCTCACAAGGGCGAGATCAACAAAATCTCCATGTTTGATAAAGTGAGTGTGGGGGAGGAGCCCACCCCGCAAAAGTGTGGGCAGCAAACGAGAGGGCAGTGGCTCTCTCGGTCTACTGAGCAGCGGGGAAAGGAGAAGCAGCTCTGCCTCGGCGCTGGGATCAGCACCCTCTGGCTGGGGGTTGCCCTGAAGCTCTGCTGCTCTCGGCAGCGGCTCGACTCGCACGGCATGAGCCGTTTGCCGTAGGCGCTGTCCCAAGCTGTGCTGCCGCTGTCCTTGGCAGGGCTGCACGTTCCTGTGCGTGTTCGGACTCCCTGGAGAGAAGCTGCCCGACGAAAGCGTTCACGCCTTGGAAAGCGCTGTTCAAATCTCCAAGGCGTGCTCCTCGAGGCCTAGGAAAATCGAGTGAGTGGGGAGGCGCGTTGCCTGGGACTGCGCGGGGGAAGGAGGGAGGGATGGTTTCTCAGCGAGACGTGCCCTCTAGCTTGGCCTCCTCTGTCCCTGGGAGGAAGGAGACAGTGCCCTGAGAGGTGCCCTTCTTGCCCGCGCCGAGGAGGCGTGCTGAGGCTGGCTGGAGTCAGGGACTTTCCGCCCGTCACAGCTGTGAGGCCTTAGGGGAAGGGTTGAAAACTGCCTGGCTGCTCTCGGGAGCCCCTTTCACCTGGGGGCGTTACGCTGCGGAGCTCTGCAGGTCCCCGAGGTCTGCCCTGCCAGGGCGGGAGGTGGTGCGAGGGGAGCCGGGTGAAGGGGTGAAGGTAGGTGGGCAGGCAGGCCTGTGCGCGGGCGCTGCTGAGCGCCTGTCGCTCTCCGTGTGTGTCAGGGCCGTGTCTGTCGGGGTTACCAGCGGGACGGTGTTCTGCGGAGTCGTAGGCCATCGCGTGAGGCACGAATACACGGGTACGAGGTGTTTGGCTGAGGAGCGGGTGGCTGGGCTGGGTCTGTTCAGCCGGAGCAGCGTGTCAAAGGAAGAGGCAGAGCGGCAGGGAACACCCTGTTGCCCGTATGTGCTGGGCTGGGACGAGGCCTTGGCCTGTGTCCTGTGGGGAATGAGGGAGGCAGAGCGGGCGCCGCTGCGGTGCGGGGGACCAGGCTCAGAGCCTTGTTGTTCCTGCTGGTTGTGCTGCCAACGGTTTGGGGCTTGCCTGTGCTGGAGGTGATGCAGCCGTTGGCGGTGAAGGGTGGAGCGGGTTGGTTTCATAGGTACGTGAATGCGTGCTCTCTCTCTGCGGCAGTCATTGGCCAGAAGGTGAATCTGGCAGCCCGGCTGATGGAGCACTACCCTGGGCTGGTGTCCTGTGACGCAGCGACGTACGCAGCCTCTAGGCTGCCCCGATGGTGCTTCGAGGAGCTGCCGGAGGCAAAGATGAAGGGGGTTGTCGATCCTGGCCCCGTGTATCAATACCTGGGGGTGTCGGCGAAGTCGTGAGTGTCCTGTTTGAGCGGGCTGGTTGGGGGCAGGGTGGCACACAGGGTCCAGTCTTGGTCCGCAAAGAGGAGTTGTGCAGAGCTGGCCCCCGCCCACCCCTCCCATCGCTGGGGCTGAGAAGATGGAAAGGCAGAGCACGGGTACGCTTTTGGCCTGCCTACGCTGGTGCCTCCTGCTGTAAGGAGACGGGGAGTGATGCCGGAGGGGTGGAGAAGGCTTTTAGGTGTCCGTAGGCACAGAGGGGCCTTGCAGCCCCGGTCCAAACGGCTTCCAGCTGTGCTTTCTGCCCTGTGCTTGCTCCATTGCGCGCAAGACTAACGCAGTGGCAATTCTGCCCCAGGGAGGTTTTCTCCCAGCTGCTTCCGAGCATGACGCTCCCGGAAAGCTTTTGGTCAGGCCAGGACTCAGTTCCTGAGTGCCTCCTGGTGAAAGTTCAGGTGTTCCCCTGGGCCAGGGTTTGGCATCCTCTTTGGAGGCCGTTTGGAACGTTGACGTTGCCGTCCCCTTGCAACTTCAGAAAAACTCGAGCCCAAGGTGCCTGGTGCTTGGCGCCTTGGCCCAAGAAGTGACCCTTGTCGTCCTGTTGCACGTCGTGGCTTGAAGTGTTTTTTCTTGCCCGTCTTTGCCTTGACAGCAGCTGTTGCAGGGCCCCGCTTCTCGAAAGCGCTGCCTGTGAGCAAAGGCCAGGGAAGCAGTAGGCAGGACCAGAGACTTGTTTGGCTTGTCCTGCGGGGTGCAGCAGTGTGCTAGCCAGCGGCACTGCCTGGCTTCTTGCTCGTGTCTCCGCTTCCTTGGGCTTTGGCCTGTGGCGCTCGAGTCTTGATGCTGTGTGGTGTCCCACTGTGGCCGTTGGGCTTCTTCCTGGCTGCAGCTTTGCTAGTGCTCGTTTGGTGTTTGCGCTCTCTGCTGGGCCAGTGGGAGCGTGGGCAGGATTCGCTCCGGCTCGAAAGAAGAGCGGGTCCCCGGGAGCGCACCCTCAGCTCCACGCGTGGCTCTACGTCCTCCAGCTTCTGCCTACTTCATTGGCTTTTGTTTTTCTCTTCCTCCCGCTAGCATGTTTGGCATGGATGTTACGAAGGAGAGGCCCAGCTCTTCCCCGTTGCTCGGTAGGTGGAGAACGCCTTGGTCTGCTGAAGGCCAATTTGTTGCCGTCGGTACCTGTTAGTTCCGCTCTGGGAACGGAGAAGCTTTTGCGAGGGATGGCGTTGCCTGGCGTGGCCCTAAGGGTTTGGTGCATACCTTGGCTCCTAGCTGGTTCCTGTCTTTGGGGTTGGGCCGCAGCTAGAGGTGGGAAGCAGGGTGAGGCGTGCGCCGGATGCTCCCTGCCGTGCTGCATAGCTAGCGTGGCGGGACCTTTCCAGTGTGCAGTTGCTCACAGCCTCAGGGCTAAAGGGATGGCCGTAGTTGGGATCGGGGAGGAGATTTCCTTGGGTCCGACTGACCCGCTGCGGCGGCGAGAGAGAAGGGTGCCGACGGCTGTTTGCTTTTCAGCTCGCTGCAACGGGTCGCTTTCTTGTTTGCCTTCCCAGGTCGGGAGGAGGAGATTGCCCTCTTTGAAAGTTACTTGAAAGCCTATGTGGATAAGAAAGCAAGCCACATCATGGCGTTTGAGGGCGTGACGGGCTCTGGAAAGAGCCATTTACTTACGGAGCTTGCCTCTTTAGGCCAGGCTGCTGGGCTCAGGTGAGTGTTGCTGACCGGGAGCTGTGGAACGCTTTCGCTGCCCAGCCGCTGATGTCCGTGGGCTACTGGAGCCCCTCTGCCCTCTGCCCGGGTGCGTGGCCCTTGGACTGCAGCATCCCTGCAAGGCCTGCAGGAGCTGCTGCTGAGGAGCAGCTGCGTGCCCTCCTGCTGCCTCTTGAGGGAGCTAGAGGTGGCTCCTGGAGCCACTGCTGTTGAGCTTCCTTCTTTGGGCCAGGCCCCAAGCAAAGTAGAGCCCGAGCTCAGTCAGGGCTTTTGGCCGTAGCTGCGGAGCCAAGAGAAGAAACCCAAGTGGCCCTGGATTCCGCCTCTCCCCTAGAGCTTAGTGTGAGAAGCCTGTGGCTGCTTGGGTCCCTCTCTGAATCTCAGTGCCTTTTGCTTCTGCATGGCAGGGTAGTGGCTGTGGAAGCGCTGGAGCTCAACCTGAAGCAGGTCTACTCTGCCATGCACATGGTGCTGGCTGTGGCCATGGGCCTGCAGGCCTGTAAATCGTGCAGTGCCAGAGAGCTCGCCCTGCAGGAAAAGCTCCAAGGGCTGGTGGAAGAGAGCAGCTACTGCCTCCTCAATGTGCCTTTCGTCGTTAAGGTGAGAGCGAGAGGCCTCTGTGGCCGTGGCGAAGGCCTGCTTGTGAGCCGTCCTGTGGCTGTTGTGGTTGGGACACCGTGCTGGGGAGTGGGCTTAGCTCCGTGGTGGGAGTAGCAGGAGGGTAGCACAGGCTGGGCTTCTGTTTGTGGGTCCAAAGAGGGGGGCGAGGGGGCTCCTTGTTAGGGGTGAGTGCAGGTGCCAGGCTGCTGCAGGCAGTTCCTGGTGTCTTGCTCAGCAGCCTGGAAAGGGCATTGCAGAGAGGCTTTGAGAGGGGGCCGATGAGCTGGTGCTGAGTTCACTGGTGCGTGAGCAGCCTGCTCCCTCGCGCGATTGCCACGGCGAGGGAAGAAGCTCTTCTCCCCCCTCATGCCTCCCTGCAAGAGCTCTGCCAGAGACCCTCAGCAGAGGGCCTCCGTTGTAGGCTCCCGGTGACGTGCGCGCTGCGTCTCCTCTCCACTGTGTGGGGGGAGAGGTAAGATGCTGAGGGCAGCAGAGGCGTTTTGCTCGCTTGGACTTGCGTGGTGGGCAGGTGTGCTGAACCGCCCTGAAAGGCTGTTTCTCTGTGACTCTGCTTTTCTGGCCAGTTTCCCCTGTCGGAGAAGGTGTCCAAGATGAGCGGCGCTCAAAGGACAACGGAATTGGGGTTGGTTTTCAAGAAACTGCTACAGAAGGTGAGCCGTTCTCCCCATCCTGGGTCAGAGAAGGAAAGCAAGGCCGCAGGCTGAGGGCTCTGCAGGAGAGTGGTGGGAGCTGGTGGGAGGACAGTGTACCGGAGTCATTGCCCTGCAGAGGCTAAACTCCGCGTGCCATGCCCCCTGATAACTTTGCTCCTGTGAAGTTGGAGGGCATGTGCTCCGGAGGAGGAGGAACGGTGTCTTTCCGTGCCACCGTGCCCGAGGGACCTTAAGAGTCTCGGAGCACGGAAGAGCGGGTGAGATTCCGAACGAAGAGGTAGCTGGGGAGAGGAGAGCGACTTCTGCGCGTCCTCTGTGTGGGGAGAGGCCAGCCAAAGTCTGTCCTGTGGAAGATGCTTGAGAATGCCTCAGAATCCACCCAGACCAACGTGCTTGTTTCAGATCGTTGAAGACGAGCTTGTCCTGTTTGTCATCGACAACGCGCACTACATCGACTCTGCCTCCTGGGCTGTTATGTCGCATGTGCTCAGAGATGTCCCGCTCTTTGTGGTCATGGGCTTTGCTCCTGCTCGCTACGGAAGACAGAGGCTCTGCGAAGCTGCAGCAGACATCATGAAGTTGCAGCAAACGACCCACGTTCATCTGGGAGAGCTGAAAGCTTCAGCTGTTGTGCAGAAAGCCTGCCGGGAGCTGGGAGTTGTCAGCGTGCCCAGGGCCCTAGAGACGTAAGTCCCAGGCGGGGCCTCGGAGCTCTTTGCGAGGGGTTGACCCGCTGCAGAGGGCAGGAGGGAACGAACGTGGTGGGGCAGTGGGGGGCGATTTGTTGCTGGGGCCGAGGCTCTCACTGGTGCCGGAGAGCATCTAGGCTGTTGGGGCCAGGAGAGACGAGGCTTGCAGCTCTGTGCCTTGGGCACTGCGCGCGACTCTTTTCCTGCGCGTTCCAGCAACCGCTGTATCTTCCGGGCAGCTCAGATGCCAAAGGCAGTGGGAGTGCTGGCCTGTTCAAAAGGGAGGTGTAGCTGTGGCAAAGAGGCTGGTCTGAAACGTGTCCCACCTTGCTTTGCCTGTGTCAGTCCCTGCTGGATCTGCTCCTTTCCAGGTTCCTGATGCAGAGAAGCTACGGGATCCCATATTACTGCGAGGAACTGCTGAGCGACCTTAAGCGCCACGACATGCTCTTGTTCCACCTGCTGCGGAAGGGCGAGAAAATGGAGGACAAGTGGGAGAGCCTCTTCAGTAAGCGCCGTTGTGGCTGACGGCCTGGTTGCTGTGGCGCATCTTCCAGAGCGCGTTGTTGCCCTGGGCTTCCCCTGTGAAGTTGGCCCAGGCTGGTGTTGCAGCAGTAGAGGCCTTGGCCTGGCTCAGGCGTGGGCTCCTGCATGCCTTGCTGCTGGGCTAGCCTAAGCACAGGCTGGGGAGTTTGGGTGGCTTTGTGGGGCGAAGCAATGCGGACGGGGCAGAAAATTGCAAAGGAGGGGAAGAGACGCTCCCTGGCACTGAGCTAAGCCCTGGTATTGTCTGGAGGCAGCATGAACGGGGGCGGTTATTGTGGAGCAGGGCGGAGAGTGGCGTGGCTGCAGTGTTCCTTGGGTGCAGCCGCGCGGTGGATTTATGCTGCCACGGAGCGCAGGGCCCAGCTGCTGTAAGACCTGCCCGGGGGGGGATGAATGCTAAAGGGTGGAAGATGGAGGGCAAGCAGGAGGTGACGGCCTGAATCGTCTCCCTTTGAAAATCGCTTTACGCTGCTCTCTTGCTCCGCTCAGCTTCTGTAACGGAGGCTTCCCCTGCCGCAGCCTCCTGGAGCTCCAGTGCGGGGAAGGAGTGCAGGGTGTGCACCATCAGACCTGACGTGAACCTGCAGAGCATCGTGCTTCCCTCCACCTTGAAAGGTGAGGGGCCGAGCCCCGCTGCGGCGGCTGGCGGCTGCACGGAGGTTCTTTCCCGGGGCATGGGCTAGAGAGAGGCTGGGTGTCTGTGTGCCCTGGGTTGCGACTGCCCAAGGGGTTTGGTCCCTAGGAAAGAAGGCTACAAATGTAGCGTCTGGTGTGGGGAAGCTAAGGCAGCCTCGGCAGCCTCAGGCTTGGGAGGGGGCAAGAGAGAGAGCTGTGGCTTGTTTTTGACAGGGATTGCGCTGGCTGAGGTGGACAGCATGAAGCCCTCGGAGCGGATGGTCTTGAAGTGCGCAGCCGTCATCGGGCCGACGTTTACCACCGAGCTGCTGTTACGCCTCCTTCCCAGGTGGACCAGGACCAAGATGAACAAGGCGTTGAATGTCCTGGTGAGAGGCAACATCTTGAAGTGGCTGAATGCTGGGAAGGTGCCAGAAGGCAGCAGTGTTCCCACCAAGGGGCCCGCCACCTCTCTGGAGGAAGAGAGCGGTAAGTGGTGATAATGCGCCCCCGGGAGCGTGGTAGGCTCCTGCTGCTCCCGGCTGTGTGCCTGGCGGGGCTCGCCAGGGCACGCTGCACTGCCCCCTCCGGTGGTGTGTAATGGGCCAAATGGCCGGCCTTGCTTCTGCTGCCAGCAGCCTCGGCAGCTGCTTGCGGGAGTGCAGCTGAAGGCTGTGCGTTGGGAGGGAGAGCGCAGGGCAGTAGCCTGTTGCGCAGGCTGTGCTGGTGTCGGCAAGGCAAACGGGTCCCTTTCACCCTAGCGCTGCGAGGCTCCGAGTGCAGGAGCGCTGGTTTCCTGCCAAGGATCCACGCCAAGGCCTGTCTTTCGTCCCCCGGCTGTGGCCCCAGCTGTGGCTGATGTGAAGCCCCGTTGCCTTTCAGGTGCCCAGAAGCGGTGCTTGGGCGAGACCGAGAAGACCGCGAGGCTGCAGTCTGGCGTCCTGACCTTCTGCGCCCCACTGCTGCGGGAGGCTGCCTACGAGCTGTGGCCCAAGGGACAGAGGGTGGCCATGCACCGCAAGTGCGCGGCCTTCCTGGAGAGGCAAGCGCACAAGTGCCAGTGCTGTGGCGGAGGGGACTTTGTGGCCTTCCACCGCTTGGCCCTCGGCAGCGCCCGGGAGGCAGAGAGCTGGGACGACCGTGCCAGCGAACGCTGCTCGTCCAGCTGGGAGGCCTCCCTGCTCAGAAAGGAGGAGTTGAAGAGGGATGAGCTCCGTGCCACTCCGGGTATGCTAGCTGCCGTGCTTTGGAGCCTGGGCCCTCCGCACTGTGCTTGCGCAATTAATGGAAGCGCCGTCCGCAGAAGCGTTTTGCTGAAGCCTAGGGATGCTGTCAGCAGAGGGGAGAGGCTTCCCTGAGACTAGCTTAGTCCTCCACTGAGGCCAGCTGCACCAGCAGAGCCATGCTGTGGGCACAGCGTAGAGCCTCTGTGCCCCGGAACGCCCTCCTGCATTTCCCTGGAATGACCGGAGAGCAGCCCATGTCCTTGCAGTGACAAGAGCCTTGCGGTGCACCCCCCGGCCCCGCAGGCTGAGGCGCCTTTCCTGGTGGGTGTGCTACGCTTGCCCAAAACGTAACAGCCCTGCCGGGAAGGCAGCTCTCGGGGGAAGAGGCCAGGAAGAGAGCTGCCGTCGGTCCCTTTGACTCTGCTCTCCTCCCCTTTCGGATGGAGCATGGCAAGATGCAGCTCTTCCCGCGTGTGAGGTGAGGAAGCGTTTAACTCGTGCTTTGTTTCCAGGTACTGCAAAAGCCCTGCAGAAAGAGAAGAGCTTCTTGGAGGAGACTTTTCGGTGAGGAGAGTAGGTTTTGGTTACGTTGGGAAGTCAGCGGGCTCAGGGTCTGCAGAGGGGGCAAGTGGAGTTTGCAGTTGTGCCTGCTGGCTGTGACTCTAGCTCAGGAAAGAGCTGGCCTGTTGGGTGGGAGCTGGGATGGGGTGGCCCTGGAGATGAGCCTCTTGGAGGAAGCCAGTGGGATCAGGGTGACGATGGTCACGTTAGGGCGGAGCCAGCCCTGCCTTCCTAGCTGTAGGAGAGCAATGTTGCGAGGTGTGCAGGGGCAAAGCAGCCAGCGGGAGCAGGGGGGCTGCTGGAAGGTGGCAGAAAGGCCTGCTTGACTTCCTCCCTGTGGCCAAGAGCAGCGTTGCTCCAGAGCAGGGTCAGCAAAGGCACCAACAGCATCGCGTCCTCGTGGATCTTGTTACCGCTAAAGCCAAAGGAATAGTTTGCTAGGGCTTGAAAGGGGCGATGTTGCTCCTCGCCCCCGTTTTGCCCTGCCTGGCCCCGCTCGCCTTGGGCTCTGGGGCTACGGCGCGCGAGAAGACTGCTCAGCGCGCGCGGGTTGACGTTGCTGCAGTGGAAGAAAACGAATCCTGCGCCCAAGCGCTGTGTTAGTGAGTGGTACTGGCTTGCAGTCAGGGCAGAGCCACAGCTCTCGAGCGAGGAGGGAAGGCAAGAGCGGAAGGGAGGGAGGAGCACAGGGGGAAGACGGAGCAAGGATGGGGGGAGCCAGGCCACTCGGGGGTCGCCCGTGTCAACTGTAATGTGGAACACTGCTGGGAAACTGTGGTTGTGAATGCGGGGGGCTGAAAGAATAAGCGGCCAGCCCTCTGCACGCCTGGGAAGGCTGTGAAACCCAGCGCTCCCGTATGACGCGCGTGTGCACAGGGCCTTGCTTGTGCTGCGCTAGAATATGCTGTTAGTCTAGGCAGACGGAGCGGTATAGGTGATGCTAGCGTGCGTCGTCTTTCTGCGTGATCTTTGTCTCTGAGTAGAGCGGCAGAGCAGTTTCTGGCCAGGACGGAACGCGTACCTACGGTGCCCAGCAAGGCCAAAGGGACGCCCGGTGCCGCGTGTGCCTGTGAATGCAGGGCCATTGTGGATTTGGTGCTTGTGCCGCTGGCTTACCACCACATGGCAATGGGCAACGATGGCAGAGCCCTTTATTACCTGCTGGAGTGCGCGGCTGCCTACTTGCACGTCTCCGACAACTACCTGGTGAGTCGCCCTGCTTGCCGGAGCCCACTGCACAAGGAGGCCTCTCAGTTGCCTTGTCCTGGGCAAGCCGATTTTGCCATTGCACTAGGACGTGCCTCTGTGGGGACTTGGGGCTGAACCGCTGGCGTCAGAGCCAGGCTTCTCCCCCCCGTTTGCCTCTCCTGGGGCAAGGGAGGCGGGGCAGAGAAGCAGGACCTTTGCACAAGGCGCACGCGCCAGGAGGTGGTGCGAAGGAGCACTCGTGCCCGTGGGCTGTGTTAGGGTGGGCATCGCCAGGGGCAGATGCGTGCCCTCCTCAGAGAGCTGCTGGAGGCAACTGGGAACGATGGGGCTGGATGCAGGCTCTGCACCGACGCTCACCTGCTCTCTGTGTGCTTGTTCCAAGGCCTTTATGAACCTGAAGAAAGCAGAGGTCGTGAGGAGCTCAGCGGCTGAGAAAGCCGATGTGCTTGCCTGCTTTGAAGAAGCCACCTTCCTGAGCCTGAAAGGGGAGGTAAAGTGCCAGGGAGGTTCTGAGGGCTCTGCTGGTGGGTGGAGTTGGACGCCTTTGTGGGGGGTGGCGGCAGCGGCGATAGGCCTGGCATTTTGAGGCACGGCCGCTACCAGCAGCCTTTCCTGTGAGCGCTTCAGCCTCCGGCCAAAAGCGGTCGAGGCCCTCGGCCTCGGTTCAGGCAGAGACTTGAAATGTGGTGCGTGCTCAGTCGGAGCCCTTTGGGACTGTCTGAAGAAGCCTTCTCCTGTGCAGGTCTGCTACAACATGGGCTGCATGGAGCTGGCAAAGAAGACGCTCAGGAAGGCATTGAGCCTGCTGAAGAGAAAATTGCCCCTCACCTCAGCTGGCGTCGTCTTCCAGTTTCTGCTGGAGAAGTCAGAGCGTGCCTCCCACAGGAAGAACAAAGAGTCCTCCCTTCATCAAGAGGCAGGGTAAGAAGCCGAAGGGAAAGAGAAGGGAAGGAAGAGGCGTTTGCTGCGTGGTGCCGGGCACCTAGGCCCACACCTGCCTAGGCTTAAGCCCAGACTTTCCCTGAGCATAGGTGTTAGCATGGGGAAAGCTGCTGAGGGACCTGGAGGCTCCTGGGTGGGGGGAGCGGGCACGTGTTGCCTTGTGGGGGATGGTGGGGGTGAGAGCAGAGAGATGTTCCCAGGGAGCACAGGCTGCAGAGGAAAGGGAGCCGGCAGGGAGGAGCAGGACGTGGGCATGGAGGGGTAAGTGGAGGGGAGGTGTGAGAATGAGGAAGCTCGGGGGTTGCAGCCAGGTGCAAGGCTGCCGTAGAACAAGCCTTTCCCTCGCGGTGCCCGGCTTTGCTTCGCCCTCCCTGGGCTGTAGTGCCAACCCGTTCTCGCTAGCAGCGATCTTTCCCCGGTGGTGCTTCTTGGCTCTGCCGCTTCCATGCCTGCAGCCCGGCCTGCATCAGCTGCCGCCCTGCTGGGAGCAGGTGCAGCTGCCTCCTCTGTCGCCCTGCTTCCCCTGGCCCTGCCTGACCTGGCACTGTGTAGCTAGTGGCTGTGGCCCAGCGGTTTCTCTTGTGTGGCAGGAGGGAGAGGCTGCCCTGGCTGTTCCGGCAGAGCCACTGCCTTTCCTTGCTGCGGCAGCTCTTCAGCCTGGAGGGCACTTCCAGCGGCCGGAGGCTGTCGCGCCTGGCAGCGCTCATGAAGGTCAACACGGCCGAGGAGTCTGAGGATGCGAGTCACGTGAGTGCCTCCTCTCTGCGGCAGCAGATGCGTTTCTGACATAGCTCCTTTCCCCTGGCCCGCCTAGAGTACCAGCAGGGTCTGCCCGGGGCGGCAAGAAGAGGCCAAACGCGACGGAGTGGTACCCGTCCCTGAACTTTGCTTTACAAACTTCCAGCAGACGTGCGTTGCTCTTCTTCCTGGTAGTCGCTCTCATGGCGTTTGTTTCACCGTTGTAAGCGTTGGGCTGGTTGTGGCTTTAAGGCAGCACCCCGCTGGGGCCCTCGTCTCGCCACGGCCGCAGTTAGCAGCGGCAGTCCTAAGAACCGTTTGTCGTAGGGGTGAGAGCCCTGAGAGCAGAAGAGAAGAGAGAACCTGGCCGTTGGGTTTCTGCCCTGAGCCGTCTAGGCCAGAGAATCACCCTGGCGACATTCAGTCTTGTACAGTCTCCTGTCTGGACCGTTTTAGATCCTGTTGTCCTACATGGAATATGCGCGGTGCTGCCAGGACCTGGGCTGCCAGGAAGAGTGGCTGCAGTACGGGCGGGCGGCCATCCAGCTTAGCTCTGACGTCGAGCTCTTTGGAGGAGGGGTATTAAAGGCCGCCAAATTTGCCCAGGCCCTGAGCCATCTGAACCTCAGCCTGGGGAATCTGCCCCTCTCTGTCGACGTAGGTACGTACTGGCCCCGCTGCCTGCGAGAAGGCATCTCCGCAGAGGGAGCCTGTGCGAGCCTGCTTGTTTTCTTGGCAGGCTATCGCGCCAAGAGCCTGTGGATGGAGCTGGAGAAGCCCGACCTGGACTGCGAGGTTCTCGCCACGCTCTTTGCGGCGCTCTTTCTGCAGATGAGGTAATGCTGCTGCGGGACAGACTGCTGGTTGCGCAGGGTCGGGGGGCCACCTGAGATCCTTCTTGTGTCATTCTCTGCGCGCAGCAAAGAGGGCTGCTTGGTTTCTTATTGGATACTCGCTGGCTGTATGGACGCTGGTAAATTAAACAATGCCAAGGACCGTGGCTGGCTGTTGGGGAGCGTGAGTGTGTGCTGTGAAACTGCTGGAACAGTTGCTGGCTCGGTTCTGGCCCTTGCCAGGTAGCGCTTGCCGCAGGCAATTCCCAGGCCTGGTTTAGGAGCGAGCCTAGCGCAGGGAGGCGCTCGTTGTGTTGGGGGCGCTAGCCATGTTTGGTTGGGTGGACGCGGGCCTTTCCATGCCACGCGGCACCGGTGCCCGAGACGGCAGTCGTCCAGGGGGAGGTCTCGAGAGGAGCAGTTTCCGAAGCAAACGCGTCATGTGGGCGAGTGCGGAGGGCAGTGGGGAGCTGTGCGTGCTCTTTGGCCTGCTTTTCCTGACAAAGACTTTGATGGAAAGGTGAGTAGCTCTGCTGCTGGGCCAATGGGAAAGCACTGGCTTGCATGGGAAGGATGCCTGAGTTTTGCTCCGGGGCTTGCCGTTTGGGCCGGGGTCCCTGAGGCCTTTCTCCGGAGACTTGTTGCCAAAAGATGAACAACTGTCTGATGGAGAACCTCTGATGGCGATGCCAGAAAGAGCAGCGCAGGGAGAGCGGGATGATGGGAAGGGGAGCGGGGAGCGTCCGGAGGTGGTGACTGGGATCCCACCCCGCGGAGAGGCTCCATGGAGGCTCGCTGTGTTCCTCCGCAGGTACCCAGAATGTGAGGAAGTGCTGCGCAGGCTCGAGAAGCAGGTGGCTGCAGAGCACAGCATCATTGGGCAGGCATACTTCTTCTCCTGCTGCTTAGACCTGTTGCTTTACGCTGGTAAGTGCTCAGTGAGGAGGGCCCCAGAGAGCCAGGAGGCTTGCAAAGATGCTTTTTCTCCTGCTACAACACGGACGCCAGAGCCTCCAGCCACGCTTTCACTTCCTGGGCCGAGTCCCGGGCTCTTTGGCTCTGGGTGTGTCTTTGTCTGTCTTTCCTGCCTCCCCTGTCTTTGTTTGCATGTTCTACAGGTGATCCCAGAGTGATTTCAAAATGCTGGCAATTTCCCTCTTTGCTTCCCGTGTTTTGAGATTCCCCTTTCTGAAACCTCTTCCCAGGCTCGCTCTGCTCTGGCTCCTGGGGAGGCGGGCATAGCAGTGCTGGGGGATGTGCCTGACCAGGAGGCATCTAACAGCCTACGCTATGGAGTGGCTGTCGCTTGCTGGTCAATGGCAGCGTGTGTCTGTCAGCGCTCGAAAGCTGCTGAAGAAAAGGGAATAGATATTTGTGTGGCGCTTGACTAGCCCTGAGGAGCTAGGCTAGAACTCCAGCCCTTGCCTTGTTCCTGTTTGGTTTTGCTTGCTCTCTGAGTGGTTTACCTGCCCAGAAATTCTCCAGCTGTGCTTGAGCTTTGTCCTGCTACGAATGCCCGAGGGAAAACAAGGCAGCGGAGGGCGGCACTGCTTCTCTGCGATGCATTTGTATTACAGGCTGGGAGTACAAGTCATTTGAAGAGTGCAGGAGCTTCGTTGAGCAGAACGAAGCAAACCACATCCTCAGCTCGCACAACAGCATCCTGCTTGGACTGTATTCGTCCCTGGCTCTTTGGTAAGTTACAGAGGTGCTTAGACTGGCGAGAGGCCCAGGCAGTGGTTCTGGCAGGGGAGGTGGGAGCTCTGGGCCTGTCGTGTCCCCCATGCCCTGTCCAACAAGGCGGCCGTCGCTGGGGTGTAGAGTACTTGATCAAGTACTCTACAAAACGTGTGTGTGTGTGTGTGTGTGTGTTTCTCTCTGGACGGTGTAGGTTTGGAAGGCTTGGGCAGTGGGCCGAGTTCCAGAAGCCCTTTGAAAAGGCCAAGAGGCTGCTGAAGAGAGCTGACGCCTCCGTTTTGGCCACCCAAGCATGCAGCCGGCTCCTGGAGTGCTACACGCTGGTGCTGCGGAACGACATTGAGCGCAGCTCGGCGAGGGCCCGGGAGAGCCGCAGCAGGGCTCTAAGGGTGAGGGAAGAGGAGGAGGGGGGTGTGCACGCTGTGAGGGGCCTCTAGGGAAAGCTGTGTTGCGAGCAGCAGTGGATTGGCAAGGCCAGGGCGAAGCAGCCGCGCTGGGATGGAGCCAGGCTAGAGGCAGAGTGTGGTAGTGGGTTAGAGAGGAACATGGCAAGAGGCTGCTCCCCCATGGGGCGGCAGCAAGAGGTGGTAGAGAAGGCAGTGAGGTGACGGGGGTCTTCCTGGGCACGTGAGGATTCCCTTGTGGGGATGGGAATGGTCTGCAAGACAGGAGAAGAGACTTGCACAGCCATGAGCTAGCTAGTGAGCCCTGCTGAAATGCCTGCTGCATGTGAGGGCTTATGGCTCGGGAGAGACTTGTGTGGTATCTCAGCCTTGCTAGCTGCGTGCTCCTTGTGCCTTTGCGGCTGCTTTCCCCTTTGGGGAATAGGTGCGGTCCTCAGTGCCGAGCCATCGCCCAGCTCGATGACTTCTGCTGACGTGCCTCTCCGTTGTTCTCTCGGTAGCTTGTGGAAGAGGTTTTTGCTCAGTGCTCTACAAGCCCCGTCTTCTACCCCAGAGCCTACCATCTGAAAGCGTACGTTTTCTGCATGCTGGGTAACAAAGACCAGAGCCTGTTGTGCCTCAGGCAGGGCCTCCAAGCCTGTGAGGCGAATGGCAACCTCCTGGAGAAGACTTGGCTGGAGATGAGCGCTGTAAGTGGATCCTCTTTGCCTCTGAGTTGCTCCCTGGGCAGAGGTTTGGCATGCCCTAGGAGAAGGTGGCGCGGACTGTACTCCGGCAGGTCCACGTAGGGAAAGCCCCCAGCGAGCTTCAGGAGCGTGTGCCGAAAGTCCTTGGCGAGCTGGTAGGGGCTGCTAGCCCTCCTCAGCAGGAGGGCAGTGGCAGCTGCGATGCCCTTCCCTCAGGAGGGGCTGGAAGGACACGCGAGGGAGCAGCAGGCGCTGCAGCATGCCGCTCCTTCCCAGCATCTCTGCTGGGCTGAGGAGCGGTGGAGTGGAATCTCTGCCTCTCCCTTGAGCCAGCTCTGGGAGCCAGCCTGAACCTGGCTGGAGGAGGTTTCCTTTGCGTTCCCTCTCCTTGCCCTCCCTGATAGGCTTTTGCAGCACGGCAAATTGGGTGATGGGTGGAAGAAGCTACTGCGAGAGGCCTCGCTTGCCTTCCCGGACCGCGCCTGTGGCTCTGGGGACCTCCTGTTCTTCGCGGCTCTCACTTGGGCTTTTGTTTTCCTCAGGAGCGGTGGTTCACTGGCAAGGGCCCCGTGGGAGACTTGTGGCTGGAGACAGCGCCACGTTTTCCCCAGCTGAAGCAAGCAAAGCCTGAAGTCTGTAGCTGCAGGTACCTGCTGAAGCTGCCAGCACGGCCGAGCGAGGATGCTCTTCCAGGGGTTAAATAAAGAAACACTGCCATCATCTCAGCGTTCTGTATGGAGTCACAGACCACAGCAAGAGGACGCTGAAGGCGTGCCACGAGAGCAGTGCAAGAAATTCTCTCCCCCTCGCCCTAGTGCAGTTCCCTGTGGCGCTGTGTAAGCGCTTGAGCCGGCTGCAGGAGGAGCTTGGCCCTGGTGTAGGGCCAAGTGGTTGCTGAGGTGGGGAGGGTGGGAGGGTGTTTTTCTGGAAGCGGGACTGGTTTGAAGTGTTCCCTAGTCAGAAAAGTCAACAGCACTAGCGGCCTCATCCTGTTGCCCTCTCTGGTTGATGCGGATGAGAGCTCCTTAGTGGAGAATGGATGTACGTGTGTGCATATAGATGTAGCCAAGAGGGATGCCCCTGTGGGCGAGGGCGCTGCTTGTGCTGGGGTCCGCCCAGCTCCCAGCTGAGCTTGCCTTGGGGAGCAGCCAGCCCTTGCTGCTCACTGGCAAGAGAGAGCGTTGGCCTAGGCGTCGTCACGCTGCTGCGCGCTCTTCCTGAGGAGGCAGAGCAAGCCTGCTCGGTCGGCCTGCATCGTCAGTCTCCCGTACGGGTGACCGCTTTGCCTGCCTCGTGGGAAGGAGGAAGGAGGAAGCGTGTGAGCTGGGCTGGCAAGCAGCATTCCGAACCTGGGCCTGGCTCGGTGTGTGTGCCTGGCTGTCGCCAGCAGGTTGCAGTTGTGTGTGTTGGGTGCAAGTGACTTGTGCTTGCTTGGGAGACTTTGGTGGGCCCCGAGGCAGCAGGGGGAGCCTTCTGGAGGCAAGAAGAGAGACCATCTTGGTAGCCTCTCTCTGAGGGCTGAGGCAGCAGGAAAGAAGGCAGGCTGGTTTCTGCTGTCAAGTGCTCTGCTGTTTGAGGTCAGCAGCGCAAGGGCACAGGCTTGTCTAAAGCACCTGGTCCCCCAGGCCTGGGAGGGGCTGGTGCTCCCTCGCCTGGCCATTGCCTGAGGGAGAGGCACAGTCCGAGAGGGACACTGGAGGCTGCCTGGGCAAGCAGCCGCTGAGTGTCACCGTGTGGCAGGCACGCCAATTCGTGCAGCTGCTCCTCTGAGCGACTGGGGAGAAGGGCAGCTTTGGCGCGCGCGGAGCGCGGCCTTGGCTGCTAGCCCTCGTCCCCCGTAGAGCCCGGCTCTCCTCAGTGCTGCTGCTTTGGTGGCAGCAGTTGTGTGGCTCGGGGCAGCGGCTAAGGTGGACGGGGAGCTGCCTTTGCCTGCCTGGAGGCAGAGGGCCGTGCGTGAGCCAGGGTGCCCAGCGTGGCTCTGTTTCCCTGGGGCATGCAAGGTTTACAACAGCGTTCTCACTCGGAGCAGGGACCTGGAGCTGCCTCCTGCTGCGGCTTTGGACTTTGTCTTGCCCTCTCTGATACGTCGGTGCGCCGTGGTCCTGGCCCAGCCCTGTCCATCTCCTCCCGGCCTCCCCCAGGAGCGGTGTGGATGGAGGTTGGCTGTGTCCCCCGCTGCCCCCCCGGGAAAGCCCCACTTCTTTTTGCAAAGAAATACAAGTCCTCCGAGCAGCCCCGGAAACGCCCAGCTGCGTGCTGCAGTGGCCGTGCTTTTGGGGAAGCCTGGGCTGCTGGCTGTCAGCACGTCTGTTAGGCCCTTTGCGCTTGGGAACGTGGGAAGCAGCTGCTGTTTCGGCCACGGGTGGAGGTCAGTCGCTGTGCGAGCCTCCTTCAGCTCTGTACGGGAGACAACTGCGTCGCGCTAGCCACCTCTGAGCAACCGGCTCGGCGTAGGGAGGGAGCGGGGGGCAGCTTCCCGGCAGTTGCTGGGTAAGCGGTGCCTTGCCGAGGCTGTCACTGTTAGCCGGATCAGCGTAGGCGACAGTGGACAGGTAAATGATGACACGCGGACGATGTCACTGTGAGCCGACTGTGACCTCCCCCGGCCCCTTGGTGACAGAGGGCCAGCCGCGCCTCCCAAAGGCCAGTGCGCAACGCTGTGCAGTGGTGTCTGGTCGTCCTCCCTGGTGGGCACGGTGGGTCGTCTTGTACTGAGGTACCGCAGGTACCCCAGGGCGCTGACGATGTCTTGTGCCTGGGAGCGAAGGTCAAAGCACTGCTCAGAACTGGGGGAAGTAGCTGCTTACGTCCCCGACCTGCTTTTGTCTGAGGACTTGAAGCAGGAGAACCGTTGCGTTCAGAACTTCCATGGAGTGCTGCTCTTTGCTGATGTGTCAGGTGGGTCAAAGCGTTATGAAGGGCGGGCACTGAGGAGGAGTCCCGGACCCGAGCCGCTGGGACTTAGCGGGCCTTTTGGAGCCCTGGTCGTCCCGCCTGTGGTAGAGAAGGGGTCAAAGGAGATGTCGTTTGCCGCTGAGGTCTTCCGCTTTGGGGAAGTAGCGCTCGGACGTAGCTGAGGTCACAGCCCGGGGGTGGTCTTTGCTGGCAGCAGCCCTGCGGCCTGCTTGTGGTCAGCCGTCTGCTCAGAGCAGCGTGCGTTAGGGAGCCCTGAGGCTGCCGGAGCAGCAGCTTGGGCCCGCGCTGTTGCCTGCAGTGCTCTCTCTGGAGCTTTGGGGAGGTGTGAGGTGGGCCAGGCTCTGGCTCATGGAGGCCTGGGAGAGGAGGCCTGGCTGCCTTGCCTCCCCCTTGTTAGTCTTTGTCAGGGCAAACTTGGAGGAGCAGCTGCTGCGCAGAGGAGCTGGCTGGCCAGGTGCTGCGTTAGTTGGCAAAGGCCTCGTGGGCTTTCTAGCTCAGGGTGTTGCCTGGCTGTAGGCAAGAGGGGAGGCAGCCGGGGGACGCGCTGGAGGGTGGCAGCCAAGTGCAGGAGCTAGGCGTAACGGGTGGGTGTGAGCATGGGGAAGGCGCCCGTCAGCGAGCGCTCAGAAGCGCGGGTGGAATTAGAGGGCTGTGGCTGCTGTCAGGGGCGCGCCTGGGTTCTCCCGGAGCGTGGTTCTCTTGGCTGGCTGAAAGCGACGTGGAAAGTGCCAGGTCCTTTGGCCCTGTAGACGCGGCCTGATTTCTTTGTGCCTGTGTGTCCCTGTTGCAGGTTTCACTGCTCTGACAGAGAAATTCAGCCAGAGCATCAGCATAGAGCGGGGTGCGGATGAGGTAACGCAAACCCTCAATCGCTACATGGGTGACATTTTGGAGGGTAAGTGCCGTTCTGCAGGACTGTGTGGGATTGGGCCACGACGAGAGGGAGGTGCTGGGCAGCCTGCTGCTGCTGCTGCTGCTGCTGCTGCCGCCGCCGCCTCCTCCTTGCGCGGGCTGGGGGTTCCTATGGGGCTGAGAGCCGCCGAGAGCAGCTGGGCTCTTCTGGCAGGTGCTTTCTGCTCCCCACAAAGACTAAGGAGGTGCCCGCTTTCTCAGCACCCACCCTTGGGCTTGTGGAGTGACCGCTGTTCAGTGATGGAGGAAGATTTTGCTGGTGTTGGGGCGCAGGGGGGAGCGGGGGCATCTAGCCAGTGTTAGTGCCCAAATGAGCTGGGGATGGGGGCGCTGACCAAAGTGTGCGTTGCCTTCCCTGGGGCCTTGTCACAGGGCACAGTAGCGTAGGTCCCAGGGCTGTGGTCCCTGTGAGCAGTGTAGCTGCTACGTTTGCTAAGTTGTGCCCCCAAAGCACCGCTGCTCTTGTGCTGCTGTCTGAGCAGAGCAGCTTGTCCTGCGGCCTTCCTGAAGAAGGCCTAGCTGCAGCTCTTCTTGTGTTTTTTTTTTGGTCTGCAGAGCTGCTGGCTTTTGGTGGAGACATCTTGAAGTTTGCAGGTACGTGTGCGTAAAAGAGACGTGGCCTTGTCTGCTGCAGCTGCAGACGAGTGCGAGGGGAGAGGGGAGACAGAGCCGCGAGCCGGCAGAGCCCCGAGGGGTGGCTCTGCTGGCACGCAGGTGCCCAGGGGGAGCTGCCGTCCCGGGCCCTGGCGGCGTGGCTGCAGTTGTAGCTGGCGGGGCAGAGGGGGAGGTGTGCCTGTGGCCAGGGTGCTGTAGTTGAGGAGGATGCCTTCACCCAAACGCGTTTTCCCTGGCACGCCTGCTGGCTTCCGCTGTCCCGGCCGGTGGGTGCAGGTCAGGGAGCGTCAGGTGTCACGAGAGCCGTCCCTGTCCCCTCGCTTTCCCCAGGGGATGCTGTGCTGGTGCTGTGGAGAGCAAAGCACACGCAGCTGAGAGACACCATCAGCCTGGTGCTGCAGTGTAGCCAGCAAATCCAGGAGAAGTACAGGATCCGTGAGACGGACGTGGGTCTGAAGCTCCGACTGAAGATAGGTACGGGGAGTGCTGGATTAGGCTGCTGCGCGTTCTCAGGCAGGCGTTCACGAGCTGCCTGCATGCAAAGTGAGCCGGTGGCTGGCCAACGTGCCGGTGTGGGGCCCCTGATTAGGACCCCCTCCCCGGCCACGATCGATCCTGAATCCATCAAGTGGGACGCCTGCGCTCGAAGCAGTTGAGCGGAAGAGCCTGGCTCCAGGGCTGAGCTTCAAAGTTGGCCTGGGAGGAGCTGAGCTGTGGCGGGCTGTGGAGGTAAAAATGCTCTCTGCATCAGTTGTGCTTGTCTCTCACCAGGGATCTCTGCAGGGCATATGTCCCTCCTGACTGTTGGAGACAAAAAGCAGCAGCACTTCCTGATCCTTGGCCAGGCCGTGGGTGAAGTGTGGCAGGCCCAAAACCTTGCCAATGCAAGTGACGTGATCCTGTCAGCCAGCTGCTGGGAGCTCTGTAACCGGAACCAGATCAAGACCAAGAGACTTAAAGGCCAAAGCGCTGTGAAGGTGGGTGGGACGGCCTCTGGAGCAATTCTGAGGGCCTGGGCGTGGACGTGGCTGTGAGGGAGGAAGGTGTGAGAAGGGCGAGGAGACGCGCGTGGAGGGAGTTCTAGGTGTAGAGGTGCTCCCGTAGGTGGGGAGCAGTAGCTGCTGGGGAGCAGTTTTGTCTCAGGGTTGTCTCTGGATTCTGCTGGGTGGCTTTGAAGAGGGGGTCAGGAGGCGCTGGAAGAGTTTGCCTCAACGGGTACTGTCCTCTGTGGGTCCTGGAGCTGTCCTCGACGCGTTTTTGTACTGTGTGCCTTTAGGTTACAGGCATGGAACGGATGTCTCTGTCGGAACGCGAAGACATCTTCTCCAAGTTTACCCGAGCCCAGCTGAACTACAGTTCTCCTGAGGCGTCAGGTGAGGCCCGTGTTCATGACGTTCTGTGGCTGCCCAGAAAGGTGGGGGCGGGCTTGTTCAGGGGCCAGCGAGGAACGCCCTCTGCCCTCTCCCCCTTGCAGTCAGCATTTGTGCCTTTGGCCCTGGTGCGCTTCAGCGGAGGCACTCGCTGCTTCCCCCTGCTTCCAGGGGCCTGCTCTGGCTGAGCACCTGCAGGAGGAAGAAATGTGCAACTGGAGGAGACTTTCTCTCCCTGAGTTCCAGTGCCAGCCCCTGCTTTCCAACTGCTTTTCCCTAGGCAGGCTCGTAGTGCCAGCCTGCCAGTGACCGCCTGGATTTTCCTTCCCTAGGCATCCTGAGGCCTGCTGTTTCCCTGGCCCCTCGGCATGCTCTGGGGAAGTTGCTGCGGAAGTACGTCCCCGCATCTGTTCTGAGGAAGGTATGGCCACAGCTGCCGGGAGCTGTGTTTATTTTGCCCCGAGGGGAGGAGTTATTCCTTCCGCTGAGAGCGCGTGCTGCTGCCCACGTGGGGGCTCTTGCTTGGTGTTTGCTGGGGGCAGTCAGCTCTCGGGGAGAGCTGGCTGCTGAAGGTGTGCTGCTCTCGTCTTCCAGATTGATGACAGACAGCCCCTGGACTACTTGTCCGAGCTACGGCCGGTCACCTGCCTCTTTGTCAAGCTGCAGTTTGCTGCCGATGTCAACTTAACGCAGATCTGCAAGGCTATCCAGGACAGCAGCGTGATGATGCTGGAGATCATCCGTCCTCACAAGGGCGAGATCAACAAAATCTCCATGTTTGATAAAGTGAGTGTGGGGGAGGAGCCCACCCCGCAAAAGTGTGGGCAGCAAACGAGAGGGCAGTGGCTCTCTCGGTCTACTGAGCAGCGGGGAAAGGAGAAGCAGCTCTGCCTCGGCGCTGGGATCAGCACCCTCTGGCTGGGGGTTGCCCTGAAGCTCTGCTGCTCTCGGCAGCGGCTCGACTCGCACGGCATGAGCCGTTTGCCGTAGGCGCTGTCCCAAGCTGTGCTGCCGCTGTCCTTGGCAGGGCTGCACGTTCCTGTGCGTGTTTGGACTCCCTGGAGAGAAGCTGCCCGACGAAAGCGTTCACGCCTTGGAAAGCGCTGTTCAAATCTCCAAGGCGTGCTCCTCGAGGCCTAGGAAAATCGAGTGAGTGGGGAGGCGCGTTGCCTGGGACTGCGCGGGGGAAGGAGGGAGGGATGGTTTCTCAGCGAGACGTGCCCTCTAGCTTGGCCTCCTCTGTCCCTGGGAGGAAGGAGACAGTGCCCTGAGAGGTGCCCTTCTTGCCCGCGCCGAGGAGGCGTGCTGAGGCTGGCTGGAGTCAGGGACTTTCCGCCCGTCACAGCTGTGAGGCCTTAGGGGAAGGGTTGAAAACTGCCTGGCTGCTCTCGGGAGCCCCTTTCACCTGGGGGCGTTACGCTGCGGAGCTCTGCAGGTCCCCGAGGTCTGCCCTGCCAGGGCGGGAGGTGGTGCGAGGGGAGCCGGGTGAAGGGGTGAAGGTAGGTGGGCAGGCAGGCCTGTGCGCGGGCGCTGCTGAGCGCCTGTCGCTCTCCGTGTGTGTCAGGGCCGTGTCTGTCGGGGTTACCAGCGGGACGGTGTTCTGCGGAGTCGTAGGCCATCGCGTGAGGCACGAATACACAGGTACGAGGTGTTTGGCTGAGGAGTGGGTGGCTGGGCTGGGTCTGTTCAGCCGGAGCAGCGTGTCAAAGGAAGAGGCAGAGCGGCAGGGAACACCCTGTTGCCCGTATGTGCTGGGCTGGGACGAGGCCTTGGCCTGTGTCCTGTGGGGAATGAGGGAGGCAGAGCGGGCGCCGCTGCGGTGCGGGGGACCAGGCTCAGAGCCTTGTTGTTCCTGCTGGTTGTGCTGCCAACGGTTTGGGGCTTGCCTGTGCTGGAGGTGATGCAGCCGTTGGCGGTGAAGGGTGGAGCGGGTTGGTTTCATAGGTACGTGAATGCGTGCTCTCTCTCTGCGGCAGTCATTGGCCAGAAGGTGAATCTGGCAGCCCGGCTGATGGAGCACTACCCTGGGCTGGTGTCCTGTGACGCAGCGACGTACGCAGCCTCTAGGCTGCCCCGATGGTGCTTCGAGGAGCTGCCGGAGGCAAAGATGAAGGGGGTTGTCGATCCTGGCCCCGTGTATCAATACCTGGGGGTGTCGGCGAAGTCGTGAGTGTCCTGTTTGAGCGGGCTGGTTGGGGGCAGGGTGGCACACAGGGTCCAGTCTTGGTCCGCAAAGAGGAGTTGTGCAGAGCTGGCCCCCGCCCACCCCTCCCATCGCTGGGGCTGAGAAGATGGAAAGGCAGAGCACGGGTACGCTTTTGGCCTGCCTACGCTGGTGCCTCCTGCTGTAAGGAGACGGGGAGTGATGCCGGAGGGGTGGAGAAGGCTTTTAGGTGTCCGTAGGCACAGAGGGGCCTTGCAGCCCCGGTCCAAACGGCTTCCAGCTGTGCTTTCTGCCCTGTGCTTGCTCCATTGCGCGCAAGACTAACGCAGTGGCAATTCTGCCCCAGGGAGGTTTTCTCCCAGCTGCTTCCGAGCATGACGCTCCCGGAAAGCTTTTGGTCAGGCCAGGACTCAGTTCCTGAGTGCCTCCTGGTGAAAGTTCAGGTGTTCCCCTGGGCCAGGGTTTGGCATCCTCTTTGGAGGCCGTTTGGAACGTTGACGTTGCCGTCCCCTTGCAACTTCAGAAAAACTCGAGCCCAAGGTGCCTGGTGCTTGGCGCCTTGGCCCAAGAAGTGACCCTTGTCGTCCTGTTGCACGTCGTGGCTTGAAGTGTTTTTTCTTGCCCGTCTTTGCCTTGACAGCAGCTGTTGCAGGGCCCCGCTTCTCGAAAGCGCTGCCTGTGAGCAAAGGCCAGGGAAGCAGTAGGCAGGACCAGAGACTTGTTTGGCTTGTCCTGCGGGGTGCAGCAGTGTGCTAGCCAGCGGCACTGCCTGGCTTCTTGCTCGTGTCTCCGCTTCCTTGGGCTTTGGCCTGTGGCGCTCGAGTCTTGATGCTGTGTGGTGTCCCACTGTGGCCGTTGGGCTTCTTCCTGGCTGCAGCTTTGCTAGTGCTCGTTTGGTGTTTGCGCTCTCTGCTGGGCCAGTGGGAGCGTGGGCAGGATTCGCTCCGGCTCGAAAGAAGAGCGGGTCCCCGGGAGCGCACCCTCAGCTCCACGCGTGGCTCTACGTCCTCCAGCTTCTGCCTACTTCATTGGCTTTTGTTTTTCTCTTCCTCCCGCTAGCATGTTTGGCATGGATGTTACGAAGGAGAGGCCCAGCTCTTCCCCGTTGCTCGGTAGGTGGAGAACGCCTTGGTCTGCTGAAGGCCAATTTGTTGCCGTCGGTACCTGTTAGTTCCGCTCTGGGAACGGAGAAGCTTTTGCGAGGGATGGCGTTGCCTGGCGTGGCCCTAAGGGTTTGGTGCATACCTTGGCTCCTAGCTGGTTCCTGTCTTTGGGGTTGGGCCGCAGCTAGAGGTGGGAAGCAGGGTGAGGCGTGCGCCGGATGCTCCCTGCCGTGCTGCATAGCTAGCGTGGCGGGACCTTTCCAGTGTGCAGTTGCTCACAGCCTCAGGGCTAAAGGGATGGCCGTAGTTGGGATCGGGGAGGAGATTTCCTTGGGTCCGACTGACCCGCTGCGGCGGCGAGAGAGAAGGGTGCCGACGGCTGTTTGCTTTTCAGCTCGCTGCAACGGGTCGCTTTCTTGTTTGCCTTCCCAGGTCGGGAGGAGGAGATTGCCCTCTTTGAAAGTTACTTGAAAGCCTATGTGGATAAGAAAGCAAGCCACATCATGGCGTTTGAGGGCGTGACGGGCTCTGGAAAGAGCCATTTACTTACGGAGCTTGCCTCTTTAGGCCAGGCTGCTGGGCTCAGGTGAGTGTTGCTGACCGGGAGCTGTGGAACGCTTTCGCTGCCCAGCCGCTGATGTCCGTGGGCTACTGGAGCCCCTCTGCCCTCTGCCCGGGTGCGTGGCCCTTGGACTGCAGCATCCCTGCAAGGCCTGCAGGAGCTGCTGCTGAGGAGCAGCTGCGTGCCCTCCTGCTGCCTCTTGAGGGAGCTAGAGGTGGCTGCTGGAGCCACTGCTGTTGAGCTTCCTTCTTTGGGCCAGGCCCCAAGCAAAGTAGAGCCCGAGCTCAGTCAGGGCTTTTGGCCGTAGCTGCGGAGCCAAGAGAAGAAACCCAAGTGGCCCTGGATTCCGCCTCTCCCCTAGAGCTTAGTGTGAGAAGCCTGCGGCTGCTTGGGTCCCTCTCTGAATCTCAGTGCCTTTTGCTTCTGCATGGCAGGGTAGTGGCTGTGGAAGCGCTGGAGCTCAACCTGAAGCAGGTCTACTCTGCCATGCACATGGTGCTGGCTGTGGCCATGGGCCTGCAGGCCTGTAAATCGTGCAGTGCCAGAGAGCTCGCCCTGCAGGAAAAGCTCCAAGGGCTGGTGGAAGAGAGCAGCTACTGCCTCCTCAATGTGCCTTTCGTCGTTAAGGTGAGAGCGAGAGGCCTCTGTGGCCCGTGGCGAAGGCCTGCTTGTGAGCCGTCCTGTGGCTGTTGTGGTTGGGACACCGTGCTGGGGAGTGGGCTTAGCTCCGTGGTGGGAGTAGCAGGAGGGTAGCACAGGCTGGGCTTCTGTTTGTGGGTCCAAAGAGGGGGGCGAGGGGGCTCCTTGTTAGGGGTGAGTGCAGGTGCCAGGCTGCTGCAGGCAGTTCCTGGTGTCTTGCTCAGCAGCCTGGAAAGGGCATTGCAGAGAGGCTTTGAGAGGGGGCCGATGAGCTGGTGCTGAGTTCACTGGTGCGTGAGCAGCCTGCTCCCTCGCGCGATTGCCACGGCGAGGGAAGAAGCTCTTCTCCCCCCTCATGCCTCCCTGCAAGAGCTCTGCCAGAGACCCTCAGCAGAGGGCCTCCGTTGTAGGCTCCCGGTGACGTGCGCGCTGCGTCTCCTCTCCACTGTGTGGGGGGAGAGGTAAGATGCTGAGGGCAGCAGAGGCGTTTTGCTCGCTTGGACTTGCGTGGTGGGCAGGTGTGCTGAACCGCCCTGAAAGGCTGTTTCTCTGTGACTCTGCTTTTCTGGCCAGTTTCCCCTGTCGGAGAAGGTGTCCAAGATGAGCGGCGCTCAAAGGACAACGGAATTGGGGTTGGTTTTCAAGAAACTGCTACAGAAGGTGAGCCGTTCTCCCCATCCTGGGTCAGAGAAGGAAAGCAAGGCCGCAGGCTGAGGGCTCTGCAGGAGAGTGGTGGGAGCTGGTGGGAGGACAGTGTACCGGAGTCATTGCCCTGCAGAGGCTAAACTCCGCGTGCCATGCCCCCTGATAACTTTGCTCCTGTGAAGTTGGAGGGCATGTGCTCCGGAGGAGGAGGAACGGTGTCTTTCCGTGCCACCGTGCCCGAGGGACCTTAAGAGTCTCGGAGCACGGAAGAGCGGGTGAGATTCCGAACGAAGAGGTAGCTGGGGAGAGGAGAGCGACTTCTGCGCGTCCTCTGTGTGGGGAGAGGCCGGCCAAAGTCTGTCCTGTGGAAGATGCTTGAGAATGCCTCAGAATCCACCCAGACCAACGTGCTTGTTTCAGATCGTTGAAGACGAGCTTGTCCTGTTTGTCATCGACAACGCGCACTACATCGACTCTGCCTCCTGGGCTGTTATGTCGCATGTGCTCAGAGATGTCCCGCTCTTTGTGGTCATGGGCTTTGCTCCTGCTCGCTACGGAAGACAGAGGCTCTGCGAAGCTGCAGCAGACATCATGAAGTTGCAGCAAACGACCCACGTTCATCTGGGAGAGCTGAAAGCTTCAGCTGTTGTGCAGAAAGCCTGCCGGGAGCTGGGAGTTGTCAGCGTGCCCAGGGCCCTAGAGACGTAAGTCCCAGGCGGGGCCTCGGAGCTCTTTGCGAGGGGTTGACCCGCTGCAGAGGGCAGGAGGGAACGAACGTGGTGGGGCAGTGGGGGGCGATTTGTTGCTGGGGCCGAGGCTCTCACTGGTGCCGGAGAGCATCTAGGCTGTTGGGGCCAGGAGAGACGAGGCTTGCAGCTCTGTGCCTTGGGCACTGCGCGCGACTCTTTTCCTGCGCGTTCCAGCAACCGCTGTATCTTCCGGGCAGCTCAGATGCCAAAGGCAGTGGGAGTGCTGGCCTGTTCAAAAGGGAGGTGTAGCTGTGGCAAAGAGGCTGGTCTGAAACGTGTCCCACCTTGCTTTGCCTGTGTCAGTCCCTGCTGGATCTGCTCCTTTCCAGGTTCCTGATGCAGAGAAGCTACGGGATCCCATATTACTGCGAGGAACTGCTGAGCGACCTTAAGCGCCACGACATGCTCTTGTTCCACCTGCTGCGGAAGGGCGAGAAAATGGAGGACAAGTGGGAGAGCCTCTTCAGTAAGCGCCGTTGTGGCTGACGGCCTGGTTGCTGTGGCGCATCTTCCAGAGCGCGTTGTTGCCCTGGGCTTCCCCTGTGAAGTTGGCCCAGGCTGGTGTTGCAGCAGTAGAGGCCTTGGCCTGGCTCAGGCGTGGGCTCCTGCATGCCTTGCTGCTGGGCTAGCCTAAGCACAGGCTGGGGAGTTTGGGTGGCTTTGTGGGGCGAAGCAATGCGGACGGGGCAGAAAATTGCAAAGGAGGGGAAGAGACGCTCCCTGGCACTGAGCTAAGCCCTGGTATTGTCTGGAGGCAGCATGAACGGGGGCGGTTATTGTGGAGCAGGGCGGAGAGTGGCGTGGCTGCAGTGTTCCTTGGGTGCAGCCGCGCGGTGGATTTATGCTGCCACGGAGCGCAGGGCCCAGCTGCTGTAAGACCTGCCCGGGGCGGGGATGAATGCTAAAGGGTGGAAGATGGAGGGCAAGCAGGAGGTGACGGCCTGAATCGTCTCCCTTTGAAAATCGCTTTACGCTGCTCTCTTGCTCCGCTCAGCTTCTGTAACGGAGGCTTCCCCTGCCGCAGCCTCCTGGAGCTCCAGCGCGGGGAAGGAGCGCAGGGTGTGCACCATCAGACCTGACGTGAACCTGCAGAGCATCGTGCTTCCCTCCACCTTGAAAGGTGAGGGGCCGAGCCCCGCTGCGGCGGCTGGCGGCTGCACGGAGGTTCTTTCCCGGGGCATGGGCTAGAGAGAGGCTGGGTGTCTGTGTGCCCTGGGTTGCGACTGCCCAAGGGGTTTGGTCCCTAGGAAAGAAGGCTACAAATGTAGCGTCTGGTGTGGGGAAGCTAAGGCAGCCTCGGCAGCCTCAGGCTTGGGAGGGGGCAAGAGAGAGAGCTGTGGCTTGTTTTTGACAGGGATTGCGCTGGCTGAGGTGGACAGCATGAAGCCCTCGGAGCGGATGGTCTTGAAGTGCGCAGCCGTCATCGGGCCGACGTTTACCACCGAGCTGCTGTTACGCCTCCTTCCCAGGTGGACCAGGACCAAGATGAACAAGGCGTTGAATGTCCTGGTGAGAGGCAACATCTTGAAGTGGCTGAATGCTGGGAAGGTGCCAGAAGGCAGCAGTGTTCCCACCAAGGGGCCCGCCACCTCTCTGGAGGAAGAGAGCGGTAAGTGGTGATAATGCGCCCCCGGGAGCGTGGTAGGCTCCTGCTGCTCCCGGCTGTGTGCCTGGCGGGGCTCGCCAGGGCACGCTGCACTGCCCCCTCCGGTGGTGTGTAATGGGCCAAATGGCCGGCCTTGCTTCTGCTGCCAGCAGCCTCGGCAGCTGCTTGCGGGAGTGCAGCTGAAGGCTGTGCGTTGGGAGGGAGAGCGCAGGGCAGTAGCCTGTTGCGCAGGCTGTGCTGGTGTCGGCAAGGCAAACGGGTCCCTTTCACCCTAGCGCTGCGAGGCTCCGAGTGCAGGAGCGCTGGTTTCCTGCCAAGGATCCACGCCAAGGCCTGTCTTTCGTCCCCCGGCTGTGGCCCCAGCTGTGGCTGATGTGAAGCCCCGTTGCCTTTCAGGTGCCCAGAAGCGGTGCTTGGGCGAGACCGAGAAGACCGCGAGGCTGCAGTCTGGCGTCCTGACCTTCTGCGCCCCACTGCTGCGGGAGGCTGCCTACGAGCTGTGGCCCAAGGGACAGAGGGTGGCCATGCACCGCAAGTGCGCGGCCTTCCTGGAGAGGCAAGCGCACAAGTGCCAGTGCTGCGGCGGAGGGGACTTTGTGGCCTTCCACCGCTTGGCCCTCGGCAGCGCCCGGGAGGCAGAGAGCTGGGACGACCGTGCCAGCGAACGCTGCTCGTCCAGCTGGGAGGCCTCCCTGCTCAGAAAGGAGGAGTTGAAGAGGGATGAGCTCCGTGCCACTCCGGGTATGCTAGCTGCCGTGCTTTGGAGCCTGGGCCCTCCGCACTGTGCTTGCGCAATTAATGGAAGCGCCGCTCTGTCTCAAGCGCCGTCCGCAGAAGCGTTTTGCTGAAGCCTAGGGATGCTGTCAGCAGAGGGGAGAGGCTTCCCTGAGACTAGCTTAGTCCTCCACTGAGGCCAGCTGCACCAGCAGAGCCATGCTGTGGGCACAGCGTAGAGCCTCTGTGCCCCGGAACGCCCTCCTGCGTTTCCCTGGAATGACCGGAGAGCAGCCCATGTCCTTGCAGTGACAAGAGCCTTGCGGTGCACCCCCCGGCCCCGCAGGCTGAGGCGCCTTTCCTGGTGGGTGTGCTACGCTTGCCCAAAACGTAACAGCCCTGCCGGGAAGGCAGCTCTCGGGGGAAGAGGCCAGGAAGAGAGCTGCCGTCGGTCCCTTTGACTCTGCTCTCCTCCCCTTTCGGATGGAGCATGGCAAGATGCAGCTCTTCCCGCGTGTGAGGTGAGGAAGCGTTTAACTCGTGCTTTGTTTCCAGGTACTGCAAAAGCCCTGCAGAAAGAGAAGAGCTTCTTGGAGGAGACTTTTCGGTGAGGAGAGTAGGTTTTGGTTACGGTGGGAAGTCAGCGGGCTCAGGGTCTGCAGAGGGGGCAAGTGGAGTTTGCAGTTGTGCCTGCTGGCTGTGACTCTAGCTCAGGAAAGAGCTGGCCTGTTGGGTGGGAGCTGGGATGGGGTGGCCCTGGAGATGAGCCTCTTGGAGGAAGCCAGTGGGATCAGGGTGACGATGGTCACGTTAGGGCGGAGCCAGCCCTGCCTTCCTAGCTGTAGGAGAGCAATGTTGCGAGGTGTGCAGGGGCAAAGCAGCCAGCGGGAGCAGGGGGGCTGCTGGAAGGTGGCAGAAAGGCCTGCTTGACTTCCTCCCTGTGGCCAAGAGCAGCGTTGCTCCAGAGCAGGGTCAGCAAAGGCACCAACAGCATCGCGTCCTCGTGGATCTTGTTACCGCTAAAGCCAAAGGAATAGTTTGCTAGGGCTTGAAAGGGGCGATGTTGCTCCTCGCCCCCGTTTTGCCCTGCCTGGCCCCGCTCGCCTTGGGCTCTGGGGCTACGGCGCGCGAGAAGACTGCTCAGCGCGCGCGGGTTGACGTTGCTGCAGTGGAAGAAAACGAATCTTGCGCCCAAGCGCTGTGTTAGTGAGTGGTACTGGCTTGCAGTCAGGGCAGAGCCACAGCTCTCGAGCGAGGAGGGAAGGCAAGAGCGGAAGGGAGGGAGGAGCACAGGGGGAAGACGGAGCAAGGATGGGGGGAGCCAGGCCACTCGGGGGTCGCCCGTGTCAACTGTAATGTGGAACGCTGCTGGGAAACTGTGGTTGTGAATGCGGGGGGCTGAAAGAATAAGCGGCCAGCCCTCTGCACGCCTGGGAAGGCTGTGAAACCCAGCGCTCCCGTATGACGCGCGTGTGCACAGGGCCTTGCTTGTGCTGCGCTAGAATATGCTGTTAGTCTAGGCAGACGGAGCGGTATAGGTGATGCTAGCGTGCGTCGTCTTTCTGCGTGATCTTTGTCTCTGAGTAGAGCGGCAGAGCAGTTTCTGGCCAGGACGGAACGCGTACCTACGGTGCCCAGCAAGGCCAAAGGGACGCCCGGTGCCGCGTGTGCCTGTGAATGCAGGGCCATTGTGGATTTGGTGCTTGTGCCGCTGGCTCACCACCACATGGCAATGGGCAACGATGGCAGAGCCCTTTATTACCTGCTGGAGTGCGCGGCTGCCTACTTGCACGTCTCCGACAACTACCTGGTGAGTCGCCCTGCTTGCCGGAGCCCACTGCACAAGGAGGCCTCTCAGTTGCCTTGTCCTGGGCAAGCCGATTTTGCCATTGCACTAGGACGTGCCTCTGTGGGGACTTGGGGCTGAACCGCTGGCGTCAGAGCCAGGCTTCTCCCCCCCGTTTGCCTCTCCTGGGGCAAGGGAGGCGGGGCAGAGAAGCAGGACCTTTGCACAAGGCGCACGCGCCAGGAGGTGGTGCGAAGGAGCACTCGTGCCCGTGGGCTGTGTTAGGGTGGGCATCGCCAGGGGCAGATGCGTGCCCTCCTCAGAGAGCTGCTGGAGGCAACTGGGAACGATGGGGCTGGATGCAGGCTCTGCACCGACGCTCACCTGCTCTCTGTGTGCTTGTTCCAAGGCCTTTATGAACCTGAAGAAAGCAGAGGTCGTGAGGAGCTCAGCGGCTGAGAAAGCCGATGTGCTTGCCTGCTTTGAAGAAGCCACCTTCCTGAGCCTGAAAGGGGAGGTAAAGTGCCAGGGAGGTTCTGAGGGCTCTGCTGGTGGGTGGAGTTGGACGCCTTTGTGGGGGGTGGCGGCAGCGGCGATAGGCCTGGCATTTTGAGGCACGGCCGCTACCAGCAGCCTTTCCTGTGAGCGCTTCAGCCTCCGGCCAAAAGCGGTCGAGGCCCTCGGCCTCGGTTCAGGCAGAGACTTGAAATGTGGTGCGTGCTCAGTCGGAGCCCTTTGGGACTGTCTGAAGAAGCCTTCTCCTGTGCAGGTCTGCTACAACATGGGCTGCGTGGAGCTGGCAAAGAAGACGCTCAGGAAGGCATTGAGCCTGCTGAAGAGAAAATTGCCCCTCACCTCAGCTGGCGTCGTCTTCCAGTTTCTGCTGGAGAAGTCAGAGCGTGCCTCCCACAGGAAGAACAAAGAGTCCTCCCTTCATCAAGAGGCAGGGTAAGAAGCCGAAGGGAAAGAGAAGGGAAGGAAGAGGCGTTTGCTGCGTGGTGCCGGGCACCTAGGCCCACACCTGCCTAGGCTTAAGCCCAGACTTTCCCTGAGCATAGGTGTTAGCATGGGGAAAGCTGCTGAGGGACCTGGAGGCTCCTGGGTGGGGGGAGCGGGCACGTGTTGCCTTGTGGGGGATGGTGGGGGTGAGAGCAGAGAGATGTTCCCAGGGAGCACAGGCTGCAGAGGAAAGGGAGCCGGCAGGGAGGAGCAGGACGTGGGCATGGAGGGGTAAGTGGAGGGGAGGTGTGAGAATGAGGAAGCTCGGGGGTTGCAGCCAGGTGCAAGGCTGCCGTAGAACAAGCCTTTCCCTCGCGGTGCCCGGCTTTGCTTCGCCCTCCCTGGGCTGTAGTGCCAACCCGTTCTCGCTAGCAGCGATCTTTCCCCGGTGGTGCTTCTTGGCTCTGCCGCTTCCATGCCTGCAGCCCGGCCTGCATCAGCTGCCGCCCTGCTGGGAGCAGGTGCAGCTGCCTCCTCTGTCGCCCTGCTTCCCCTGGCCCTGCCTGACCTGGCACTGTGTAGCTAGTGGCTGTGGCCCAGCGGTTTCTCTTGTGTGGCAGGAGGGAGAGGCTGCCCTGGCTGTTCCGGCAGAGCCACTGCCTTTCCTTGCTGCGGCAGCTCTTCAGCCTGGAGGGCACTTCCAGCGGCCGGAGGCTGTCGCGCCTGGCAGCGCTCATGAAGGTCAACACGGCCGAGGAGTCTGAGGATGCGAGTCACGTGAGTGCCTCCTCTCTGCGGCAGCAGACGCGTTTCTGACATAGCTCCTTTCCCCTGGCCCGCCTAGAGTACCAGCAGGGTCTGCCCGGGGCGGCAAGAAGAGGCCAAACGCGACGGAGTGGTACCCGTCCCTGAACTTTGCTTTACAAACTTCCAGCAGACGTGCGTTGCTCTTCTTCCTGGTAGTCGCTCTCATGGCGTTTGTTTCACCGTTGTAAGCGTTGGGCTGGTTGTGGCTTTAAGGCAGCACCCCGCTGGGGCCCTCGTCTCGCCACGGCCGCAGTTAGCAGCGGCAGTCCTAAGAACCGTTTGTCGTAGGGGTGAGAGCCCTGAGAGCAGAAGAGAAGAGAGAACCTGGCCGTTGGGTTTCTGCCCTGAGCCGTCTAGGCCAGAGAATCACCCTGGCGACATTCAGTCTTGTACAGTCTCCTGTCTGGACCGTTTTAGATCCTGTTGTCCTACATGGAATATGCGCGGTGCTGCCAGGACCTGGGCTGCCAGGAAGAGTGGCTGCAGTACGGGCGGGCGGCCATCCAGCTTAGCTCTGACGTCGAGCTCTTTGGAGGAGGGGTATTAAAGGCCGCCAAATTTGCCCAGGCCCTGAGCCATCTGAACCTCAGCCTGGGGAATCTGCCCCTCTCTGTCGACGTAGGTACGTACTGGCCCCGCTGCCTGCGAGAAGGCATCTCCGCAGAGGGAGCCTGTGCGAGCCTGCTTGTTTTCTTGGCAGGCTATCGCGCCAAGAGCCTGTGGATGGAGCTGGAGAAGCCCGACCTGGACTGCGAGGTTCTCGCCACGCTCTTTGCGGCGCTCTTTCTGCAGATGAGGTAATGCTGCTGCGGGACAGACTGCTGGTTGCGCAGGGTCGGGGGGCCACCTGAGATCCTTCTTGTGTCATTCTCTGCGCGCAGCAAAGAGGGCTGCTTGGTTTCTTATTGGATACTCGCTGGCTGTATGGACGCTGGTAAATTAAACAATGCCAAGGACCGTGGCTGGCTGTTGGGGAGCGTGAGTGTGTGCTGTGAAACTGCTGGAACAGTTGCTGGCTCGGTTCTGGCCCTTGCCAGGTAGCGCTTGCCGCAGGCAATTCCCAGGCCTGGTTTAGGAGCGAGCCTAGCGCAGGGAGGCGCTCGTTGTGTTGGGGGCGCTAGCCATGTTTGGTTGGGTGGACGCGGGCCTTTCCATGCCACGCGGCACCGGTGCCCGAGACGGCAGTCGTCCAGGGGGAGGTCTCGAGAGGAGCAGTTTCCGAAGCAAACGCGTCATGTGGGCGAGTGCGGAGGGCAGTGGGGAGCTGTGCGTGCTCTTTGGCCTGCTTTTCCTGACAAAGACTTTGATGGAAAGGTGAGTAGCTCTGCTGCTGGGCCAATGGGAAAGCACTGGCTTGCATGGGAAGGATGCCTGAGTTTTGCTCCGGGGCTTGCCGTTTGGGCCGGGGTCCCTGAGGCCTTTCTCCGGAGACTTGTTGCCAAAAGATGAACAACTGTCTGATGGAGAACCTCTGATGGCGATGCCAGAAAGAGCAGCGCAGGGAGAGCGGGATGATGGGAAGGGGAGCGGGGAGCGTCCGGAGGTGGTGACTGGGATCCCACCCCGCGGAGAGGCTCCATGGAGGCTCGCTGTGTTCCTCCGCAGGTACCCAGAATGTGAGGAAGTGCTGCGCAGGCTCGAGAAGCAGGTGGCTGCAGAGCACAGCATCATTGGGCAGGCATACTTCTTCTCCTGCTGCTTAGACCTGTTGCTTTACGCTGGTAAGTGCTCAGTGAGGAGGGCCCCAGAGAGCCAGGAGGCTTGCAAAGATGCTTTTTCTCCTGCTACAACACGGACGCCAGAGCCTCCAGCCACGCTTTCACTTCCTGGGCCGAGTCCCGGGCTCTTTGGCTCTGGGTGTGTCTTTGTCTGTCTTTCCTGCCTCCCCTGTCTTTGTTTGCATGTTCTACAGGTGATCCCAGAGTGATTTCAAAATGCTGGCAATTTCCCTCTTTGCTTCCCGTGTTTTGAGATTCCCCTTTCTGAAACCTCTTCCCAGGCTCGCTCTGCTCTGGCTCCTGGGGAGGCGGGCATAGCAGTGCTGGGGGATGTGCCTGACCAGGAGGCATCTAACAGCCTACGCTATGGAGTGGCTGTCGCTTGCTGGTCAATGGCAGCGTGTGTCTGTCAGCGCTCGAAAACTGCTGAAGAAAAGGGAATAGATATTTGTGTGGCGCTTGACTAGCCCTGAGGAGCTAGGCTAGAACTCCAGCCCTTGCCTTGTTCCTGTTTGGTTTTGCTTGCTCTCTGAGTGGTGTACCTGCCCAGAAATTCTCCAGCTGTGCTTGAGCTTTGTCCTGCTACGAATGCCCGAGGGAAAACAAGGCAGCGGAGGGCGGCACTGCTTCTCTGCGATGCATTTGTATTACAGGCTGGGAGTACAAGTCATTTGAAGAGTGCAGGAGCTTCGTTGAGCAGAACGAAGCAAACCACATCCTCAGCTCGCACAACAGCATCCTGCTTGGACTGTATTCGTCCCTGGCTCTTTGGTAAGTTACAGAGGTGCTTAGACTGGCGAGAGGCCCAGGCAGTGGTTCTGGCAGGGGAGGTGGGAGCTCTGGGCCTGTCGTGTCCCCCGTGCCCTGTCCAACAAGGTGGCCGTCGCTGGGGTGTAGAGTACTTGATCAAGTACTCTACAAAACGTGTGTGTGTGTGTGTGTGTGTGTGTTTCTCTCTGGACGGTGTAGGTTTGGAAGGCTTGGGCAGTGGGCCGAGTTCCAGAAGCCCTTTGAAAAGGCCAAGAGGCTGCTGAAGAGAGCTGACGCCTCCGTTTTGGCCACCCAAGCATGCAGCCGGCTCCTGGAGTGCTACACGCTGGTGCTGCGGAACGACATTGAGCGCAGCTCGGCGAGGGCCCGGGAGAGCCGCAGCAGGGCTCTAAGGGTGAGGGAAGAGGAGGAGGGGGGTGTGCACGCTGTGAGGGGCCTCTAGGGAAAGCTGTGTTGCGAGCAGCAGTGGATTGGCAAGGCCAGGGCGAAGCAGCCGCGCTGGGATGGAGCCAGGCTAGAGGCAGAGTGTGGTAGTGGGTTAGAGAGGAACATGGCAAGAGGCTGCTCCCCCATGGGGCGGCAGCAAGAGGTGGTAGAGAAGGCAGTGAGGTGACGGGGGTCTTCCTGGGCACGTGAGGATTCCCTTGTGGGGATGGGAATGGTCTGCAAGACAGGAGAAGAGACTTGCACAGCCATGAGCTAGCTAGTGAGCCCTGCTGAAATGCCTGCTGCATGTGAGGGCTTATGGCTCGGGAGAGACTTGTGTGGTATCTCAGCCTTGCTAGCTGCGTGCTCCTTGTGCCTTTGCGGCTGCTTTCCCCTTTGGGGAATAGGTGCGGTCCTCAGTGCCGAGCCATCGCCCAGCTCGATGACTTCTGCTGACGTGCCTCTCCGTTGTTCTCTCGGTAGCTTGTGGAAGAGGTTTTTGCTCGGTGCTCTACAAGCCCCGTCTTCTACCCCAGAGCCTACCATCTGAAAGCGTACGTTTTCTGCATGCTGGGTAACAAAGACCAGAGCCTGTTGTGCCTCAGGCAGGGCCTCCAAGCCTGTGAGGCGAATGGCAACCTCCTGGAGAAGACTTGGCTGGAGATGAGCGCTGTAAGTGGATCCTCTTTGCCTCTGAGTTGCTCCCTGGGCAGAGGTTTGGCATGCCCTAGGAGAAGGTGGCGCGGACTGTACTCCGGCAGGTCCACGTAGGGAAAGCCCCCAGCGAGCTTCAGGAGCGTGTGCCGAAAGTCCTTGGCGAGCTGGTAGGGGCTGCTAGCCCTCCTCAGCAGGAGGGCAGTGGCAGCTGCGATGCCCTTCCCTCAGGAGGGGCTGGAAGGACACGCGAGGGAGCAGCAGGCGCTGCAGCATGCCGCTCCTTCCCAGCATCTCTGCTGGGCTGAGGAGCGGTGGAGTGGAATCTCTGCCTCTCCCTTGAGCCAGCTCTGGGAGCCAGCCTGAACCTGGCTGGAGGAGGTTTCCTTTGCGTTCCCTCTCCTTGCCCTCCCTGATAGGCTTTTGCAGCACGGCAAATTGGGTGATGGGTGGAAGAAGCTACTGCGAGAGGCCTCGCTTGCCTTCCCGGACCGCGCCTGTGGCTCTGGGGACCTCCTGTTCTTCGCGGCTCTCACTTGGGCTTTTGTTTTCCTCAGGAGCGGTGGTTCACTGGCAAGGGCCCCGTGGGAGACTTGTGGCTGGAGACAGCGCCACGTTTTCCCCAGCTGAAGCAAGCAAAGCCTGAAGTCTGTAGCTGCAGGTACCTGCTGAAGCTGCCAGCACGGCCGAGCGAGGATGCTCTTCCAGGGGTTAAATAAAGAAACACTGCCATCATCTCAGCGTTCTGTATGGAGTCACAGACCACAGCAAGAGGACGCTGAAGGCGTGCCACGAGAGTCTCTGGCCTGTGGTTTATTGGGAAAGCTAGGCGGCGGGGAAGCCACCACCCCCGTTGTTAGTGCTCACAAGAGTCGAGGGCTGTAAAGCAGTGCAAGAAATTCTCTCCCCCTCGCCCTAGTGCAGTTCCCTGTGGCGCTGTGTAAGCGCTTGAGCCGGCTGCAGGAGGAGCTTGGCCCTGGTGTAGGGCCAAGTGGTTGCTGAGGTGGGGAGGGTGGGAGGGTGTTTTTCTGGAAGCGGGACTGGTTTGAAGTGTTCCCTAGTCAGAAAAGTCAACAGCACTAGCGGCCTCATCCTGTTGCCCTCTCTGGTTGATGCGGATGAGAGCTCCTTAGTGGAGAATGGATGTACGTGTGTGCATATAGATGTAGCCAAGAGGGACGCCCCTGTGGGCGAGGGCGCTGCTTGTGCTGGGGTCCGCCCAGCTCCCAGCTGAGCTTGCCTTGGGGAGCAGCCAGCCCTTGCTGCTCACTGGCAAGAGAGAGCGTTGGCCTAGGCGTCGTCACGCTGCTGCGCGCTCTTCCTGAGGAGGCAGAGCAAGCCTGCTCGGTCGGCCTGCATCGTCAGTCTCCCGTACGGGTGACCGCTTTGCCTGCCTCGTGGGAAGGAGGAAGGAGGAAGCGTGTGAGCTGGGCTGGCAAGCAGCATTCCGAACCTGGGCCTGGCTCGGTGTGTGTGCCTGGCTGTCGCCAGCAGGTTGCAGTTGTGTGTGTTGGGTGCAAGTGACTTGTGCTTGCTTGGGAGACTTTGGTGGGCCCCGAGGCAGCAGGGGGAGCCTTCTGGAGGCAAGAAGAGAGACCATCTTGGTAGCCTCTCTCTGAGGGCTGAGGCAGCAGGAAAGAAGGCAGGCTGGTTTCTGCTGTCAAGTGCTCTGCTGTTTGAGGTCAGCAGCGCAAGGGCACAGGCTTGTCTAAAGCACCTGGTCCCCCAGGCCTGGGAGGGGCTGGTGCTCCCTCGCCTGGCCATTGCCTGAGGGAGAGGCACAGTCCGAGAGGGACACTGGAGGCTGCCTGGGCAAGCAGCCGCTGAGTGTCACCGTGTGGCAGGCACGCCAACTCGTGCAGCTGCTCCTCTGAGCGACTGGGGAGAAGGGCAGCTTTGGCGCGCGCGGAGCGCGGCCTTGGCTGCTAGCCCTCGTCCCCCGTAGAGCCCGGCTCTCCTCAGTGCTGCTGCTTTGGTGGCAGCAGTTGTGTGGCTCGGGGCAGCGGCTAAGGTGGACGGGGAGCTGCCTTTGCCTGCCTGGAGGCAGAGGGCCGTGCGTGAGCCAGGGTGCCCAGCGTGGCTCTGTTTCCCTGGGGCATGCAAGGTTTACAACAGCGTTCTCACTCGGAGCAGGGACCTGGAGCTGCCTCCTGCTGCGGCTTTGGACTTTGTCTTGCCCTCTCTGATACGTCGGTGCGCCGTGATCCTGGCCCAGCCCTGTCCATCTCCTCCCGGCCTCCCCCAGGAGCCGTGTGGATGGAGGTTGGCTGTGTCCCCCGCTGCCCCCCCCGGGAAAGCCCCACTTCTTTTTGCAAAGAAATACAAGTCCTCCGAGCAGCCCTGGAAATGTCCCGCTGCATGCTGCAGTGGCCGTGCTTTTGGGGAAGCCTGGGCTGCTGGCTGTCAGCACGTCTGTTAGGCCCTTTGCGCTTGGGAACGTGGGAAGCAGCTGCTGTTTCGGCCACGGGTGGAGGTCAGTCGCTGTGCGAGCCTCCTTCAGCTCTGTACGGGAGACAACTGCGTCGCGCTAGCCACCTCTGAGCAACCGGCTCGGCGTAGGGAGGGAGCGGGGGGCAGCTTCCCGGCAGTTGCTGGGTAAGCGGTGCCTTGCCGAGGCTGTCACTGTTAGCCGGATCAGCGTAGGCGACAGTGGACAGGTAAATGATGACACGCGGACGATGTCACTGTGAGCCGACTGTGACCTCCCCCGGCCCCTTGGTGACAGAGGGCCAGCCGCGCCTCCCAAAGGCCAGTGCGCAACGCTGTGCAGTGGTGTCTGGTCGTCCTCCCTGGTGGGCACGGTGGGTCGTCTTGTACTGAGGTACCGCAGGTACCCCAGGGCGCTGACGATGTCTTGTGCCTGGGAGCGAAGGTCAAAGCACTGCTCAGAACTGGGGGAAGTAGCTGCTTACGTCCCCGACCTGCTTTTGTCTGAGGACTTGAAGCAGGAGAACCGTTGCGTTCAGAACTTCCATGGAGTGCTGCTCTTTGCTGATGTGTCAGGTGGGTCAAAGCGTTATGAAGGGCGGGCACTGAGGAGGAGTCCCGGACCCGAGCCGCTGGGACTTAGCGGGCCTTTTGGAGCCCTGGTCGTCCCGCCTGTGGTAGAGAAGGGGTCAAAGGAGATGTCGTTTGCCGCTGAGGTCTTCCGCTTTGGGGAAGTAGCGCTCGGACGTAGCTGAGGTCACAGCCCGGGGGTGGTCTTTGCTGGCAGCAGCCCTGCGGCCTGCTTGTGGTCAGCCGTCTGCTCAGAGCAGCGTGCGTTAGGGAGCCCTGAGGCTGCCGGAGCAGCAGCTTGGGCCCGCGCTGTTGCCTGCAGTGCTCTCTCTGGAGCTTTGGGGAGGTGTGAGGTGGGCCAGGCTCTGGCTCATGGAGGCCTGGGAGAGGAGGCCTGGCTGCCTTGCCTCCCCCTTGTTAGTCTTTGTCAGGGCAAACTTGGAGGAGCAGCTGCTGCGCAGAGGAGCTGGCTGGCCAGGTGCTGCGTTAGTTGGCAAAGGCCTCGTGGGCTTTCTAGCTCAGGGTGTTGCCTGGCTGTAGGCAAGAGGGGAGGCAGCCGGGGGACGCGCTGGAGGGTGGCAGCCAAGTGCAGGAGCTAGGCGTAACGGGTGGGTGTGAGCATGGGGAAGGCGCCCGTCAGCGAGCGCTCAGAAGCGCGGGTGGAATTAGAGGGCTGTGGCTGCTGTCAGGGGCGCGCCTGGGTTCTCCCGGAGCGTGGTTCTCTTGGCTGGCTGAAAGCGACGTGGAAAGTGCCAGGTCCTTTGGCCCTGTAGACGCGTCCTGATTTCTTTGTGCCTGTGTGTCCCTGTTGCAGGTTTCACTGCTCTGACAGAGAAATTCAGCCAGAGCATCAGCATAGAGCGGGGTGCGGATGAGGTAACGCAAACCCTCAATCGCTACCTGGGTGACATTTTGGAGGGTAAGTGCCGTTCTGCAGGACTGTGTGGGATTGGGCCACGACGAGAGGGAGGTGCTGGGCAGCCTGCTGCTGCTGCTGCTGCTGCTGCTGCTGCTGCCGCCGCCGCCGCCTCCTCCTTGCGCGGGCTGGGGGTTCCTATGGGGCTGAGAGCCGCCAAGAGCAGCTGGGCTCTTCTGGCAGGTGCTTTCTGCTCCCCACAAAGACTAAGGAGGTGCCCGCTTTCTCAGCACCCACCCTTGGGCTTGTGGAGTGACCGCTGTTCAGTGATGGAGGAAGATTTTGCTGGTGTTGGGGCGCAGGGGGGAGCGGGGGCATCTAGCCAGTGTTAGTGCCCAAATGAGCTGGGGATGGGGGCGCTGACCAAAGTGTGCGTTGCCTTCCCTGGGGCCTTGTCACAGGGCACAGTAGCGTAGGTCCCAGGGCTGTGGTCCCTGTGAGCAGTGTAGCTGCTACGTTTGCTAAGTTGTGCCCCCAAAGCACCGCTGCTCTTGTGCTGCTGTCTGAGCAGAGCGGCTTGTCCTGCGGCCTTCCTGAAGAAGGCCTAGCTGCAGCTCTTCTTGTGTTTTTTTTTTGGTCTGCAGAGCTGCTGGCTTTTGGTGGAGACATCTTGAAGTTTGCAGGTACGTGTGCGTAAAAGAGACGTGGCCTTGTCTGCTGCAGCTGCAGACGAGTGCGAGGGGAGAGGGGAGACAGAGCCGCGAGCCGGCAGAGCCCCGAGGGGTGGCTCTGCTGGCACGCAGGTGCCCAGGGGGAGCTGCCGTCCCGGGCCCTGGCGGCGTGGCTGCAGTTGTAGCTGGCGGGGCAGAGGGGGAGGTGTGCCTGTGGCCAGGGTGCTGTAGTTGAGGAGGATGCCTTCACCCAAACGCGTTTTCCCTGGCACGCCTGCTGGCTTCCGCTGTCCCGGCCGGTGGGTGCAGGTCAGGGAGCGTCAGGTGTCACGAGAGCCGTCCCTGTCCCCTCGCTTTCCCCAGGGGATGCTGTGCTGGTGCTGTGGAGAGCAAAGCACACGCAGCTGAGAGACACCATCAGCCTGGTGCTGCAGTGTAGCCAGCAAATCCAGGAGAAGTACAGGATCCGTGAGACGGACGTGGGTCTGAAGCTCCGACTGAAGATAGGTACGGGGAGTGCTGGATTAGGCTGCTGCGCGTTCTCAGGCAGGCGTTCACGAGCTGCCTGCATGCAAAGTGAGCCGGTGGCTGGCCAACGTGCCGGTGTGGGGCCCCTGATTAGGACCCCCTCCCCGGCCACGATCGATCCTGAATCCATCAAGTGGGACGCCTGCGCTCGAAGCAGTTGAGCGGAAGAGCCTGGCTCCAGGGCTGAGCTTCAAAGTTGGCCTGGGAGGAGCTGAGCTGTGGCGGGCTGTGGAGGTAAAAATGCTCTCTGCATCAGTTGTGCTTGTCTCTCACCAGGGATCTCTGCAGGGCATATGTCCCTCCTGACTGTTGGAGACAAAAAGCAGCAGCACTTCCTGATCCTTGGCCAGGCCGTGGGTGAAGTGTGGCAGGCCCAAAACCTTGCCAATGCAAGTGACGTGATCCTGTCAGCCAGCTGCTGGGAGCTCTGTAACCGGAACCAGATCAAGACCAAGAGACTTAAAGGCCAAAGCACTGTGAAGGTGGGTGGGACGGCCTCTGGAGCAATTCTGAGGGCCTGGGCGTGGACGTGGCTGTGAGGGAGGAAGGTGTGAGAAGGGCGAGGAGACGCGCGTGGAGGGAGTTCTAGGTGTAGAGGTGCTCCCGTAGGTGGGGAGCAGTAGCTGCTGGGGAGCAGTTTTGTCTCAGGGTTGTCTCTGGATTCTGCTGGGTGGCTTTGAAGAGGGGGTCAGGAGGCGCTGGAAGAGTTTGCCTCAACGGGTACTGTCCTCTGTGGGTCCTGGAGCTGTCCTCGACGCGTTTTTGTACTGTGTGCCTTTAGGTTACAGGCATGGAACGGATGTCTCTGTCGGAACGCGAAGACATCTTCTCCAAGTTTACCCGAGCCCAGCTGAACTACAGTTCTCCTGAGGCGTCAGGTGAGGCCCGTGTTCATGACGTTCTGTGGCTGCCCAGAAAGGTGGGGGCGGGCTTGTTCAGGGGCCAGCGAGGAACGCCCTCTGCCCTCTCCCCCTTGCAGTCAGCATTTGTGCCTTTGGCCCTGGTGCGCTTCAGCGGAGGCACTCGCTGCTTCCCCCTGCTTCCAGGGGCCTGCTCTGGCTGAGCACCTGCAGGAGGAAGAAATGTGCAACTGGAGGAGACTTTCTCTCCCTGAGTTCCAGTGCCAGCCCCTGCTTTCCAACTGCTTTTCCCTAGGCAGGCTCGTAGTGCCAGCCTGCCAGTGACCGCCTGGATTTTCCTTCCCTAGGCATCCTGAGGCCTGCTGTTTCCCTGGCCCCTCGGCATGCTCTGGGGAAGTTGCTGCGGAAGTACGTCCCCGCATCTGTTCTGAGGAAGGTATGGCCACAGCTGCCGGGAGCTGTGTTTATTTTGCCCCGAGGGGAGGAGTTATTCCTTCCGCTGAGAGCGCGTGCTGCTGCCCACGTGGGGGCTCTTGCTTGGTGTTTGCTGGGGGCAGTCAGCTCTCGGGGAGAGCTGGCTGCTGAAGGTGTGCTGCTCTCGTCTTCCAGATTGATGACAGACAGCCCCTGGACTACTTGTCCGAGCTACGGCCGGTCACCTGCCTCTTTGTCAAGCTGCAGTTTGCTGCCGATGTCAACTTAACGCAGATCTGCAAGGCTATCCAGGACAGCAGCGTGATGATGCTGGAGGTCATCCGTCCTCACAAGGGCGAGATCAACAAAATCTCCATGTTTGATAAAGTGAGTGTGGGGGAGGAGCCCACCCCGCAAAAGTGTGGGCAGCAAACGAGAGGGCAGTGGCTCTCTCGGTCTACTGAGCAGCGGGGAAAGGAGAAGCAGCTCTGCCTCGGCGCTGGGATCAGCACCCTCTGGCTGGGGGTTGCCCTGAAGCTCTGCTGCTCTCGGCAGCGGCTCGACTCGCACGGCATGAGCCGTTTGCCGTAGGCGCTGTCCCAAGCTGTGCTGCCGCTGTCCTTGGCAGGGCTGCACGTTCCTGTGCGTGTTTGGACTCCCTGGAGAGAAGCTGCCCGACGAAAGCGTTCACGCCTTGGAAAGCGCTGTTCAAATCTCCAAGGCGTGCTCCTCGAGGCCTAGGAAAATCGAGTGAGTGGGGAGGCGCGTTGCCTGGGACTGCGCGGGGGAAGGAGGGAGGGATGGTTTCTCAGCGAGACGTGCCCTCTAGCTTGGCCTCCTCTGTCCCTGGGAGGAAGGAGACAGTGCCCTGAGAGGTGCCCTTCTTGCCCGCGCCGAGGAGGCGTGCTGAGGCTGGCTGGAGTCAGGGACTTTCCGCCCGTCACAGCTGTGAGGCCTTAGGGGAAGGGTTGAAAACTGCCTGGCTGCTCTCGGGAGCCCCTTTCACCTGGGGGCGTTACGCTGCGGAGCTCTGCAGGTCCCCGAGGTCTGCCCTGCCAGGGCGGGAGGTGGTGCGAGGGGAGCCAGGTGAAGGGGTGAAGGTAGGTGGGCAGGCAGGCCTGTGCGCGGGCGCTGCTGAGCGCCTGTCGCTCTCCGTGTGTGTCAGGGCCGTGTCTGTCGGGGTTACCAGCGGGACGGTGTTCTGCGGAGTCGTAGGCCATCGCGTGAGGCACGAATACACAGGTACGAGGTGTTTGGCTGAGGAGCGGGTGGCTGGGCTGGGTCTGTTCAGCCGGAGCAGCGTGTCAAAGGAAGAGGCAGAGCGGCAGGGAACACCCTGTTGCCCGTATGTGCTGGGCTGGGACGAGGCCTTGGCCTGTGTCCTGTGGGGAATGAGGGAGGCAGAGCGGGCGCCGCTGCGGTGCGGGGGACCAGGCTCAGAGCCTTGTTGTTCCTGCTGGTTGTGCTGCCAACGGTTTGGGGCTTGCCTGTGCTGGAGGTGATGCAGCCGTTGGCGGTGAAGGGTGGAGCGGGTTGGTTTCATAGGTACGTGAATGCGTGCTCTCTCTCTGCGGCAGTCATTGGCCAGAAGGTGAATCTGGCAGCCCGGCTGATGGAGCACTACCCTGGGCTGGTGTCCTGTGACGCAGCGACGTACGCAGCCTCTAGGCTGCCCCGATGGTGCTTCGAGGAGCTGCCGGAGGCAAAGATGAAGGGGGTTGTCGATCCTGGCCCCGTGTATCAATACCTGGGGGTGTCGGCGAAGTCGTGAGTGTCCTGTTTGAGCGGGCTGGTTGGGGGCAGGGTGGCACACAGGGTCCAGTCTTGGTCCGCAAAGAGGAGTTGTGCAGAGCTGGCCCCCGCCCACCCCTCCCATCGCTGGGGCTGAGAAGATGGAAAGGCAGAGCACGGGTACGCTTTTGGCCTGCCTACGCTGGTGCCTCCTGCTGTAAGGAGACGGGGAGTGATGCCGGAGGGGTGGAGAAGGCTTTTAGGTGTCCGTAGGCACAGAGGGGCCTTGCAGCCCCGGTCCAAACGGCTTCCAGCTGTGCTTTCTGCCCTGTGCTTGCTCCATTGCGCGCAAGACTAACGCAGTGGCAATTCTGCCCCAGGGAGGTTTTCTCCCAGCTGCTTCCGAGCATGACGCTCCCGGAAAGCTTTTGGTCAGGCCAGGACTCAGTTCCTGAGTGCCTCCTGGTGAAAGTTCAGGTGTTCCCCTGGGCCAGGGTTTGGCATCCTCTTTGGAGGCCGTTTGGAACGTTGACGTTGCCGTCCCCTTGCAACTTCAGAAAAACTCGAGCCCAAGGTGCCTGGTGCTTGGCGCCTTGGCCCAAGAAGTGACCCTTGTCGTCCTGTTGCACGTCGTGGCTTGAAGTGTTTTTTTCTTGCCCGTCTTTGCCTTGACAGCAGCTGTTGCAGGGCCCCGCTTCTCGAAAGCGCTGCCTGTGAGCAAAGGCCAGGGAAGCAGTAGGCAGGACCAGAGACTTGTTTGGCTTGTCCTGCGGGGTGCAGCAGTGTGCTAGCCAGCGGCACTGCCTGGCTTCTTGCTCGTGTCTCCGCTTCCTTGGGCTTTGGCCTGTGGCGCTCGAGTCTTGATGCTGTGTGGTGTCCCACTGTGGCCGTTGGGCTTCTTCCTGGCTGCAGCTTTGCTAGTGCTCGTTTGGTGTTTGCGCTCTCTGCTGGGCCAGTGGGAGCGTGGGCAGGATTCGCTCCGGCTCGAAAGAAGAGCGGGTCCCCGGGAGCGCACCCTCAGCTCCACGCGTGGCTCTACGTCCTCCAGCTTCTGCCTACTTCATTGGCTTTTGTTTTTCTCTTCCTCCCGCTAGCATGTTTGGCATGGATGTTACGAAGGAGAGGCCCAGCTCTTCCCCGTTGCTCGGTAGGTGGAGAACGCCTTGGTCTGCTGAAGGCCAATTTGTTGCCGTCGGTACCTGTTAGTTCCGCTCTGGGAACGGAGAAGCTTTTGCGAGGGATGGCGTTGCCTGGCGTGGCCCTAAGGGTTTGGTGCATACCTTGGCTCCTAGCTGGTTCCTGTCTTTGGGGTTGGGCCGCAGCTAGAGGTGGGAAGCAGGGTGAGGCGTGCGCCGGATGCTCCCTGCCGTGCTGCATAGCTAGCGTGGCGGGACCTTTCCAGTGTGCAGTTGCTCACAGCCTCAGGGCTAAAGGGATGGCCGTAGTTGGGATCGGGGAGGAGATTTCCTTGGGTCCGACTGACCCGCTGCGGCGGCGAGAGAGAAGGGTGCCGACGGCTGTTTGCTTTTCAGCTCGCTGCAACGGGTCGCTTTCTTGTTTGCCTTCCCAGGTCGGGAGGAGGAGATTGCCCTCTTTGAAAGTTACTTGAAAGCCTATGTGGATAAGAAAGCAAGCCACATCATGGCGTTTGAGGGCGTGACGGGCTCTGGAAAGAGCCATTTACTTACGGAGCTTGCCTCTTTAGGCCAGGCTGCTGGGCTCAGGTGAGTGTTGCTGACCGGGAGCTGTGGAACGCTTTCGCTGCCCAGCCGCTGATGTCCGTGGGCTACTGGAGCCCCTCTGCCCTCTGCCCGGGTGCGTGGCCCTTGGACTGCAGCATCCCTGCAAGGCCTGCAGGAGCTGCTGCTGAGGAGCAGCTGCGTGCCCTCCTGCTGCCTCTTGAGGGAGCTAGAGGTGGCTGCTGGAGCCACTGCTGTTGAGCTTCCTTCTTTGGGCCAGGCCCCAAGCAAAGTAGAGCCCGAGCTCAGTCAGGGCTTTTGGCCGTAGCTGCGGAGCCAAGAGAAGAAACCCAAGTGGCCCTGGATTCCGCCTCTCCCCTAGAGCTTAGTGTGAGAAGCCTGCGGCTGCTTGGGTCCCTCTCTGAATCTCAGTGCCTTTTGCTTCTGCATGGCAGGGTAGTGGCTGTGGAAGCGCTGGAGCTCAACCTGAAGCAGGTCTACTCTGCCATGCACATGGTGCTGGCTGTGGCCATGGGCCTGCAGGCCTGTAAATCGTGCAGTGCCAGAGAGCTCGCCCTGCAGGAAAAGCTCCAAGGGCTGGTGGAAGAGAGCAGCTACTGCCTCCTCAATGTGCCTTTCGTCGTTAAGGTGAGAGCGAGAGGCCTCTGTGGCCCGTGGCGAAGGCCTGCTTGTGAGCCGTCCTGTGGCTGTTGTGGTTGGGACACCGTGCTGGGGAGTGGGCTTAGCTCCGTGGTGGGAGTAGCAGGAGGGTAGCACAGGCTGGGCTTCTGTTTGTGGGTCCAAAGAGGGGGGCGAGGGGGCTCCTTGTTAGGGGTGAGTGCAGGTGCCAGGCTGCTGCAGGCAGTTCCTGGTGTCTTGCTCAGCAGCCTGGAAAGGGCATTGCAGAGAGGCTTTGAGAGGGGGCCGATGAGCTGGTGCTGAGTTCACTGGTGCGTGAGCAGCCTGCTCCCTCGCGCGATTGCCACGGCGAGGGAAGAAGCTCTTCTCCCCCCTCATGCCTCCCTGCAAGAGCTCTGCCAGAGACCCTCAGCAGAGGGCCTCCGTTGTAGGCTCCCGGTGACGTGCGCGCTGCGTCTCCTCTCCACTGTGTGGGGGGAGAGGTAAGATGCTGAGGGCAGCAGAGGCGTTTTGCTCGCTTGGACTTGCGTGGTGGGCAGGTGTGCTGAACCGCCCTGAAAGGCTGTTTCTCTGTGACTCTGCTTTTCTGGCCAGTTTCCCCTGTCGGAGAAGGTGTCCAAGATGAGCGGCGCTCAAAGGACAACGGAATTGGGGTTGGTTTTCAAGAAACTGCTACAGAAGGTGAGCCGTTCTCCCCATCCTGGGTCAGAGAAGGAAAGCAAGGCCGCAGGCTGAGGGCTCTGCAGGAGAGTGGTGGGAGCTGGTGGGAGGACAGTGTACCGGAGTCATTGCCCTGCAGAGGCTAAACTCCGCGTGCCATGCCCCCTGATAACTTTGCTCCTGTGAAGTTGGAGGGCATGTGCTCCGGAGGAGGAGGAACGGTGTCTTTCCGTGCCACCGTGCCCGAGGGACCTTAAGAGTCTCGGAGCACGGAAGAGCGGGTGAGATTCCGAACGAAGAGGTAGCTGGGGAGAGGAGAGCGACTTCTGCGCGTCCTCTGTGTGGGGAGAGGCCGGCCAAAGTCTGTCCTGTGGAAGATGCTTGAGAATGCCTCAGAATCCACCCAGACCAACGTGCTTGTTTCAGATCGTTGAAGACGAGCTTGTCCTGTTTGTCATCGACAACGCGCACTACATCGACTCTGCCTCCTGGGCTGTTATGTCGCATGTGCTCAGAGATGTCCCGCTCTTTGTGGTCATGGGCTTTGCTCCTGCTCGCTACGGAAGACAGAGGCTCTGCGAAGCTGCAGCAGACATCATGAAGTTGCAGCAAACGACCCACGTTCATCTGGGAGAGCTGAAAGCTTCAGCTGTTGTGCAGAAAGCCTGCCGGGAGCTGGGAGTTGTCAGCGTGCCCAGGGCCCTAGAGACGTAAGTCCCAGGCGGGGCCTCGGAGCTCTTTGCGAGGGGTTGACCCGCTGCAGAGGGCAGGAGGGAACGAACGTGGTGGGGCAGTGGGGGGCGATTTGTTGCTGGGGCCGAGGCTCTCACTGGTGCCGGAGAGCATCTAGGCTGTTGGGGCCAGGAGAGACGAGGCTTGCAGCTCTGTGCCTTGGGCACTGCGCGCGACTCTTTTCCTGCGCGTTCCAGCAACCGCTGTATCTTCCGGGCAGCTCAGATGCCAAAGGCAGTGGGAGTGCTGGCCTGTTCAAAAGGGAGGTGTAGCTGTGGCAAAGAGGCTGGTCTGAAACGTGTCCCACCTTGCTTTGCCTGTGTCAGTCCCTGCTGGATCTGCTCCTTTCCAGGTTCCTGATGCAGAGAAGCTACGGGATCCCATATTACTGCGAGGAACTGCTGAGCGACCTTAAGCGCCACGACATGCTCTTGTTCCACCTGCTGCGGAAGGGCGAGAAAATGGAGGACAAGTGGGAGAGCCTCTTCAGTAAGCGCCGTTGTGGCTGACGGCCTGGTTGCTGTGGCGCATCTTCCAGAGCGCGTTGTTGCCCTGGGCTTCCCCTGTGAAGTTGGCCCAGGCTGGTGTTGCAGCAGTAGAGGCCTTGGCCTGGCTCAGGCGTGGGCTCCTGCATGCCTTGCTGCTGGGCTAGCCTAAGCACAGGCTGGGGAGTTTGGGTGGCTTTGTGGGGCGAAGCAATGCGGACGGGGCAGAAAATTGCAAAGGAGGGGAAGAGACGCTCCCTGGCACTGAGCTAAGCCCTGGTATTGTCTGGAGGCAGCATGAACGGGGGCGGTTATTGTGGAGCAGGGCGGAGAGTGGCGTGGCTGCAGTGTTCCTTGGGTGCAGCCGCGCGGTGGATTTATGCTGCCACGGAGCGCAGGGCCCAGCTGCTGTAAGACCTGCCCGGGGGGGGGATGAATGCTAAAGGGTGGAAGATGGAGGGCAAGCAGGAGGTGACGGCCTGAATCGTCTCCCTTTGAAAATCGCTTTACGCTGCTCTCTTGCTCCGCTCAGCTTCTGTAACGGAGGCTTCCCCTGCCGCAGCCTCCTGGAGCTCCAGCGCGGGGAAGGAGCGCAGGGTGTGCACCATCAGACCTGACGTGAACCTGCAGAGCATCGTGCTTCCCTCCACCTTGAAAGGTGAGGGGCCGAGCCCCGCTGCGGCGGCTGGCAGCTGCACGGAGGTTCTTTCCCGGGGCATGGGCTAGAGAGAGGCTGGGTGTCTGTGTGCCCTGGGTTGCGACTGCCCAAGGGGTTTGGTCCCTAGGAAAGAAGGCTACAAATGTAGCGTCTGGTGTGGGGAAGCTAAGGCAGCCTCGGCAGCCTCAGGCTTGGGAGGGGGCAAGAGAGAGAGCTGTGGCTTGTTTTTGACAGGGATTGCGCTGGCTGAGGTGGACAGCATGAAGCCCTCGGAGCGGATGGTCTTGAAGTGCGCAGCCGTCATCGGGCCGACGTTTACCACCGAGCTGCTGTTACGCCTCCTTCCCAGGTGGACCAGGACCAAGATGAACAAGGCGTTGAATGTCCTGGTGAGAGGCAACATCTTGAAGTGGCTGAATGCTGGGAAGGTGCCAGAAGGCAGCAGTGTTCCCACCAAGGGGCCCGCCACCTCTCTGGAGGAAGAGAGCGGTAAGTGGTGATAATGCGCCCCCGGGAGCGTGGTAGGCTCCTGCTGCTCCCGGCTGTGTGCCTGGCGGGGCTCGCCAGGGCACGCTGCACTGCCCCCTCCGGTGGTGTGTAATGGGCCAAATGGCCGGCCTTGCTTCTGCTGCCAGCAGCCTCGGCAGCTGCTTGCGGGAGTGCAGCTGAAGGCTGTGCGTTGGGAGGGAGAGCGCAGGGCAGTAGCCTGTTGCGCAGGCTGTGCTGGTGTCGGCAAGGCAAACGGGTCCCTTTCACCCTAGCGCTGCGAGGCTCCGAGTGCAGGAGCGCTGGTTTCCTGCCAAGGATCCACGCCAAGGCCTGTCTTTCGTCCCCCGGCTGTGGCCCCAGCTGTGGCTGATGTGAAGCCCCGTTGCCTTTCAGGTGCCCAGAAGCGGTGCTTGGGCGAGACCGAGAAGACCGCGAGGCTGCAGTCTGGCGTCCTGACCTTCTGCGCCCCACTGCTGCGGGAGGCTGCCTACGAGCTGTGGCCCAAGGGACAGAGGGTGGCCATGCACCGCAAGTGCGCGGCCTTCCTGGAGAGGCAAGCGCACAAGTGCCAGTGCTGCGGCGGAGGGGACTTTGTGGCCTTCCACCGCTTGGCCCTCGGCAGCGCCCGGGAGGCAGAGAGCTGGGACGACCGTGCCAGCGAACGCTGCTCGTCCAGCTGGGAGGCCTCCCTGCTCAGAAAGGAGGAGTTGAAGAGGGATGAGCTCCGTGCCACTCCGGGTATGCTAGCTGCCGTGCTTTGGAGCCTGGGCCCTCCGCACTGTGCTTGCGCAATTAATGGAAGCGCCGTCCGCAGAAGCGTTTTGCTGAAGCCTAGGGATGCTGTCAGCAGAGGGGAGAGGCTTCCCTGAGACTAGCTTAGTCCTCCACTGAGGCCAGCTGCACCAGCAGAGCCATGCTGTGGGCACAGCGTAGAGCCTCTGTGCCCCGGAACGCCCTCCTGCGTTTCCCTGGAATGACCGGAGAGCAGCCCATGTCCTTGCAGTGACAAGAGCCTTGCGGTGCACCCCCCGGCCCCGCAGGCTGAGGCGCCTTTCCTGGTGGGTGTGCTACGCTTGCCCAAAACGTAACAGCCCTGCCGGGAAGGCAGCTCTCGGGGGAAGAGGCCAGGAAGAGAGCTGCCGTCGGTCCCTTTGACTCTGCTCTCCTCCCCTTTCGGATGGAGCATGGCAAGATGCAGCTCTTCCCGCGTGTGAGGTGAGGAAGCGTTTAACTCGTGCTTTGTTTCCAGGTACTGCAAAAGCCCTGCAGAAAGAGAAGAGCTTCTTGGAGGAGACTTTTCGGTGAGGAGAGTAGGTTTTGGTTACGGTGGGAAGTCAGCGGGCTCAGGGTCTGCAGAGGGGGCAAGTGGAGTTTGCAGTTGTGCCTGCTGGCTGTGACTCTAGCTCAGGAAAGAGCTGGCCTGTTGGGTGGGAGCTGGGATGGGGTGGCCCTGGAGATGAGCCTCTTGGAGGAAGCCAGTGGGATCAGGGTGACGATGGTCACGTTAGGGCGGAGCCAGCCCTGCCTTCCTAGCTGTAGGAGAGCAATGTTGCGAGGTGTGCAGGGGCAAAGCAGCCAGCGGGAGCAGGGGGGCTGCTGGAAGGTGGCAGAAAGGCCTGCTTGACTTCCTCCCTGTGGCCAAGAGCAGCGTTGCTCCAGAGCAGGGTCAGCAAAGGCACCAACAGCATCGCGTCCTTGTGGATCTTGTTACCGCTAAAGCCAAAGGAATAGTTTGCTAGGGCTTGAAAGGGGCGATGTTGCTCCTCGCCCCCGTTTTGCCCTGCCTGGCCCCGCTCGCCTTGGGCTCTGGGGCTACGGCGCGCGAGAAGACTGCTCAGCGCGCGCGGGTTGACGTTGCTGCAGTGGAAGAAAACGAATCTTGCGCCCAAGCGCTGTGTTAGTGAGTGGTACTGGCTTGCAGTCAGGGCAGAGCCACAGCTCTCGAGCGAGGAGGGAAGGCAAGAGCGGAAGGGAGGGAGGAGCACAGGGGGAAGACGGAGCAAGGATGGGGGGAGCCAGGCCACTCGGGGGTCGCCCGTGTCAACTGTAATGTGGAACGCTGCTGGGAAACTGTGGTTGTGAATGCGGGGGGCTGAAAGAATAAGCGGCCAGCCCTCTGCACGCCTGGGAAGGCTGTGAAACCCAGCGCTCCCGTATGACGCGCGTGTGCACAGGGCCTTGCTTGTGCTGCGCTAGAATATGCTGTTAGTCTAGGCAGACGGAGCGGTATAGGTGATGCTAGCGTGCGTCGTCTTTCTGCGTGATCTTTGTCTCTGAGTAGAGCGGCAGAGCAGTTTCTGGCCAGGACGGAACGCGTACCTACGGTGCCCAGCAAGGCCAAAGGGACGCCCGGTGCCGCGTGTGCCTGTGAATGCAGGGCCATTGTGGATTTGGTGCTTGTGCCGCTGGCTCACCACCACATGGCAATGGGCAACGATGGCAGAGCCCTTTATTACCTGCTGGAGTGCGCGGCTGCCTACTTGCACGTCTCCGACAACTACCTGGTGAGTCGCCCTGCTTGCCGGAGCCCACTGCACAAGGAGGCCTCTCAGTTGCCTTGTCCTGGGCAAGCCGATTTTGCCATTGCACTAGGACGTGCCTCTGTGGGGACTTGGGGCTGAACCGCTGGCGTCAGAGCCAGGCTTCTCCCCCCCGTTTGCCTCTCCTGGGGCAAGGGAGGCGGGGCAGAGAAGCAGGACCTTTGCACAAGGCGCACGCGCCAGGAGGTGGTGCGAAGGAGCACTCGTGCCCGTGGGCTGTGTTAGGGTGGGCATCGCCAGGGGCAGATGCGTGCCCTCCTCAGAGAGCTGCTGGAGGCAACTGGGAACGATGGGGCTGGATGCAGGCTCTGCACCGACGCTCACCTGCTCTCTGTGTGCTTGTTCCAAGGCCTTTATGAACCTGAAGAAAGCAGAGGTCGTGAGGAGCTCAGCGGCTGAGAAAGCCGATGTGCTTGCCTGCTTTGAAGAAGCCACCTTCCTGAGCCTGAAAGGGGAGGTAAAGTGCCAGGGAGGTTCTGAGGGCTCTGCTGGTGGGTGGAGTTGGACGCCTTTGTGGGGGGTGGCGGCAGCGGCGATAGGCCTGGCATTTTGAGGCACGGCCGCTACCAGCAGCCTTTCCTGTGAGCGCTTCAGCCTCCGGCCAAAAGCGGTCGAGGCCCTCGGCCTCGGTTCAGGCAGAGACTTGAAATGTGGTGCGTGCTCAGTCGGAGCCCTTTGGGACTGTCTGAAGAAGCCTTCTCCTGTGCAGGTCTGCTACAACATGGGCTGCGTGGAGCTGGCAAAGAAGACGCTCAGGAAGGCATTGAGCCTGCTGAAGAGAAAATTGCCCCTCACCTCAGCTGGCGTCGTCTTCCAGTTTCTGCTGGAGAAGTCAGAGCGTGCCTCCCACAGGAAGAACAAAGAGTCCTCCCTTCATCAAGAGGCAGGGTAAGAAGCCGAAGGGAAAGAGAAGGGAAGGAAGAGGCGTTTGCTGCGTGGTGCCGGGCACCTAGGCCCACACCTGCCTAGGCTTAAGCCCAGACTTTCCCTGAGCATAGGTGTTAGCATGGGGAAAGCTGCTGAGGGACCTGGAGGCTCCTGGGTGGGGGGAGCGGGCACGTGTTGCCTTGTGGGGGATGGTGGGGGTGAGAGCAGAGAGATGTTCCCAGGGAGCACAGGCTGCAGAGGAAAGGGAGCCGGCAGGGAGGAGCAGGACGTGGGCATGGAGGGGTAAGTGGAGGGGAGGTGTGAGAATGAGGAAGCTCGGGGGTTGCAGCCAGGTGCAAGGCTGCCGTAGAACAAGCCTTTCCCTCGCGGTGCCCGGCTTTGCTTCGCCCTCCCTGGGCTGTAGTGCCAACCCGTTCTCGCTAGCAGCGATCTTTCCCCGGTGGTGCTTCTTGGCTCTGCCGCTTCCATGCCTGCAGCCCGGCCTGCATCAGCTGCCGCCCTGCTGGGAGCAGGTGCAGCTGCCTCCTCTGTCGCCCTGCTTCCCCTGGCCCTGCCTGACCTGGCACTGTGTAGCTAGTGGCTGTGGCCCAGCGGTTTCTCTTGTGTGGCAGGAGGGAGAGGCTGCCCTGGCTGTTCCGGCAGAGCCACTGCCTTTCCTTGCTGCGTCAGCTCTTCAGCCTGGAGGGCACTTCCAGCGGCCGGAGGCTGTCGCGCCTGGCAGCGCTCATGAAGGTCAACACGGCCGAGGAGTCTGAGGATGCGAGTCACGTGAGTGCCTCCTCTCTGCGGCAGCAGACGCGTTTCTGACATAGCTCCTTTCCCCTGGCCCGCCTAGAGTACCAGCAGGGTCTGCCCGGGGCGGCAAGAAGAGGCCAAACGCGACGGAGTGGTACCCGTCCCTGAACTTTGCTTTACAAACTTCCAGCAGACGTGCGTTGCTCTTCTTCCTGGTAGTCGCTCTCATGGCGTTTGTTTCACCGTTGTAAGCGTTGGGCTGGTTGTGGCTTTAAGGCAGCACCCCGCTGGGGCCCTCGTCTCGCCACGGCCGCAGTTAGCAGCGGCAGTCCTAAGAACCGTTTGTCGTAGGGGTGAGAGCCCTGAGAGCAGAAGAGAAGAGAGAACCTGGCCGTTGGGTTTCTGCCCTGAGCCGTCTAGGCCAGAGAATCACCCTGGCGACATTCAGTCTTGTACAGTCTCCTGTCTGGACCGTTTTAGATCCTGTTGTCCTACATGGAATATGCGCGGTGCTGCCAGGACCTGGGCTGCCAGGAAGAGTGGCTGCAGTACGGGCGGGCGGCCATCCAGCTTAGCTCTGACGTCGAGCTCTTTGGAGGAGGGGTATTAAAGGCCGCCAAATTTGCCCAGGCCCTGAGCCATCTGAACCTCAGCCTGGGGAATCTGCCCCTCTCTGTCGACGTAGGTACGTACTGCCCCCGCTGCCTGCGAGAAGGCATCTCCGCAGAGGGAGCCTGTGCGAGCCTGCTTGTTTTCTTGGCAGGCTATCGCGCCAAGAGCCTGTGGATGGAGCTGGAGAAGCCCGACCTGGACTGCGAGGTTCTCGCCACGCTCTTTGCGGCGCTCTTTCTGCAGATGAGGTAATGCTGCTGCGGGACAGACTGCTGGTTGCGCAGGGTCGGGGGGCCACCTGAGATCCTTCTTGTGTCATTCTCTGCGCGCAGCAAAGAGGGCTGCTTGGTTTCTTATTGGATACTCGCTGGCTGTATGGATGCTGGTAAATTAAACAATGCCAAGGACCGTGGCTGGCTGTTGGGGAGCGTGAGTGTGTGCTGTGAAACTGCTGGAACAGTTGCTGGCTCGGTTCTGGCCCTTGCCAGGTAGCGCTTGCCGCAGGCAATTCCCAGGCCTGGTTTAGGAGCGAGCCTAGCGCAGGGAGGCGCTCGTTGTGTTGGGGGCGCTAGCCATGTTTGGTTGGGTGGACGCGGGCCTTTCCATGCCACGCGGCACCGGTGCCCGAGACGGCAGTCGTCCAGGGGGAGGTCTCGAGAGGAGCAGTTTCCGAAGCAAACGCGTCATGTGGGCGAGTGCGGAGGGCAGTGGGGAGCTGTGCGTGCTCTTTGGCCTGCTTTTCCTGACAAAGACTTTGATGGAAAGGTGAGTAGCTCTGCTGCTGGGCCAATGGGAAAGCACTGGCTTGCATGGGAAGGATGCCTGAGTTTTGCTCCGGGGCTTGCCGTTTGGGCCGGGGTCCCTGAGGCCTTTCTCCGGAGACTTGTTGCCAAAAGATGAACAACTGTCTGATGGAGAACCTCTGATGGCGATGCCAGAAAGAGCAGCGCAGGGAGAGCGGGATGATGGGAAGGGGAGCGGGGAGCGTCCGGAGGTGGTGACTGGGATCCCACCCCGCGGAGAGGCTCCATGGAGGCTCGCTGTGTTCCTCCGCAGGTACCCAGAATGTGAGGAAGTGCTGCGCAGGCTCGAGAAGCAGGTGGCTGCAGAGCACAGCATCATTGGGCAGGCATACTTCTTCTCCTGCTGCTTAGACCTGTTGCTTTACGCTGGTAAGTGCTCAGTGAGGAGGGCCCCAGAGAGCCAGGAGGCTTGCAAAGATGCTTTTTCTCCTGCTACAACACGGACGCCAGAGCCTCCAGCCACGCTTTCACTTCCTGGGCCGAGTCCCGGGCTCTTTGGCTCTGGGTGTGTCTTTGTCTGTCTTTCCTGCCTCCCCTGTCTTTGTTTGCATGTTCTACAGGTGATCCCAGAGTGATTTCAAAATGCTGGCAATTTCCCTCTTTGCTTCCCGTGTTTTGAGATTCCCCTTTCTGAAACCTCTTCCCAGGCTCGCTCTGCTCTGGCTCCTGGGGAGGCGGGCATAGCAGTGCTGGGGGATGTGCCTGACCAGGAGGCATCTAACAGCCTACGCTATGGAGTGGCTGTCGCTTGCTGGTCAATGGCAGCGTGTGTCTGTCAGCGCTCGAAAGCTGCTGAAGAAAAGGGAATAGATATTTGTGTGGCGCTTGACTAGCCCTGAGGAGCTAGGCTAGAACTCCAGCCCTTGCCTTGTTCCTGTTTGGTTTTGCTTGCTCTCTGAGTGGTGTACCTGCCCAGAAATTCTCCAGCTGTGCTTGAGCTTTGTCCTGCTACGAATGCCCGAGGGAAAACAAGGCAGCGGAGGGCGGCACTGCTTCTCTGCGATGCATTTGTATTACAGGCTGGGAGTACAAGTCATTTGAAGAGTGCAGGAGCTTCGTTGAGCAGAACGAAGCAAACCACATCCTCAGCTCGCACAACAGCATCCTGCTTGGACTGTATTCGTCCCTGGCTCTTTGGTAAGTTACAGAGGTGCTTAGACTGGCGAGAGGCCCAGGCAGTGGTTCTGGCAGGGGAGGTGGGAGCTCTGGGCCTGTCGTGTCCCCCGTGCCCTGTCCAACAAGGCGGCCGTCGCTGGGGTGTAGAGTACTTGATCAAGTACTCTACAAAACGTGTGTGTGTGTGTGTGTGTTTCTCTCTGGACGGTGTAGGTTTGGAAGGCTTGGGCAGTGGGCCGAGTTCCAGAAGCCCTTTGAAAAGGCCAAGAGGCTGCTGAAGAGAGCTGACGCCTCCGTTTTGGCCACCCAAGCATGCAGCCGGCTCCTGGAGTGCTACACGCTGGTGCTGCGGAACGACATTGAGCGCAGCTCGGCGAGGGCCCGGGAGAGCCGCAGCAGGGCTCTAAGGGTGAGGGAAGAGGAGGAGGGGGGTGTGCACGCTGTGAGGGGCCTCTAGGGAAAGCTGTGTTGCGAGCAGCAGTGGATTGGCAAGGCCAGGGCGAAGCAGCCGCGCTGGGATGGAGCCAGGCTAGAGGCAGAGTGTGGTAGTGGGTTAGAGAGGAACATGGCAAGAGGCTGCTCCCCCATGGGGCGGCAGCAAGAGGTGGTAGAGAAGGCAGTGAGGTGACGGGGGTCTTCCTGGGCACGTGAGGATTCCCTTGTGGGGATGGGAATGGTCTGCAAGACAGGAGAAGAGACTTGCACAGCCATGAGCTAGCTAGTGAGCCCTGCTGAAATGCCTGCTGCATGTGAGGGCTTATGGCTCGGGAGAGACTTGTGTGGTATCTCAGCCTTGCTAGCTGCGTGCTCCTTGTGCCTTTGCGGCTGCTTTCCCCTTTGGGGAATAGGTGCGGTCCTCAGTGCCGAGCCATCGCCCAGCTCGATGACTTCTGCTGACGTGCCTCTCCGTTGTTCTCTCGGTAGCTTGTGGAAGAGGTTTTTGCTCGGTGCTCTACAAGCCCCGTCTTCTACCCCAGAGCCTACCATCTGAAAGCGTACGTTTTCTGCATGCTGGGTAACAAAGACCAGAGCCTGTTGTGCCTCAGGCAGGGCCTCCAAGCCTGTGAGGCGAATGGCAACCTCCTGGAGAAGACTTGGCTGGAGATGAGCGCTGTAAGTGGATCCTCTTTGCCTCTGAGTTGCTCCCTGGGCAGAGGTTTGGCATGCCCTAGGAGAAGGTGGCGCGGACTGTACTCCGGCAGGTCCACGTAGGGAAAGCCCCCAGCGAGCTTCAGGAGCGTGTGCCGAAAGTCCTTGGCGAGCTGGTAGGGGCTACTAGCCCTCCTCAGCAGGAGGGCAGTGGCAGCTGCGATGCCCTTCCCTCAGGAGGGGCTGGAAGGACACGCGAGGGAGCAGCAGGCGCTGCAGCATGCCGCTCCTTCCCAGCATCTCTGCTGGGCTGAGGAGCGGTGGAGTGGAATCTCTGCCTCTCCCTTGAGCCAGCTCTGGGAGCCAGCCTGAACCTGGCTGGAGGAGGTTTCCTTTGCGTTCCCTCTCCTTGCCCTCCCTGATAGGCTTTTGCAGCACGGCAAATTGGGTGATGGGTGGAAGAAGCTACTGCGAGAGGCCTCACTTGCCTTCCCGGACCGCGCCTGTGGCTCTGGGGACCTCCTGTTCTTCGCGGCTCTCACTTGGGCTTTTGTTTTCCTCAGGAGCGGTGGTTCACTGGCAAGGGCCCCGTGGGAGACTTGTGGCTGGAGACAGCGCCACGTTTTCCCCAGCTGAAGCAAGCAAAGCCTGAAGTCTGTAGCTGCAGGTACCTGCTGAAGCTGCCAGCACGGCCGAGCGAGGATGCTCTTCCAGGGGTTAAATAAAGAAACACTGCCATCATCTCAGCGTTCTGTATGGAGTCACAGACCACAGCAAGAGGACGCTGAAGGCGTGCCACGAGAGTCTCTGGCCTGTGGTTTATTGGGAAAGCTAGGCGGCGGGGAAGCCACCACCCCCGTTGTTAGTGCTCACAAGAGTCGAGGGCTGTAAAGCAGTGCAAGAAATTCTCTCCCCCTCGCCCTAGTGCAGTTCCCTGTGGCGCTGTGTAAGCGCTTGAGCCGGCTGCAGGAGGAGCTTGGCCCTGGTGTAGGGCCAAGTGGTTGCTGAGGTGGGGAGGGTGGGAGGGTGTTTTTCTGGAAGCGGGACTGGTTTGAAGTGTTCCCTAGTCAGAAAAGTCAACAGCACTAGCGGCCTCATCCTGTTGCCCTCTCTGGTTGATGCGGATGAGAGCTCCTTAGTGGAGAATGGATGTACGTGAGTGCATATAGATGTAGCCAAGAGGGATGCCCCTGTGGGCGAGGGCGCTGCTTGTGCTGGGGTCCGCCCAGCTCCCAGCTGAGCTTGCCTTGGGGAGCAGCCAGCCCTTGCTGCTCACTGGCAAGAGAGAGCGTTGGCCTAGGCGTCGTCACGCTGCTGCGCGCTCTTCCTGAGGAGGCAGAGCAAGCCTGCTCGGTCGGCCTGCATCGTCAGTCTCCCGTACGGGTGACCGCTTTGCCTGCCTCGTGGGAAGGAGGAAGGAGGAAGCGTGTGAGCTGGGCTGGCAAGCAGCGTTCCGAACCTGGGCCTGGCTCGGTGTGTGTGCCTGGCTGTCGCCAGCAGGTTGCAGTTGTGTGTGTTGGGTGCAAGTGACTTGTGCTTGCTTGGGAGACTTTGGTGGGCCCCGAGGCAGCAGGGGGAGCCTTCTGGAGGCAAGAAGAGAGACCATCTTGGTAGCCTCTCTCTGAGGGCTGAGGCAGCAGGAAAGAAGGCAGGCTGGTTTCTGCTGTCAAGTGCTCTGCTGTTTGAGGTCAGCAGCGCAAGGGCACAGGCTTGTCTAAAGCACCTGGTCCCCCAGGCCTGGGAGGGGCTGGTGCTCCCTCGCCTGGCCATTGCCTGAGGGAGAGGCACAGTCCGAGAGGGACACTGGAGGCTGCCTGGGCAAGCAGCCACTGAGTGTCACCGTGTGGCAGGCACGCCAACTCGTGCAGCTGCTCCTCTGAGCGACTGGGGAGAAGGGCAGCTTTGGCGCGCGCGGAGCGCGGCCTTGGCTGCTAGCCCTCGTCCCCCGTAGAGCCCGGCTCTCCTCAGTGCTGCTGCTTTGGTGGCAGCAGTTGTGTGGCTCGGGGCAGCGGCTAAGGTGGACGGGGAGCTGCCTTTGCCTGCCTGGAGGCAGAGGGCCGTGCGTGAGCCAGGGTGCCCAGCGTGGCTCTGTTTCCCTGGGGCATGCAAGGTTTACAACAGCGTTCTCACTCGGAGCAGGGACCTGGAGCTGCCTCCTGCTGCGGCTTTGGACTTTGTCTTGCCCTCTCTGATACGTCGGTGCGCCGTGGTCCTGGCCCAGCCCTGTCCATCTCCTCCCGGCCTCCCCCAGGAGCCGTGTGGATGGAGGTTGGCTGTGTCCCCCGCTGCCCCCCCGGGAAAGCCCCACTTCTTTTTGCAAAGAAATACAAGTCCTCCGAGCAGCCCCGGAAACGCCCAGCTGCGTGCTGCAGTGGCCGTGCTTTTGGGGAAGCCTGGGCTGCTGGCTGTCAGCACGTCTGTTAGGCCCTTTGCGCTTGGGAACGTGGGAAGCAGCTGCTGTTTCGGCCACGGGTGGAGGTCAGTCGCTGTGCGAGCCTCCTTCAGCTCTGTACAGGAGACAACTGCGTCGCGCTAGCCACCTCTGAGCAACCGGCTCGGCGTAGGGAGGGAGCGGGGGGTAGCTTCCCGGCAGTTGCTGGGTAAGCGGTGCCTTGCCGAGGCTGTCACTGTTAGCCGGATCAGCGTAGGCGACAGTGGACAGGTAAATGATGACACGCGGACGATGTCACTGTGAGCCGACTGTGACCTCCCCCGGCCCCTTGGTGACAGAGGGCCAGCCGCGCCTCCCAAAGGCCAGTGCGCAACGCTGTGCAGTGGTGTCTGGTCGTCCTCCCTGGTGGGCACGGTGGGTCGTCTTGTACTGAGGTACCGCAGGTACCCCAGGGCGCTGACGATGTCTTGTGCCTGGGAGCGAAGGTCAAAGCACTGCTCAGAACTGGGGGAAGTAGCTGCTTACGTCCCCGACCTGCTTTTGTCTGAGGACTTGAAGCAGGAGAACCGTTGCGTTCAGAACTTCCATGGAGTGCTGCTCTTTGCTGATGTGTCAGGTGGGTCAAAGCGTTATGAAGGGCGGGCACTGAGGAGGAGTCCCGGACCCGAGCCGCTGGGACTTAGCGGGCCTTTTGGAGCCCTGGTCGTCCCGCCTATGGTAGAGAAGGGGTCAAAGGAGATGTCGTTTGCCGCTGAGGTCTTCCGCTTTGGGGAAGTAGCGCTCGGACGTAGCTGAGGTCACAGCCCGGGGGTGGTCTTTGCTGGCAGCAGCCCTGCGGCCTGCTTGTGGTCAGCCGTCTGCTCAGAGCAGCGTGCGTTAGGGAGCCCTGAGGCTGCCGGAGCAGCAGCTTGGGCCCGCGCTGTTGCCTGCAGTGCTCTCTCTGGAGCTTTGGGGAGGTGTGAGGTGGGCCAGGCTCTGGCTCATGGAGGCCTGGGAGAGGAGGCCTGGCTGCCTTGCCTCCCCCTTGTTAGTCTTTGTCAGGGCAAACTTGGAGGAGCAGCTGCTGCGCAGAGGAGCTGGCTGGCCAGGTGCTGCGTTAGTTGGCAAAGGCCTCGTGGGCTTTCTAGCTCAGGGTGTTGCCTGGCTGTAGGCAAGAGGGGAGGCAGCCAGGGGACGCGCTGGAGGGTGGCAGCCAAGTGCAGGAGCTAGGCGTAACGGGTGGGTGTGAGCATGGGGAAGGCGCCCGTCAGCGAGCGCTCAGAAGCGCGGGTGGAATTAGAGGGCTGTGGCTGCTGTCAGGGGCGCGCCTGGGTTCTCCCGGAGCGTGGTTCTCTTGGCTGGCTGAAAGCGACGTGGAAAGTGCCAGGTCCTTTGGCCCTGTAGACGCGTCCTGATTTCTTTGTGCCTGTGTGTCCCTGTTGCAGGTTTCACTGCTCTGACAGAGAAATTCAGCCAGAGCATCAGCATAGAGCGGGGTGCGGATGAGGTAACGCAAACCCTCAATCGCTACCTGGGTGACATTTTGGAGGGTAAGTGCCGTTCTGCAGGACTGTGTGGGATTGGGCCACGACGAGAGGGAGGTGCTGGGCAGCCTGCTGCTGCTGCTGCTGCTGCTGCTGCCGCCGCCGCCTCCTCCTTGCGCGAGCTGGGGGTTCCTATGGGGCTGAGAGCCGCCGAGAGCAGCTGGGCTCTTCTGGCAGGTGCTTTCTGCTCCCCACAAAGACTAAGGAGGTGCCTGCTTTCTCAGCACCCACCCTTGGGCTTGTGGAGTGACCGCTGTTCAGTGATGGAGGAAGATTTTGCTGGTGTTGGGGCGCAGGGGGGAGCGGGGGCATCTAGCCAGTGTTAGTGCCCAAATGAGCTGGGGATGGGGGCGCTGACCAAAGTGTGCGTTGCCTTCCCTGGGGCCTTGTCACAGGGCACAGTAGCGTAGGTCCCAGGGCTGTGGTCCCTGTGAGCAGTGTAGCTGCTACGTTTGCTAAGTTGTGCCCCCAAAGCACCGCTGCTCTTGTGCTGCTGTCTGAGCAGAGCGGCTTGTCCTGCGGCCTTCCTGAAGAAGGCCTAGCTGCAGCTCTTCTTGTGTTTTTTTTTTTGGTCTGCAGAGCTGCTGGCTTTTGGTGGAGACATCTTGAAGTTTGCAGGTACGTGTGCGTAAAAGAGACGTGGCCTTGTCTGCTGCAGCTGCAGACGAGTGCGAGGGGAGAGGGGAGACAGAGCCGCGAGCCGGCAGAGCCCCGAGGGGTGGCTCTGCTGGCACGCAGGTGCCCAGGGGGAGCTGCCGTCCCGGGCCCTGGCGGCGTGGCTGCAGTTGTAGCTGGCGGGGCAGAGGGGGAGGTGTGCCTGTGGCCAGGGTGCTGTAGTTGAGGAGGATGCCTTCACCCAAACGCGTTTTCCCTGGCACGCCTGCTGGCTTCCGCTGTCCCGGCCGGTGGGTGCAGGTCAGGGAGCGTCAGGTGTCACGAGAGCCGTCCCTGTCCCCTCGCTTTCCCCAGGGGATGCTGTGCTGGTGCTGTGGAGAGCAAAGCACACGCAGCTGAGAGACACCATCAGCCTGGTGCTGCAGTGTAGCCAGCAAATCCAGGAGAAGTACAGGATCCGTGAGACGGACGTGGGTCTGAAGCTCCGACTGAAGATAGGTACGGGGAGTGCTGCGTTAGGCTGCTGCGCGTTCTCAGGCAGGCGTTCACGAGCTGCCTGCATGCAAAGTGAGCCGGTGGCTGGCCAACGTGCCGGTGTGGGGCCCCTGATTAGGACCCCCTCCCCGGCCACGATCGATCCTGAATCCATCAAGTGGGACGCCTGCGCTCGAAGCAGTTGAGCGGAAGAGCCTGGCTCCAGGGCTGAGCTTCAAAGTTGGCCTGGGAGGAGCTGAGCTGTGGCGGGCTGTGGAGGTAAAAATGCTCTCTGCATCAGTTGTGCTTGTCTCTCACCAGGGATCTCTGCAGGGCATATGTCCCTCCTGACTGTTGGAGACAAAAAGCAGCAGCACTTCCTGATCCTTGGCCAGGCCGTGGGTGAAGTGTGGCAGGCCCAAAACCTTGCCAATGCAAGTGACGTGATCCTGTCAGCCAGCTGCTGGGAGCTCTGTAACCGGAACCAGATCAAGACCAAGAGACTTAAAGGCCAAAGCGCTGTGAAGGTGGGTGGGACGGCCTCTGGAGCAATTCTGAGGGCCTGGGCGTGGACGTGGCTGTGAGGGAGGAAGGTGTGAGAAGGGCGAGGAGACGCGCGTGGAGGGAGTTCTAGGTGTAGAGGTGCTCCCGTAGGTGGGGAGCAGTAGCTGCTGGGGAGCAGTTTTGTCTCAGGGTTGTCTCTGGATTCTGCTGGGTGGCTTTGAAGAGGGGGTCAGGAGGCGCTGGAAGAGTTTGCCTCAACGGGTACTGTCCTCTGTGGGTCCTGGAGCTGTCCTCGACGCGTTTTTGTACTGTGTGCCTTTAGGTTACAGGCATGGAACGGATGTCTCTGTCGGAACGCGAAGACATCTTCTCCAAGTTTACCCGAGCCCAGCTGAACTACAGTTCTCCTGAGGCGTCAGGTGAGGCCCGTGTTCATGACGTTCTGTGGCTGCCCAGAAAGGTGGGGGCGGGCTTGTTCAGGGGCCAGCGAGGAACGCCCTCTGCCCTCTCCCCCTTGCAGTCAGCATTTGTGCCTTTGGCCCTGGTGCGCTTCAGCGGAGGCACTCGCTGCTTCCCCCTGCTTCCAGGGGCCTGCTCTGGCTGAGCACCTGCAGGAGGAAGAAATGTGCAACTGGAGGAGACTTTCTCTCCCTGAGTTCCAGTGCCAGCCCCTGCTTTCCAACTGCTTTTCCCTAGGCAGGCTCGTAGTGCCAGCCTGCCAGTGACCGCCTGGATTTTCCTTCCCTAGGCATCCTGAGGCCTGCTGTTTCCCTGGCCCCTCGGCATGCTCTGGGGAAGTTGCTGCGGAAGTACGTCCCCGCATCTGTTCTGAGGAAGGTATGGCCACAGCTGCCGGGAGCTGTGTTTATTTTGCCCCGAGGGGAGGAGTTATTCCTTCCGCTGAGAGCGCGTGCTGCTGCCCACGTGGGGGCTCTTGCTTGGTGTTTGCTGGGGGCAGTCAGCTCTCGGGGAGAGCTGGCTGCTGAAGGTGTGCTGCTCTCGTCTTCCAGATTGATGACAGACAGCCCCTGGACTACTTGTCCGAGCTACGGCCGGTCACCTGCCTCTTTGTCAAGCTGCAGTTTGCTGCCGATGTCAACTTAACGCAGATCTGCAAGGCTATCCAGGACAGCAGCGTGATGATGCTGGAGATCATCCGTCCTCACAAGGGCGAGATCAACAAAATCTCCATGTTTGATAAAGTGAGTGTGGGGGAGGAGCCCACCCCGCAAAAGTGTGGGCAGCAAACGAGAGGGCAGTGGCTCTCTCGGTCTACTGAGCAGCGGGGAAAGGAGAAGCAGCTCTGCCTCGGCGCTGGGATCAGCACCCTCTGGCTGGGGGTTGCCCTGAAGCTCTGCTGCTCTCGGCAGCGGCTCGACTCGCACGGCATGAGCCGTTTGCCGTAGGCGCTGTCCCAAGCTGTGCTGCCACTGTCCTTGGCAGGGCTGCACGTTCCTGTGCGTGTTTGGACTCCCTGGAGAGAAGCTGCCCGACGAAAGCGTTCACGCCTTGGAAAGCGCTGTTCAAATCTCCAAGGCGTGCTCCTCGAGGCCTAGGAAAATCGAGTGAGTGGGGAGGCGCGTTGCCTGGGACTGCGCGGGGGAAGGAGGGAGGGATGGTTTCTCAGCGAGACGTGCCCTCTAGCTTGGCCTCCTCTGTCCCTGGGAGGAAGGAGACAGTGCCCTGAGAGGTGCCCTTCTTGCCCGCACCGAGGAGGCGTGCTGAGGCTGGCTGGAGTCAGGGACTTTCCGCCCGTCACAGCTGTGAGGCCTTAGGGGAAGGGTTGAAAACTGCCTGGCTGCTCTCGGGAGCCCCTTTCACCTGGGGGCGTTACGCTGCGGAGCTCTGCAGGTCCCCGAGGTCTGCCCTGCCAGGGCGGGAGGTGGTGCGAGGGGAGCCGGGTGAAGGGGTGAAGGTAGGTGGGCAGGCAGGCCTGTGCGCGGGCGCTGCTGAGCGCCTGTCGCTCTCCGTGTGTGTCAGGGCCGTGTCTGTCGGGGTTACCAGCGGGACGGTGTTCTGCGGAGTCGTAGGCCATCGCGTGAGGCACGAATACACAGGTACGAGGTGTTTGGCTGAGGAGCGGGTGGCTGGGCTGGGTCTGTTCAGCCGGAGCAGCGTGTCAAAGGAAGAGGCAGAGCGGCAGGGAACACCCTGTTGCCCGTATGTGCTGGGCTGGGACGAGGCCTTGGCCTGTGTCCTGTGGGGAATGAGGGAGGCAGAGCGGGCGCCGCTGCGGTGCGGGGGACCAGGCTCAGAGCCTTGTTGTTCCTGCTGGTTGTGCTGCCAACGGTTTGGGGCTTGCCTGTGCTGGAGGTGATGCAGCCGTTGGCGGTGAAGGGTGGAGCGGGTTGGTTTCATAGGTACGTGAATGCGTGCTCTCTCTCTGCGGCAGTCATTGGCCAGAAGGTGAATCTGGCAGCCCGGCTGATGGAGCACTACCCTGGGCTGGTGTCCTGTGACGCAGCGACGTACGCAGCCTCTAGGCTGCCCCGATGGTGCTTCGAGGAGCTGCCGGAGGCAAAGATGAAGGGGGTTGTCGATCCTGGCCCCGTGTATCAATACCTGGGGGTGTCGGCGAAGTCGTGAGTGTCCTGTTTGAGCGGGCTGGTTGGGGGCAGGGTGGCACACAGGGTCCAGTCTTGGTCCACAAAGAGGAGTTGTGCAGAGCTGGCCCCCGCCCACCCCTCCCATCGCTGGGGCTGAGAAGATGGAAAGGCAGAGCACGGGTACGCTTTTGGCCTGCCTACGCTGGTGCCTCCTGCTGTAAGGAGACGGGGAGTGATGCCGGAGGGGTGGAGAAGGCTTTTAGGTGTCCGTAGGCACAGAGGGGCCTTGCAGCCCTGGTCCAAACGGCTTCCAGCTGTGCTTTCTGCCCTGTGCTTGCTCCATTGCGCGCAAGACTAACGCAGTGGCAATTCTGCCCCAGGGAGGTTTTCTCCCAGCTGCTTCCGAGCATGACGCTCCCGGAAAGCTTTTGGTCAGGCCAGGACTCAGTTCCTGAGTGCCTCCTGGTGAAAGTTCAGGTGTTCCCCTGGGCCAGGGTTTGGCATCCTCTTTGGAGGCTGTTTGGAACGTTGACGTTGCCGTCCCCTTGCAACTTCAGAAAAACTCGAGCCCAAGGTGCCTGGTGCTTGGCGCCTTGGCCCAAGAAGTGACCCTTGTCGTCCTGTTGCACGTCGTGGCTTGAAGTGTTTTTTTCTTGCCCGTCTTTGCCTTGACAGCAGCTGTTGCAGGGCCCCGCTTCTCGAAAGCGCTGCCTGTGAGCAAAGGCCAGGGAAGCAGTAGGCAGGACCAGAGACTTGTTTGGCTTGTCCTGCGGGGTGCAGCAGTGTGCTAGCCAGCGGCACTGCCTGGCTTCTTGCTCGTGTCTCCGCTTCCTTGGGCTTTGGCCTGTGGCGCTCGAGTCTTGATGCTGTATGGTGTCCCACTGTGGCCGTTGGGCTTCTTCCTGGCTGCAGCTTTGCTAGTGCTCGTTTGGTGTTTGCGCTCTCTGCTGGGCCAGTGGGAGCGTGGGCAGGATTCGCTCCGGCTCGAAAGAAGAGCGGGTCCCCGGGAGCGCACCCTCAGCTCCACGCGTGGCTCTACGTCCTCCAGCTTCTGCCTACTTCATTGGCTTTTGTTTTTCTCTTCCTCCCGCTAGCATGTTTGGCATGGATGTTACGAAGGAGAGGCCCAGCTCTTCCCCGTTGCTCGGTAGGTGGAGAACGCCTTGGTCTGCTGAAGGCCAATTTGTTGCCGTCGGTACCTGTTAGTTCCGCTCTGGGAACGGAGAAGCTTTTGCGAGGGATGGCGTTGCCTGGCGTGGCCCTAAGGGTTTGGTGCATACCTTGGCTCCTAGCTGGTTCCTGTCTTTGGGGTTGGGCCGCAGCTAGAGGTGGGAAGCAGGGTGAGGCGTGCGCCGGATGCTCCCTGCCGTGCTGCATAGCTAGCGTGGCGGGACCTTTCCAGTGTGCAGTTGCTCACAGCCTCAGGGCTAAAGGGATGGCCGTAGTTGGGATCGGGGAGGAGATTTCCTTGGGTCCGACTGACCCGCTGCGGCGGCGAGAGAGAAGGGTGCCGACGGCTGTTTGCTTTTCAGCTCGCTGCAACGGGTCGCTTTCTTGTTTGCCTTCCCAGGTCGGGAGGAGGAGATTGCCCTCTTTGAAAGTTACTTGAAAGCCTATGTGGATAAGAAAGCAAGCCACATCATGGCGTTTGAGGGCGTGACGGGCTCTGGAAAGAGCCATTTACTTACGGAGCTTGCCTCTTTAGGCCAGGCTGCTGGGCTCAGGTGAGTGTTGCTGACCGGGAGCTGTGGAACGCTTTCGCTGCCCAGCCGCTGATGTCCGTGGGCTACTGGAGCCCCTCTGCCCTCTGCCCGGGTGCGTGGCCCTTGGACTGCAGCATCCCTGCAAGGCCTGCAGGAGCTGCTGCTGAGGAGCAGCTGCGTGCCCTCCTGCTGCCTCTTGAGGGAGCTAGAGGTGGCTCCTGGAGCCACTGCTGTTGAGCTTCCTTCTTTGGGCCAGGCCCCAAGCAAAGTAGAGCCCGAGCTCAGTCAGGGCTTTTGGCCGTAGCTGCGGAGCCAAGAGAAGAAACCCAAGTGGCCCTGGATTCCGCCTCTCCCCTAGAGCTTAGTGTGAGAAGCCTGCGGCTGCTTGGGTCCCTCTCTGAATCTCAGTGCCTTTTGCTTCTGCATGGCAGGGTAGTGGCTGTGGAAGCGCTGGAGCTCAACCTGAAGCAGGTCTACTCTGCCATGCACATGGTGCTGGCTGTGGCCATGGGCCTGCAGGCCTGTAAATCGTGCAGTGCCAGAGAGCTCGCCCTGCAGGAAAAGCTCCAAGGGCTGGTGGAAGAGAGCAGCTACTGCCTCCTCAATGTGCCTTTCGTTGTTAAGGTGAGAGCGAGAGGCCTCTGTGGCCGTGGCGAAGGCCTGCTTGTGAGCCGTCCTGTGGCTGTTGTGGTTGGGACACCGTGCTGGGGAGTGGGCTTAGCTCCGTGGTGGGAGTAGCAGGAGGGTAGCACAGGCTGGGCTTCTGTTTGTGGGTCCAAAGAGGGGGGCGAGGGGGCTCCTTGTTAGGGGTGAGTGCAGGTGCCAGGCTGCTGCAGGCAGTTCCTGGTGTCTTGCTCAGCAGCCTGGAAAGGGCATTGCAGAGAGGCTTTGAGAGGGGGCCGATGAGCTGGTGCTGAGTTCACTGGTGCGTGAGCAGCCTGCTCCCTCGCGCGATTGCCACGGCGAGGGAAGAAGCTCTTCTCCCCCCTCATGCCTCCCTGCAAGAGCTCTGCCAGAGACCCTCAGCAGAGGGCCTCCGTTGTAGGCTCCCGGTGACGTGCGCGCTGCGTCTCCTCTCCACTGTGTGGGGGGAGAGGTAAGATGCTGAGGGCAGCAGAGGCGTTTTGCTCGCTTGGACTTGCGTGGTGGGCAGGTGTGCTGAACCGCCCTGAAAGGCTGTTTCTCTGTGACTCTGCTTTTCTGGCCAGTTTCCCCTGTCGGAGAAGGTGTCCAAGATGAGCGGCGCTCAAAGGACAACGGAATTGGGGTTGGTTTTCAAGAAACTGCTACAGAAGGTGAGCCGTTCTCCCCATCCTGGGTCAGAGAAGGAAAGCAAGGCCGCAGGCTGAGGGCTCTGCAGGAGAGTGGTGGGAGCTGGTGGGAGGACAGTGTACCGGAGTCATTGCCCTGCAGAGGCTAAACTCCGCGTGCCATGCCCCCTGATAACTTTGCTCCTGTGAAGTTGGAGGGCATGTGCTCCGGAGGAGGAGGAACGGTGTCTTTCCGTGCCACCGTGCCCGAGGGACCTTAAGAGTCTCGGAGCACGGAAGAGCGGGTGAGATTCCGAACGAAGAGGTAGCTGGGGAGAGGAGAGCGACTTCTGCGCGTCCTCTGTGTGGGGAGAGGCCGGCCAAAGTCTGTCCTGTGGAAGATGCTTGAGAATGCCTCAGAATCCACCCAGACCAACGTGCTTGTTTCAGATCGTTGAAGACGAGCTTGTCCTGTTTGTCATCGACAACGCGCACTACATCGACTCTGCCTCCTGGGCTGTTATGTCGCATGTGCTCAGAGATGTCCCGCTCTTTGTGGTCATGGGCTTTGCTCCTGCTCGCTACGGAAGACAGAGGCTCTGCGAAGCTGCAGCAGACATCATGAAGTTGCAGCAAACGACCCACGTTCATCTGGGAGAGCTGAAAGCTTCAGCTGTTGTGCAGAAAGCCTGTCGGGAGCTGGGAGTTGTCAGCGTGCCCAGGGCCCTAGAGACGTAAGTCCCAGGCGGGGCCTCGGAGCTCTTTGCGAGGGGTTGACCCGCTGCAGAGGGCAGGAGGGAACGAACGTGGTGGGGCAGTGGGGGGCGATTTGTTGCTGGGGCCGAGGCTCTCACTGGTGCCGGAGAGCATCTAGGCTGTTGGGGCCAGGAGAGACGAGGCTTGCAGCTCTGTGCCTTGGGCACTGCGCGCGACTCTTTTCCTGCGCGTTCCAGCAACCGCTGTATCTTCCGGGCAGCTCAGATGCCAAAGGCAGTGGGAGTGCTGGCCTGTTCAAAAGGGAGGTGTAGCTGTGGCAAAGAGGCTGGTCTGAAACGTGTCCCACCTTGCTTTGCCTGTGTCAGTCCCTGCTGGATCTGCTCCTTTCCAGGTTCCTGATGCAGAGAAGCTACGGGATCCCATATTACTGCGAGGAACTGCTGAGCGACCTTAAGCGCCACGACATGCTCTTGTTCCACCTGCTGCGGAAGGGCGAGAAAATGGAGGACAAGTGGGAGAGCCTCTTCAGTAAGCGCCGTTGTGGCTGACGGCCTGGTTGCTGTGGCGCATCTTCCAGAGCGCGTTGTTGCCCTGGGCTTCCCCTGTGAAGTTGGCCCAGGCTGGTGTTGCAGCAGTAGAGGCCTTGGCCTGGCTCAGGCGTGGGCTCCTGCATGCCTTGCTGCTGGGCTAGCCTAAGCACAGGCTGGGGAGTTTGGGTGGCTTTGTGGGGCGAAGCAATGCGGACGGGGCAGAAAATTGCAAAGGAGGGGAAGAGACGCTCCCTGGCACTGAGCTAAGCCCTGGTATTGTCTGGAGGCAGCATGAACGGGGGCGGTTATTGTGGAGCAGGGCGGAGAGTGGCGTGGCTGCAGTGTTCCTTGCGTGCAGCCGCGCGGTGGATTTATGCTGCCACGGAGCGCAGGGCCCAGCTGCTGTAAGACCTGCCCGGGGGGGGGATGAATGCTAAAGGGTGGAAGATGGAGGGCAAGCAGGAGGTGACGGCCTGAATCGTCTCCCTTTGAAAATCGCTTTACGCTGCTCTCTTGCTCCGCTCAGCTTCTGTAACGGAGGCTCCCCCTGCCGCAGCCTCCTGGAGCTCCAGCGCGGGGAAGGAGCGCAGGGTGTGCACCATCAGACCTGACGTGAACCTGCAGAGCATCGTGCTTCCCTCCACCTTGAAAGGTGAGGGGCCGAGCCCCGCTGCGGCGGCTGGCGGCTGCACGGAGGTTCTTTCCCGGGGCATGGGCTAGAGAGAGGCTGGGTGTCTGTGTGCCCTGGGTTGCGACTGCCCAAGGGGTTTGGTCCCTAGGAAAGAAGGCTACAAATGTAGCGTCTGGTGTGGGGAAGCTAAGGCAGCCTCGGCAGCCTCAGGCTTGGGAGGGGGCAAGAGAGAGAGCTGTGGCTTGTTTTTGACAGGGATTGCGCTGGCTGAGGTGGACAGCATGAAGCCCTCGGAGCGGATGGTCTTGAAGTGCGCAGCCGTCATCGGGCCGACGTTTACCACCGAGCTGCTGTTACGCCTCCTTCCCAGGTGGACCAGGACCAAGATGAACAAGGCGTTGAATGTCCTGGTGAGAGGCAACATCTTGAAGTGGCTGAATGCTGGGAAGGTGCCAGAAGGCAGCAGTGTTCCCACCAAGGGGCCCGCCACCTCTCTGGAGGAAGAGAGCGGTAAGTGGTGATAATGCGCCCCCGGGAGCGTGGTAGGCTCCTGCTGCTCCCGGCTGTGTGCCTGGCGGGGCTCGCCAGGGCACGCTGCACTGCCCCCTCCGGTGGTGTGTAATGGGCCAAATGGCCGGCCTTGCTTCTGCTGCCAGCAGCCTCGGCAGCTGCTTGCGGGAGTGCAGCTGAAGGCTGTGCGTTGGGAGGGAGAGCGCAGGGCAGTAGCCTGTTGCGCAGGCTGTGCTGGTGTCGGCAAGGCAAACGGGTCCCTTTCACCCTAGCGCTGCGAGGCTCCGAGTGCAGGAGCGCTGGTTTCCTGCCAAGGATCCACGCCAAGGCCTGTCTTTCGTCCCCCGGCTGTGGCCCCAGCTGTGGCTGATGTGAAGCCCCGTTGCCTTTCAGGTGCCCAGAAGCGGTGCTTGGGCGAGACCGAGAAGACCGCGAGGCTGCAGTCTGGCGTCCTGACCTTCTGCGCCCCACTGCTGCGGGAGGCTGCCTACGAGCTGTGGCCCAAGGGACAGAGGGTGGCCATGCACCGCAAGTGCGCGGCCTTCCTGGAGAGGCAAGCGCACAAGTGCCAGTGCTGCGGCGGAGGGGACTTTGTGGCCTTCCACCGCTTGGCCCTCGGCAGCGCCCGGGAGGCAGAGAGCTGGGACGACCGTGCCAGCGAACGCTGCTCGTCCAGCTGGGAGGCCTCCCTGCTCAGAAAGGAGGAGTTGAAGAGGGATGAGCTCCGTGCCACTCCGGGTATGCTAGCTGCCGTGCTTTGGAGCCTGGGCCCTCCGCACTGTGCTTGCGCAATTAATGGAAGCGCCGCTCTGTCTCAAGCGCCGTCCGCAGAAGCGTTTTGCTGAAGCCTAGGGATGCTGTCAGCAGAGGGGAGAGGCTTCCCTGAGACTAGCTTAGTCCTCCACTGAGGCCAGCTGCACCAGCAGAGCCATGCTGTGGGCACAGCGTAGAGCCTCTGTGCCCCGGAACGCCCTCCTGCGTTTCCCTGGAATGACCGGAGAGCAGCCCATGTCCTTGCAGTGACAAGAGCCTTGCGGTGCACCCCCCGGCCCCGCAGGCTGAGGCGCCTTTCCTGGTGGGTGTGCTACGCTTGCCCAAAACGTAACAGCCCTGCCGGGAAGGCAGCTCTCGGGGGAAGAGGCCAGGAAGAGAGCTGCCGTCGGTCCCTTTGACTCTGCTCTCCTCCCCTTTCGGATGGAGCATGGCAAGATGCAGCTCTTCCCGCGTGTGAGGTGAGGAAGCGTTTAACTCGTGCTTTGTTTCCAGGTACTGCAAAAGCCCTGCAGAAAGAGAAGAGCTTCTTGGAGGAGACTTTTCGGTGAGGAGAGTAGGTTTTGGTTACGTTGGGAAGTCAGCGGGCTCAGGGTCTGCAGAGGGGGCAAGTGGAGTTTGCAGTTGTGCCTGCTGGCTGTGACTCTAGCTCAGGAAAGAGCTGGCCTGTTGGGTGGGAGCTGGGATGGGGTGGCCCTGGAGATGAGCCTCTTGGAGGAAGCCAGTGGGATCAGGGTGACGATGGTCACGTTAGGGCGGAGCCAGCCCTGCCTTCCTAGCTGTAGGAGAGCAATGTTGCGAGGTGTGCAGGGGCAAAGCAGCCAGCGGGAGCAGGGGGGCTGCTGGAAGGTGGCAGAAAGGCCTGCTTGACTTCCTCCCTGTGGCCAAGAGCAGCGTTGCTCCAGAGCAGGGTCAGCAAAGGCACCAACAGCATCGCGTCCTCGTGGATCTTGTTACCGCTAAAGCCAAAGGAATAGTTTGCTAGGGCTTGAAAGGGGCGATGTTGCTCCTCGCCCCCGTTTTGCCCTGCCTGGCCCCGCTCGCCTTGGGCTCTGGGGCTACGGCGCGCGAGAAGACTGCTCAGCGCGCGCGGGTTGACGTTGCTGCAGTGGAAGAAAACGAATCCTGCGCCCAAGCGCTGTGTTAGTGAGTGGTACTGGCTTGCAGTCAGGGCAGAGCCACAGCTCTCGAGCGAGGAGGGAAGGCAAGAGCGGAAGGGAGGGAGGAGCACAGGGGGAAGACGGAGCAAGGATGGGGGGAGCCAGGCCACTCGGGGGTCGCCCGTGTCAACTGTAATGTGGAACGCTGCTGGGAAACTGTGGTTGTGAATGCGGGGGGCTGAAAGAATAAGCGGCCAGCCCTCTGCACGCCTGGGAAGGCTGTGAAACCCAGCGCTCCCGTATGACGCGCGTGTGCACAGGGCCTTGCTTGTGCTGCGCTAGAATATGCTGTTAGTCTAGGCAGACGGAGCGGTATAGGTGATGCTAGCGTGCGTCGTCTTTCTGCGTGATCTTTGTCTCTGAGTAGAGCGGCAGAGCAGTTTCTGGCCAGGACGGAACGCGTACCTACGGTGCCCAGCAAGGCCAAAGGGACGCCCGGTGCCGCGTGTGCCTGTGAATGCAGGGCCATTGTGGATTTGGTGCTTGTGCCGCTGGCTCACCACCACATGGCAATGGGCAACGATGGCAGAGCCCTTTATTACCTGCTGGAGTGCGCGGCTGCCTACTTGCACGTCTCCGACAACTACCTGGTGAGTCGCCCTGCTTGCCGGAGCCCACTGCACAAGGAGGCCTCTCAGTTGCCTTGTCCTGGGCAAGCCGATTTTGCCATTGCACTAGGACGTGCCTCTGTGGGGACTTGGGGCTGAACCGCTGGCGTCAGAGCCAGGCTTCTCCCCCCCGTTTGCCTCTCCTGGGGCAAGGGAGGCGGGGCAGAGAAGCAGGACCTTTGCACAAGGCGCACGCGCCAGGAGGTGGTGCGAAGGAGCACTCGTGCCCGTGGGCTGTGTTAGGGTGGGCATCGCCAGGGGCAGATGCGTGCCCTCCTCAGAGAGCTGCTGGAGGCAACTGGGAACGATGGGGCTGGATGCAGGCTCTGCACCGACGCTCACCTGCTCTCTGTGTGCTTGTTCCAAGGCCTTTATGAACCTGAAGAAAGCAGAGGTCGTGAGGAGCTCAGCGGCTGAGAAAGCCGATGTGCTTGCCTGCTTTGAAGAAGCCACCTTCCTGAGCCTGAAAGGGGAGGTAAAGTGCCAGGGAGGTTCTGAGGGCTCTGCTGGTGGGTGGAGTTGGACGCCTTTGTGGGGGGTGGCGGCAGCGGCGATAGGCCTGGCATTTTGAGGCACGGCCGCTACCAGCAGCCTTTCCTGTGAGCGCTTCAGCCTCCGGCCAAAAGCGGTCGAGGCCCTCGGCCTCGGTTCAGGCAGAGACTTGAAATGTGGTGCGTGCTCAGTCGGAGCCCTTTGGGACTGTCTGAAGAAGCCTTCTCCTGTGCAGGTCTGCTACAACATGGGCTGCGTGGAGCTGGCAAAGAAGACGCTCAGGAAGGCATTGAGCCTGCTGAAGAGAAAATTGCCCCTCACCTCAGCTGGCGTCGTCTTCCAGTTTCTGCTGGAGAAGTCAGAGCGTGCCTCCCACAGGAAGAACAAAGAGTCCTCCCTTCATCAAGAGGCAGGGTAAGAAGCCGAAGGGAAAGAGAAGGGAAGGAAGAGGCGTTTGCTGCGTGGTGCCGGGCACCTAGGCCCACACCTGCCTAGGCTTAAGCCCAGACTTTCCCTGAGCATAGGTGTTAGCATGGGGAAAGCTGCTGAGGGACCTGGAGGCTCCTGGGTGGGGGGAGCGGGCACGTGTTGCCTTGTGGGGGATGGTGGGGGTGAGAGCAGAGAGATGTTCCCAGGGAGCACAGGCTGCAGAGGAAAGGGAGCCGGCAGGGAGGAGCAGGACGTGGGCATGGAGGGGTAAGTGGAGGGGAGGTGTGAGAATGAGGAAGCTCGGGGGTTGCAGCCAGGTGCAAGGCTGCCGTAGAACAAGCCTTTCCCTCGCGGTGCCCGGCTTTGCTTCGCCCTCCCTGGGCTGTAGTGCCAACCCGTTCTCGCTAGCAGCGATCTTTCCCCGGTGGTGCTTCTTGGCTCTGCCGCTTCCATGCCTGCAGCCCGGCCTGCATCAGCTGCCGCCCTGCTGGGAGCAGGTGCAGCTGCCTCCTCTGTCGCCCTGCTTCCCCTGGCCCTGCCTGACCTGGCACTGTGTAGCTAGTGGCTGTGGCCCAGCGGTTTCTCTTGTGTGGCAGGAGGGAGAGGCTGCCCTGGCTGTTCCGGCAGAGCCACTGCCTTTCCTTGCTGCGGCAGCTCTTCAGCCTGGAGGGCACTTCCAGCGGCCGGAGGCTGTCGCGCCTGGCAGCGCTCATGAAGGTCAACACGGCCGAGGAGTCTGAGGATGCGAGTCACGTGAGTGCCTCCTCTCTGCGGCAGCAGACGCGTTTCTGACATAGCTCCTTTCCCCTGGCCCGCCTAGAGTACCAGCAGGGTCTGCCCGGGGCGGCAAGAAGAGGCCAAACGCGACGGAGTGGTACCCGTCCCTGAACTTTGCTTTACAAACTTCCAGCAGACGTGCGTTGCTCTTCTTCCTGGTAGTCGCTCTCATGGCGTTTGTTTCACCGTTGTAAGCGTTGGGCTGGTTGTGGCTTTAAGGCAGCACCCCGCTGGGGCCCTCGTCTCGCCACGGCCGCAGTTAGCAGCGGCAGTCCTAAGAACCGTTTGTCGTAGGGGTGAGAGCCCTGAGAGCAGAAGAGAAGAGAGAACCTGGCCGTTGGGTTTCTGCCCTGAGCCGTCTAGGCCAGAGAATCACCCTGGCGACATTCAGTCTTGTACAGTCTCCTGTCTGGACCGTTTTAGATCCTGTTGTCCTACATGGAATATGCGCGGTGCTGCCAGGACCTGGGCTGCCAGGAAGAGTGGCTGCAGTACGGGCGGGCGGCCATCCAGCTTAGCTCTGACGTCGAGCTCTTTGGAGGAGGGGTATTAAAGGCCGCCAAATTTGCCCAGGCCCTGAGCCATCTGAACCTCAGCCTGGGGAATCTGCCCCTCTCTGTCGACGTAGGTACGTACTGGCCCCGCTGCCTGCGAGAAGGCATCTCCGCAGAGGGAGCCTGTGCGAGCCTGCTTGTTTTCTTGGCAGGCTATCGCGCCAAGAGCCTGTGGATGGAGCTGGAGAAGCCCGACCTGGACTGCGAGGTTCTCGCCACGCTCTTTGCGGCGCTCTTTCTGCAGATGAGGTAATGCTGCTGCGGGACAGACTGCTGGTTGCGCAGGGTCGGGGGGCCACCTGAGATCCTTCTTGTGTCATTCTCTGCGCGCAGCAAAGAGGGCTGCTTGGTTTCTTATTGGATACTCGCTGGCTGTATGGACGCTGGTAAATTAAACAATGCCAAGGACCGTGGCTGGCTGTTGGGGAGCGTGAGTGTGTGCTGTGAAACTGCTGGAACAGTTGCTGGCTCGGTTCTGGCCCTTGCCAGGTAGCGCTTGCCGCAGGCAATTCCCAGGCCTGGTTTAGGAGCGAGCCTAGCGCAGGGAGGCGCTCGTTGTGTTGGGGGCGCTAGCCATGTTTGGTTGGGTGGACGCGGGCCTTTCCATGCCACGCGGCACCGGTGCCCGAGACGGCAGTCGTCCAGGGGGAGGTCTCGAGAGGAGCAGTTTCCAAAGCAAACGCGTCATGTGGGCGAGTGCGGAGGGCAGTGGGGAGCTGTGCGTGCTCTTTGGCCTGCTTTTCCTGACAAAGACTTTGATGGAAAGGTGAGTAGCTCTGCTGCTGGGCCAATGGGAAAGCACTGGCTTGCATGGGAAGGATGCCTGAGTTTTGCTCCGGGGCTTGCCGTTTGGGCCGGGGTCCCTGAGGCCTTTCTCCGGAGACTTGTTGCCAAAAGATGAACAACTGTCTGATGAAGAACCTCTGATGGCGATGCCAGAAAGAGCAGCGCAGGGAGAGCGGGATGATGGGAAGGGGAGCGGGGAGCGTCCGGAGGTGGTGACTGGGATCCCACCCCGCGGAGAGGCTCCATGGAGGCTCGCTGTGTTCCTCCGCAGGTACCCAGAATGTGAGGAAGTGCTGCGCAGGCTCGAGAAGCAGGTGGCTGCAGAGCACAGCATCATTGGGCAGGCATACTTCTTCTCCTGCTGCTTAGACCTGTTGCTTTACGCTGGTAAGTGCTCAGTGAGGAGGGCCCCAGAGAGCCAGGAGGCTTGCAAAGATGCTTTTTCTCCTGCTACAACACGGACGCCAGAGCCTCCAGCCACGCTTTCACTTCCTGGGCCGAGTCCCGGGCTCTTTGGCTCTGGGTGTGTCTTTGTCTGTCTTTCCTGCCTCCCCTGTCTTTGTTTGCATGTTCTACAGGTGATCCCAGAGTGATTTCAAAATGCTGGCAATTTCCCTCTTTGCTTCCCGTGTTTTGAGATTCCCCTTTCTGAAACCTCTTCCCAGGCTCGCTCTGCTCTGGCTCCTGGGGAGGCGGGCATAGCAGTGCTGGGGGATGTGCCTGACCAGGAGGCATCTAACAGCCTACGCTATGGAGTGGCTGTCGCTTGCTGGTCAATGGCAGCGTGTGTCTGTCAGCGCTCGAAAGCTGCTGAAGAAAAGGGAATAGATATTTGTGTGGCGCTTGACTAGCCCTGAGGAGCTAGGCTAGAACTCCAGCCCTTGCCTTGTTCCTGTTTGGTTTTGCTTGCTCTCTGAGTGGTGTACCTGCCCAGAAATTCTCCAGCTGTGCTTGAGCTTTGTCCTGCTACGAATGCCCGAGGGAAAACAAGGCAGCGGAGGGCGGCACTGCTTCTCTGCGATGCATTTGTATTACAGGCTGGGAGTACAAGTCATTTGAAGAGTGCAGGAGCTTCGTTGAGCAGAACGAAGCAAACCACATCCTCAGCTCGCACAACAGCATCCTGCTTGGACTGTATTCGTCCCTGGCTCTTTGGTAAGTTACAGAGGTGCTTAGACTGGCGAGAGGCCCAGGCAGTGGTTCTGGCAGGGGAGGTGGGAGCTCTGGGCCTGTCGTGTCCCCCGTGCCCTGTCCAACAAGGCGGCCGTCGCTGGGGTGTAGAGTACTTGATCAAGTACTCTACAAAACGTGTGTGTGTGTGTGTGTGTGTGTGTTTCTCTCTGGACGGTGTAGGTTTGGAAGGCTTGGGCAGTGGGCCGAGTTCCAGAAGCCCTTTGAAAAGGCCAAGAGGCTGCTGAAGAGAGCTGACGCCTCCGTTTTGGCCACCCAAGCATGCAGCCGGCTCCTGGAGTGCTACACGCTGGTGCTGCGGAACGACATTGAGCGCAGCTCGGCGAGGGCCCGGGAGAGCCGCAGCAGGGCTCTAAGGGTGAGGGAAGAGGAGGAGGGGGGTGTGCACGCTGTGAGGGGCCTCTAGGGAAAGCTGTGTTGCGAGCAGCAGTGGATTGGCAAGGCCAGGGCGAAGCAGCCGCGCTGGGATGGAGCCAGGCTAGAGGCAGAGTGTGGTAGTGGGTTAGAGAGGAACATGGCAAGAGGCTGCTCCCCCATGGGGCGGCAGCAAGAGGTGGTAGAGAAGGCAGTGAGGTGACGGGGGTCTTCCTGGGCACGTGAGGATTCCCTTGTGGGGATGGGAATGGTCTGCAAGACAGGAGAAGAGACTTGCACAGCCATGAGCTAGCTAGTGAGCCCTGCTGAAATGCCTGCTGCATGTGAGGGCTTATGGCTCGGGAGAGACTTGTGTGGTATCTCAGCCTTGCTAGCTGCGTGCTCCTTGTGCCTTTGCGGCTGCTTTCCCCTTTGGGGAATAGGTGCGGTCCTCAGTGCCGAGCCATCGCCCAGCTCGATGACTTCTGCTGACGTGCCTCTCCGTTGTTCTCTCGGTAGCTTGTGGAAGAGGTTTTTGCTCGGTGCTCTACAAGCCCCGTCTTCTACCCCAGAGCCTACCATCTGAAAGCGTACGTTTTCTGCATGCTGGGTAACAAAGACCAGAGCCTGTTGTGCCTCAGGCAGGGCCTCCAAGCCTGTGAGGCGAATGGCAACCTCCTGGAGAAGACTTGGCTGGAGATGAGCGCTGTAAGTGGATCCTCTTTGCCTCTGAGTTGCTCCCTGGGCAGAGGTTTGGCATGCCCTAGGAGAAGGTGGCGCGGACTGTACTCCGGCAGGTCCACGTAGGGAAAGCCCCCAGCGAGCTTCAGGAGCGTGTGCCGAAAGTCCTTGGCGAGCTGGTAGGGGCTGCTAGCCCTCCTCAGCAGGAGGGCAGTGGCAGCTGCGATGCCCTTCCCTCAGGAGGGGCTGGAAGGACACGCGAGGGAGCAGCAGGCGCTGCAGCATGCCGCTCCTTCCCAGCATCTCTGCTGGGCTGAGGAGCGGTGGAGTGGAATCTCTGCCTCTCCCTTGAGCCAGCTCTGGGAGCCAGCCTGAACCTGGCTGGAGGAGGTTTCCTTTGCGTTCCCTCTCCTTGCCCTCCCTGATAGGCTTTTGCAGCACGGCAAATTGGGTGATGGGTGGAAGAAGCTACTGCGAGAGGCCTCGCTTGCCTTCCCGGACCGCGCCTGTGGCTCTGGGGACCTCCTGTTCTTCGCGGCTCTCACTTGGGCTTTTGTTTTCCTCAGGAGCGGTGGTTCACTGGCAAGGGCCCCGTGGGAGACTTGTGGCTGGAGACAGCGCCACGTTTTCCCCAGCTGAAGCAAGCAAAGCCTGAAGTCTGTAGCTGCAGGTACCTGCTGAAGCTGCCAGCACGGCCGAGCGAGGATGCTCTTCCAGGGGTTAAATAAAGAAACACTGCCATCATCTCAGCGTTCTGTATGGAGTCACAGACCACAGCAAGAGGACGCTGAAGGCGTGCCACGAGAGTCTCTGGCCTGTGGTTTATTGGGAAAGCTAGGCGGCGGGGAAGCCACCACCCCCGTTGTTAGTGCTCACAAGAGTCGAGGGCTGTAAAGCAGTGCAAGAAATTCTCTCCCCCTCGCCCTAGTGCAGTTCCCTGTGGCGCTGTGTAAGCGCTTGAGCCGGCTGCAGGAGGAGCTTGGCCCTGGTGTAGGGCCAAGTGGTTGCTGAGGTGGGGAGGGTGGGAGGGTGTTTTTCTGGAAGCGGGACTGGTTTGAAGTGTTCCCTAGTCAGAAAAGTCAACAGCACTAGCGGCCTCATCCTGTTGCCCTCTCTGGTTGATGCGGATGAGAGCTCCTTAGTGGAGAATGGATGTACGTGTGTGCATATAGATGTAGCCAAGAGGGATGCCCCTGTGGGCGAGGGCGCTGCTTGTGCTGGGGTCCGCCCAGCTCCCAGCTGAGCTTGCCTTGGGGAGCAGCCAGCCCTTGCTGCTCACTGGCAAGAGAGAGCGTTGGCCTAGGCGTCGTCACGCTGCTGCGCGCTCTTCCTGAGGAGGCAGAGCAAGCCTGCTCGGTCGGCCTGCATCGTCAGTCTCCCGTACGGGTGACCGCTTTGCCTGCCTCGTGGGAAGGAGGAAGGAGGAAGCGTGTGAGCTGGGCTGGCAAGCAGCGTTCCGAACCTGGGCCTGGCTCGGTGTGTGTGCCTGGCTGTCGCCAGCAGGTTGCAGTTGTGTGTGTTGGGTGCAAGTGACTTGTGCTTGCTTGGGAGACTTTGGTGGGCCCCGAGGCAGCAGGGGGAGCCTTCTGGAGGCAAGAAGAGAGACCATCTTGGTAGCCTCTCTCTGAGGGCTGAGGCAGCAGGAAAGAAGGCAGGCTGGTTTCTGCTGTCAAGTGCTCTGCTGTTTGAGGTCAGCAGCGCAAGGGCACAGGCTTGTCTAAAGCACCTGGTCCCCCAGGCCTGGGAGGGGCTGGTGCTCCCTCGCCTGGCCATTGCCTGAGGGAGAGGCACAGTCCGAGAGGGACACTGGAGGCTGCCTGGGCAAGCAGCCGCTGAGTGTCACCGTGTGGCAGGCACGCCAACTCGTGCAGCTGCTCCTCTGAGCGACTGGGGAGAAGGGCAGCTTTGGCGCGCGCGGAGCGCGGCCTTGGCTGCTAGCCCTCGTCCCCCGTAGAGCCCGGCTCTCCTCAGTGCTGCTGCTTTGGTGGCAGCAGTTGTGTGGCTCGGGGCAGCGGCTAAGGTGGACGGGGAGCTGCCTTTGCCTGCCTGGAGGCAGAGGGCCGTGCGTGAGCCAGGGTGCCCAGCGTGGCTCTGTTTCCCTGGGGCATGCAAGGTTTACAACAGCGTTCTCACTCGGAGCAGGGACCTGGAGCTGCCTCCTGCTGCGGCTTTGGACTTTGTCTTGCCCTCTCTGATACGTCGGTGCGCCGTGGTCCTGGCCCAGCCCTGTCCATCTCCTCCCGGCCTCCCCCAGGAGCCATGTGGATGGAGGTTGGCTGTGTCCCCCGCTGCCCCCCCGGGAAAGCCCCACTTCTTTTTGCAAAGAAATACAAGTCCTCCGAGCAGCCCCGGAAACGCCCAGCTGCGTGCTGCAGTGGCCGTGCTTTTGGGGAAGCCTGGGCTGCTGGCTGTCAGCACGTCTGTTAGGCCCTTTGCGCTTGGGAACGTGGGAAGCAGCTGCTGTTTCGGCCACGGGTGGAGGTCAGTCGCTGTGCGAGCCTCCTTCAGCTCTGTACGGGAGACAACTGCGTCGCGCTAGCCACCTCTGAGCAACCGGCTCGGCGTAGGGAGGGAGCGGGGGGCAGCTTCCCGGCAGTTGCTGGGTAAGCGGTGCCTTGCCGAGGCTGTCACTGTTAGCCGGATCAGCGTAGGCGACAGTGGACAGGTAAATGATGACACGCGGACGATGTCACTGTGAGCCGACTGTGACCTCCCCCGGCCCCTTGGTGACAGAGGGCCAGCCGCGCCTCCCAAAGGCCAGTGCGCAACGCTGTGCAGTGGTGTCTGGTCGTCCTCCCTGGTGGGCACGGTGGGTCGTCTTGTACTGAGGTATCGCAGGTACCCCAGGGCGCTGACGATGTCTTGTGCCTGGGAGCGAAGGTCAAAGCACTGCTCAGAACTGGGGGAAGTAGCTGCTTACGTCCCCGACCTGCTTTTGTCTGAGGACTTGAAGCAGGAGAACCGTTGCGTTCAGAACTTCCATGGAGTGCTGCTCTTTGCTGATGTGTCAGGTGGGTCAAAGCGTTATGAAGGGCGGGCACTGAGGAGGAGTCCCCGACCCGAGCCGCTGGGACTTAGCGGGCCTTTTGGAGCCCTGGTCGTCCCGCCTGTGGTAGAGAAGGGGTCAAAGGAGATGTCGTTTGCCGCTGAGGTCTTCCGCTTTGGGGAAGTAGCGCTCGGACGTAGCTGAGGTCACAGCCTGGGGGTGGTCTTTGCTGGCAGCAGCCCTGCGGCCTGCTTGTGGTCAGCCGTCTGCTCAGAGCAGCGTGCGTTAGGGAGCCCTGAGGCTGCCGGAGCAGCAGCTTGGGCCCGCGCTGTTGCCTGCAGTGCTCTCTCTGGAGCTTTGGGGAGGTGTGAGGTGGGCCAGGCTCTGGCTCATGGAGGCCTGGGAGAGGAGGCCTGGCTGCCTTGCCTCCCCCTTGTTAGTCTTTGTCAGGGCAAACTTGGAGGAGCAGCTGCTGCGCAGAGGAGCTGGCTGGCCAGGTGCTGCGTTAGTTGGCAAAGGCCTCGTGGGCTTTCTAGCTCAGGGTGTTGCCTGGCTGTAGGCAAGAGGGGAGGCAGCCGGGGGACGCGCTGGAGGGTGGCAGCCAAGTGCAGGAGCTAGGCGTAACGGGTGGGTGTGAGCATGGGGAAGGCACCCGTCAGCGAGCGCTCAGAAGCGCGGGTGGAATTAGAGGGCTGTGGCTGCTGTCAGGGGCGCGCCTGGGTTCTCCCGGAGCGTGGTTCTCTTGGCTGGCTGAAAGCGACGTGGAAAGTGCCAGGTCCTTTGGCCCTGTAGACGCGTCCTGATTTCTTTGTGCCTGTGTGTCCCTGTTGCAGGTTTCACTGCTCTGACAGAGAAATTCAGCCAGAGCATCAGCATAGAGCGGGGTGCGGATGAGGTAACGCAAACCCTCAATCGCTACATGGGTGACATTTTGGAGGGTAAGTGCCGTTCTGCAGGACTGTGTGGGATTGGGCCACGACGAGAGGGAGGTGCTGGGCAGCCTGCTGCTGCTGCTGCTGCTGCTGCCGCCGCCGCCGCCTCCTCCTTGCGCGGGCTGGGGGTTCCTATGGGGCTGAGAGCCGCCAAGAGCAGCTGGGCTCTTCTGGCAGGTGCTTTCTGCTCCCCACAAAGACTAAGGAGGTGCCCGCTTTCTCAGCACCCACCCTTGGGCTTGTGGAGTGACCGCTGTTCAGTGATGGAGGAAGATTTTGCTGGTGTTGGGGCGCAGGGGGGAGCGGGGGCATCTAGCCAGTGTTAGTGCCCAAATGAGCTGGGGATGGGGGCGCTGACCAAAGTGTGCGTTGCCTTCCCTGGGGCCTTGTCACAGGGCACAGTAGCGTAGGTCCCAGGGCTGTGGTCCCTGTGAGCAGTGTAGCTGCTACGTTTGCTAAGTTGTGCCCCCAAAGCACCGCTGCTCTTGTGCTGCTGTCTGAGCAGAGCGGCTTGTCCTGCGGCCTTCCTGAAGAAGGCCTAGCTGCAGCTCTTCTTGTGTTTTTTTTTTGGTCTGCAGAGCTGCTGGCTTTTGGTGGAGACATCTTGAAGTTTGCAGGTACGTGTGCGTAAAAGAGACGTGGCCTTGTCTGCTGCAGCTGCAGACGAGTGCGAGGGGAGAGGGGAGACAGAGCCGCGAGCCGGCAGAGCCCCGAGGGGTGGCTCTGCTGGCACGCAGGTGCCCAGGGGGAGCTGCCGTCCCGGGCCCTGGCGGCGTGGCTGCAGTTGTAGCTGGCGGGGCAGAGGGGGAGGTGTGCCTGTGGCCAGGGTGCTGTAGTTGAGGAGGATGCCTTCACCCAAACGCGTTTTCCCTGGCACGCCTGCTGGCTTCCGCTGTCCCGGCCGGTGGGTGCAGGTCAGGGAGCGTCAGGTGTCACGAGAGCCGTCCCTGTCCCCTCGCTTTCCCCAGGGGATGCTGTGCTGGTGCTGTGGAGAGCAAAGCACACGCAGCTGAGAGACACCATCAGCCTGGTGCTGCAGTGTAGCCAGCAAATCCAGGAGAAGTACAGGATCCGTGAGACGGACGTGGGTCTGAAGCTCCGACTGAAGATAGGTACGGGGAGTGCTGGATTAGGCTGCTGCGCGTTCTCAGGCAGGCGTTCACGAGCTGCCTGCATGCAAAGTGAGCCGGTGGCTGGCCAACGTGCCGGTGTGGGGCCCCTGATTAGGACCCCCTCCCCGGCCACGATCGATCCTGAATCCATCAAGTGGGACGCCTGCGCTTGAAGCAGTTGAGCGGAAGAGCCTGGCTCCAGGGCTGAGCTTCAAAGTTGGCCTGGGAGGAGCTGAGCTGTGGCGGGCTGTGGAGGTAAAAATGCTCTCTGCATCAGTTGTGCTTGTCTCTCACCAGGGATCTCTGCAGGGCATATGTCCCTCCTGACTGTTGGAGACAAAAAGCAGCAGCACTTCCTGATCCTTGGCCAGGCCGTGGGTGAAGTGTGGCAGGCCCAAAACCTTGCCAATGCAAGTGACGTGATCCTGTCAGCCAGCTGCTGGGAGCTCTGTAACCGGAACCAGATCAAGACCAAGAGACTTAAAGGCCAAAGCGCTGTGAAGGTGGGTGGGACGGCCTCTGGAGCAATTCTGAGGGCCTGGGCGTGGACGTGGCTGTGAGGGAGGAAGGTGTGAGAAGGGCGAGGAGACGCGCGTGGAGGGAGTTCTAGGTGTAGAGGTGCTCCCGTAGGTGGGGAGCAGTAGCTGCTGGGGAGCAGTTTTGTCTCAGGGTTGTCTCTGGATTCTGCTGGGTGGCTTTGAAGAGGGGGTCAGGAGGCGCTGGAAGAGTTTGCCTCAACGGGTACTGTCCTCTGTGGGTCCTGGAGCTGTCCTCGACGCATTTTTGTACTGTGTGCCTTTAGGTTACAGGCATGGAACGGATGTCTCTGTCGGAACGCGAAGACATCTTCTCCAAGTTTACCCGAGCCCAGCTGAACTACAGTTCTCCTGAGGCGTCAGGTGAGGCCCGTGTTCATGACGTTCTGTGGCTGCCCAGAAAGGTGGGGGCGGGCTTGTTCAGGGGCCAGCGAGGAACGCCCTCTGCCCTCTCCCCCTTGCAGTCAGCATTTGTGCCTTTGGCCCTGGTGCGCTTCAGCGGAGGCACTCGCTGCTTCCCCCTGCTTCCAGGGGCCTGCTCTGGCTGAGCACCTGCAGGAGGAAGAAATGTGCAACTGGAGGAGACTTTCTCTCCCTGAGTTCCAGTGCCAGCCCCTGCTTTCCAACTGCTTTTCCCTAGGCAGGCTCGTAGTGCCAGCCTGCCAGTGACCGCCTGGATTTTCCTTCCCTAGGCATCCTGAGGCCTGCTGTTTCCCTGGCCCCTCGGCATGCTCTGGGGAAGTTGCTGCGGAAGTACGTCCCCGCATCTGTTCTGAGGAAGGTATGGCCACAGCTGCCGGGAGCTGTGTTTATTTTGCCCCGAGGGGAGGAGTTATTCCTTCCGCTGAGAGCGCGTGCTGCTGCCCACGTGGGGGCTCTTGCTTGGTGTTTGCTGGGGGCAGTCAGCTCTCGGGGAGAGCTGGCTGCTGAAGGTGTGCTGCTCTCGTCTTCCAGATTGATGACAGACAGCCCCTGGACTACTTGTCCGAGCTACGGCCGGTCACCTGCCTCTTTGTCAAGCTGCAGTTTGCTGCCGATGTCAACTTAACGCAGATCTGCAAGGCTATCCAGGACAGCAGCGTGATGATGCTGGAGATCATCCGTCCTCACAAGGGCGAGATCAACAAAATCTCCATGTTTGATAAAGTGAGTGTGGGGGAGGAGCCCACCCCGCAAAAGTGTGGGCAGCAAACGAGAGGGCAGTGGCTCTCTCGGTCTACTGAGCAGCGGGGAAAGGAGAAGCAGCTCTGCCTCGGCGCTGGGATCAGCACCCTCTGGCTGGGGGTTGCCCTGAAGCTCTGCTGCTCTCGGCAGCGGCTCGACTCGCACGGCATGAGCCGTTTGCCGTAGGCGCTGTCCCAAGCTGTGCTGCCGCTGTCCTTGGCAGGGCTGCACGTTCCTGTGCGTGTTTGGACTCCCTGGAGAGAAGCTGCCCGACGAAAGCGTTCACGCCTTGGAAAGCGCTGTTCAAATCTCCAAGGCGTGCTCCTCGAGGCCTAGGAAAATCGAGTGAGTGGGGAGGCGCGTTGCCTGGGACTGCGCGGGGGAAGGAGGGAGGGATGGTTTCTCAGCGAGACGTGCCCTCTAGCTTGGCCTCCTCTGTCCCTGGGAGGAAGGAGACAGTGCCCTGAGAGGTGCCCTTCTTGCCCGCGCCGAGGAGGCGTGCTGAGGCTGGCTGGAGTCAGGGACTTTCCGCCCGTCACAGCTGTGAGGCCTTAGGGGAAGGGTTGAAAACTGCCTGGCTGCTCTCGGGAGCCCCTTTCACCTGGGGGCGTTACGCTGCGGAGCTCTGCAGGTCCCCGAGGTCTGCCCTGCCAGGGCGGGAGGTGGTGCGAGGGGAGCCGGGTGAAGGGGTGAAGGTAGGTGGGCAGGCAGGCCTGTGCGCGGGCGCTGCTGAGCGCCTGTCGCTCTCCGTGTGTGTCAGGGCCGTGTCTGTCGGGGTTACCAGCGGGACGGTGTTCTGCGGAGTCGTAGGCCATCGCGTGAGGCACGAATACACAGGTACGAGGTGTTTGGCTGAGGAGCGGGTGGCTGGGCTGGGTCTGTTCAGCCGGAGCAGCGTGTCAAAGGAAGAGGCAGAGCGGCAGGGAACACCCTGTTGCCCGTATGTGCTGGGCTGGGACGAGGCCTTGGCCTGTGTCCTGTGGGGAATGAGGGAGGCAGAGCGGGCGCCGCTGCGGTGCGGGGGACCAGGCTCAGAGCCTTGTTGTTCCTGCTGGTTGTGCTGCCAACGGTTTGGGGCTTGCCTGTGCTGGAGGTGATGCAGCCGTTGGCGGTGAAGGGTGGAGCGGGTTGGTTTCATAGGTACGTGAATGCGTGCTCTCTCTCTGCGGCAGTCATTGGCCAGAAGGTGAATCTGGCAGCCCGGCTGATGGAGCACTACCCTGGGCTGGTGTCCTGTGACGCAGCGACGTACGCAGCCTCTAGGCTGCCCCGATGGTGCTTCGAGGAGCTGCCGGAGGCAAAGATGAAGGGGGTTGTCGATCCTGGCCCCGTGTATCAATACCTGGGGGTGTCGGCGAAGTCGTGAGTGTCCTGTTTGAGCGGGCTGGTTGGGGGCAGGGTGGCACACAGGGTCCAGTCTTGGTCCGCAAAGAGGAGTTGTGCAGAGCTGGCCCCCGCCCACCCCTCCCATCGCTGGGGCTGAGAAGATGGAAAGGCAGAGCACGGGTACGCTTTTGGCCTGCCTACGCTGGTGCCTCCTGCTGTAAGGAGACGGGGAGTGATGCCGGAGGGGTGGAGAAGGCTTTTAGGTGTCCGTAGGCACAGAGGGGCCTTGCAGCCCCGGTCCAAACGGCTTCCAGCTGTGCTTTCTGCCCTGTGCTTGCTCCATTGCGCGCAAGACTAACGCAGTGGCAATTCTGCCCCAGGGAGGTTTTCTCCCAGCTGCTTCCGAGCATGACGCTCCCGGAAAGCTTTTGGTCAGGCCAGGACTCAGTTCCTGAGTGCCTCCTGGTGAAAGTTCAGGTGTTCCCCTGGGCCAGGGTTTGGCATCCTCTTTGGAGGCCGTTTGGAACGTTGACGTTGCCGTCCCCTTGCAACTTCAGAAAAACTCGAGCCCAAGGTGCCTGGTGCTTGGCGCCTTGGCCCAAGAAGTGACCCTTGTCGTCCTGTTGCACGTCGTGGCTTGAAGTGTTTTTTTCTTGCCCGTCTTTGCCTTGACAGCAGCTGTTGCAGGGCCCCGCTTCTCGAAAGCGCTGCCTGTGAGCAAAGGCCAGGGAAGCAGTAGGCAGGACCAGAGACTTGTTTGGCTTGTCCTGCGGGGTGCAGCAGTGTGCTAGCCAGCGGCACTGCCTGGCTTCTTGCTCGTGTCTCCGCTTCCTTGGGCTTTGGCCTGTGGCGCTCGAGTCTTGATGCTGTGTGGTGTCCCACTGTGGCCGTTGGGCTTCTTCCTGGCTGCAGCTTTGCTAGTGCTCGTTTGGTGTTTGCGCTCTCTGCTGGGCCAGTGGGAGCGTGGGCAGGATTCGCTCCGGCTCGAAAGAAGAGCGGGTCCCCGGGAGCGCACCCTCAGCTCCACGCGTGGCTCTACGTCCTCCAGCTTCTGCCTACTTCATTGGCTTTTGTTTTTCTCTTCCTCCCGCTAGCATGTTTGGCATGGATGTTACGAAGGAGAGGCCCAGCTCTTCCCCGTTGCTCGGTAGGTGGAGAACGCCTTGGTCTGCTGAAGGCCAATTTGTTGCCGTCGGTACCTGTTAGTTCCGCTCTGGGAACGGAGAAGCTTTTGCGAGGGATGGCGTTGCCTGGCGTGGCCCTAAGGGTTTGGTGCATACCTTGGCTCCTAGCTGGTTCCTGTCTTTGGGGTTGGGCCGCAGCTAGAGGTGGGAAGCAGGGTGAGGCGTGCGCCGGATGCTCCCTGCCGTGCTGCATAGCTAGCGTGGCGGGACCTTTCCAGTGTGCAGTTGCTCACAGCCTCAGGGCTAAAGGGATGGCCGTAGTTGGGATCGGGGAGGAGATTTCCTTGGGTCCGACTGACCCGCTGCGGCGGCGAGAGAGAAGGGTGCCGACGGCTGTTTGCTTTTCAGCTCGCTGCAACGGGTCGCTTTCTTGTTTGCCTTCCCAGGTCGGGAGGAGGAGATTGCCCTCTTTGAAAGTTACTTGAAAGCCTATGTGGATAAGAAAGCAAGCCACATCATGGCGTTTGAGGGCGTGACGGGCTCTGGAAAGAGCCATTTACTTACGGAGCTTGCCTCTTTAGGCCAGGCTGCTGGGCTCAGGTGAGTGTTGCTGACCGGGAGCTGTGGAACGCTTTCGCTGCCCAGCCGCTGATGTCCGTGGGCTACTGGAGCCCCTCTGCCCTCTGCCCGGGTGCGTGGCCCTTGGACTGCAGCATCCCTGCAAGGCCTGCAGGAGCTGCTGCTGAGGAGCAGCTGCGTGCCCTCCTGCTGCCTCTTGAGGGAGCTAGAGGTGGCTCCTGGAGCCACTGCTGTTGAGCTTCCTTCTTTGGGCCAGGCCCCAAGCAAAGTAGAGCCCGAGCTCAGTCAGGGCTTTTGGCCGTAGCTGCGGAGCCAAGAGAAGAAACCCAAGTGGCCCTGGATTCCGCCTCTCCCCTAGAGCTTAGTGTGAGAAGCCTGCGGCTGCTTGGGTCCCTCTCTGAATCTCAGTGCCTTTTGCTTCTGCATGGCAGGGTAGTGGCTGTGGAAGCGCTGGAGCTCAACCTGAAGCAGGTCTACTCTGCCATGCACATGGTGCTGGCTGTGGCCATGGGCCTGCAGGCCTGTAAATCGTGCAGTGCCAGAGAGCTCGCCCTGCAGGAAAAGCTCCAAGGGCTGGTGGAAGAGAGCAGCTACTGCCTCCTCAATGTGCCTTTCGTCGTTAAGGTGAGAGCGAGAGGCCTCTGTGGCCGTGGCGAAGGCCTGCTTGTGAGCCGTCCTGTGGCTGTTGTGGTTGGGACACCGTGCTGGGGAGTGGGCTTAGCTCCGTGGTGGGAGTAGCAGGAGGGTAGCACAGGCTGGGCTTCTGTTTGTGGGTCCAAAGAGGGGGGCGAGGGGGCTCCTTGTTAGGGGTGAGTGCAGGTGCCAGGCTGCTGCAGGCAGTTCCTGGTGTCTTGCTCAGCAGCCTGGAAAGGGCATTGCAGAGAGGCTTTGAGAGGGGGCCGATGAGCTGGTGCTGAGTTCACTGGTGCGTGAGCAGCCTGCTCCCTCGCGCGATTGCCACGGCGAGGGAAGAAGCTCTTCTCCCCCCTCATGCCTCCCTGCAAGAGCTCTGCCAGAGACCCTCAGCAGAGGGCCTCCGTTGTAGGCTCCTGGTGACGTGCGCGCTGCGTCTCCTCTCCACTGTGTGGGGGGAGAGGTAAGATGCTGAGGGCAGCAGAGGCGTTTTGCTCGCTTGGACTTGCGTGGTGGGCAGGTGTGCTGAACCGCCCTGAAAGGCTGTTTCTCTGTGACTCTGCTTTTCTGGCCAGTTTCCCCTGTCGGAGAAGGTGTCCAAGATGAGCGGCGCTCAAAGGACAACGGAATTGGGGTTGGTTTTCAAGAAACTGCTACAGAAGGTGAGCCGTTCTCCCCATCCTGGGTCAGAGAAGGAAAGCAAGGCCGCAGGCTGAGGGCTCTGCAGGAGAGTGGTGGGAGCTGGTGGGAGGACAGTGTACCGGAGTCATTGCCCTGCAGAGGCTAAACTCCGCGTGCCATGCCCCCTGATAACTTTGCTCCTGTGAAGTTGGAGGGCATGTGCTCCGGAGGAGGAGGAACGGTGTCTTTCCGTGCCACCGTGCCCGAGGGACCTTAAGAGTCTCGGAGCACGGAAGAGCGGGTGAGATTCCGAACGAAGAGGTAGCTGGGGAGAGGAGAGCGACTTCTGCGCGTCCTCTGTGTGGGGAGAGGCCGGCCAAAGTCTGTCCTGTGGAAGATGCTTGAGAATGCCTCAGAATCCACCCAGACCAACGTGCTTGTTTCAGATCGTTGAAGACGAGCTTGTCCTGTTTGTCATCGACAACGCGCACTACATCGACTCTGCCTCCTGGGCTGTTATGTCGCATGTGCTCAGAGATGTCCCGCTCTTTGTGGTCATGGGCTTTGCTCCTGCTCGCTACGGAAGACAGAGGCTCTGCGAAGCTGCAGCAGACATCATGAAGTTGCAGCAAACGACCCACGTTCATCTGGGAGAGCTGAAAGCTTCAGCTGTTGTGCAGAAAGCCTGCCGGGAGCTGGGAGTTGTCAGCGTGCCCAGGGCCCTAGAGACGTAAGTCCCAGGCGGGGCCTCGGAGCTCTTTGCGAGGGGTTGACCCGCTGCAGAGGGCAGGAGGGAACGAACGTGGTGGGGCAGTGGGGGGCGATTTGTTGCTGGGGCCGAGGCTCTCACTGGTGCCGGAGAGCATCTAGGCTGTTGGGGCCAGGAGAGATGAGGCTTGCAGCTCTGTGCCTTGGGCACTGCGCGCGACTCTTTTCCTGCGCGTTCCAGCAACCGCTGTATCTTCCGGGCAGCTCAGATGCCAAAGGCAGTGGGAGTGCTGGCCTGTTCAAAAGGGAGGTGTAGCTGTGGCAAAGAGGCTGGTCTGAAACGTGTCCCACCTTGCTTTGCCTGTGTCAGTCCCTGCTGGATCTGCTCCTTTCCAGGTTCCTGATGCAGAGAAGCTACGGGATCCCATATTACTGCGAGGAACTGCTGAGCGACCTTAAGCGCCACGACATGCTCTTGTTCCACCTGCTGCGGAAGGGCGAGAAAATGGAGGACAAGTGGGAGAGCCTCTTCAGTAAGCGCCGTTGTGGCTGACGGCCTGGTTGCTGTGGCGCATCTTCCAGAGCGCGTTGTTGCCCTGGGCTTCCCCTGTGAAGTTGGCCCAGGCTGGTGTTGCAGCAGTAGAGGCCTTGGCCTGGCTCAGGCGTGGGCTCCTGCATGCCTTGCTGCTGGGCTAGCCTAAGCACAGGCTGGGGAGTTTGGGTGGCTTTGTGGGGCGAAGCAATGCGGACGGGGCAGAAAATTGCAAAGGAGGGGAAGAGACGCTCCCTGGCACTGAGCTAAGCCCTGGTATTGTCTGGAGGCAGCATGAACGGGGGCGGTTATTGTGGAGCAGGGCGGAGAGTGGCGTGGCTGCAGTGTTCCTTGGGTGCAGCCGCGCGGTGGATTTATGCTGCCACGGAGCGCAGGGCCCAGCTGCTGTAAGACCTGCCCGGGGCGGGGATGAATGCTAAAGGGTGGAAGATGGAGGGCAAGCAGGAGGTGACGGCCTGAATCGTCTCCCTTTGAAAATCGCTTTACGCTGCTCTCTTGCTCCGCTCAGCTTCTGTAACGGAGGCTTCCCCTGCCGCAGCCTCCTGGAGCTCCAGCGCGGGGAAGGAGCGCAGGGTGTGCACCATCAGACCTGACGTGAACCTGCAGAGCATCGTGCTTCCCTCCACCTTGAAAGGTGAGGGGCCGAGCCCCGCTGCGGCGGCTGGCGGCTGCACGGAGGTTCTTTCCCGGGGCATGGGCTAGAGAGAGGCTGGGTGTCTGTGTGCCCTGGGTTGCGACTGCCCAAGGGGTTTGGTCCCTAGGAAAGAAGGCTACAAATGTAGCGTCTGGTGTGGGGAAGCTAAGGCAGCCTCGGCAGCCTCAGGCTTGGGAGGGGGCAAGAGAGAGAGCTGTGGCTTGTTTTTGACAGGGATTGCGCTGGCTGAGGTGGACAGCATGAAGCCCTCGGAGCGGATGGTCTTGAAGTGCGCAGCCGTCATCGGGCCGACGTTTACCACCGAGCTGCTGTTACGCCTCCTTCCCAGGTGGACCAGGACCAAGATGAACAAGGCGTTGAATGTCCTGGTGAGAGGCAACATCTTGAAGTGGCTGAATGCTGGGAAGGTGCCAGAAGGCAGCAGTGTTCCCACCAAGGGGCCCGCCACCTCTCTGGAGGAAGAGAGCGGTAAGTGGTGATAATGCGCCCCCGGGAGCGTGGTAGGCTCCTGCTGCTCCCGGCTGTGTGCCTGGCGGGGCTCGCCAGGGCACGCTGCACTGCCCCCTCCGGTGGTGTGTAATGGGCCAAATGGCCGGCCTTGCTTCTGCTGCCAGCAGCCTCGGCAGCTGCTTGCGGGAGTGCAGCTGAAGGCTGTGCGTTGGGAGGGAGAGCGCAGGGCAGTAGCCTGTTGCGCAGGCTGTGCTGGTGTCGGCAAGGCAAACGGGTCCCTTTCACCCTAGCGCTGCGAGGCTCCGAGTGCAGGAGCGCTGGTTTCCTGCCAAGGATCCACGCCAAGGCCTGTCTTTCGTCCCCCGGCTGTGGCCCCAGCTGTGGCTGATGTGAAGCCCCGTTGCCTTTCAGGTGCCCAGAAGCGGTGCTTGGGCGAGACCGAGAAGACCGCGAGGCTGCAGTCTGGCGTCCTGACCTTCTGCGCCCCACTGCTGCGGGAGGCTGCCTACGAGCTGTGGCCCAAGGGACAGAGGGTGGCCATGCACCGCAAGTGCGCGGCCTTCCTGGAGAGGCAAGCGCACAAGTGCCAGTGCTGCGGCGGAGGGGACTTTGTGGCCTTCCACCGCTTGGCCCTCGGCAGCGCCCGGGAGGCAGAGAGCTGCGACGACCGTGCCAGCGAACGCTGCTCGTCCAGCTGGGAGGCCTCCCTGCTCAGAAAGGAGGAGTTGAAGAGGGATGAGCTCCGTGCCACTCCGGGTATGCTAGCTGCCGTGCTTTGGAGCCTGGGCCCTCCGCACTGTGCTTGCGCAATTAATGGAAGCACCGTCCGCAGAAGCGTTTTGCTGAAGCCTAGGGATGCTGTCAGCAGAGGGGAGAGGCTTCCCTGAGACTAGCTTAGTCCTCCACTGAGGCCAGCTGCACCAGCAGAGCCATGCTGTGGGCACAGCGTAGAGCCTCTGTGCCCCGGAACGCCCTCCTGCGTTTCCCTGGAATGACCGGAGAGCAGCCCATGTCCTTGCAGTGACAAGAGCCTTGCGGTGCACCCCCCGGCCCCGCAGGCTGAGGCGCCTTTCCTGGTGGGTGTGCTACGCTTGCCCAAAACGTAACAGCCCTGCCGGGAAGGCAGCTCTCGGGGGAAGAGGCCAGGAAGAGAGCTGCCGTCGGTCCCTTTGACTCTGCTCTCCTCCCCTTTCGGATGGAGCATGGCAAGATGCAGCTCTTCCCGCGTGTGAGGTGAGGAAGCGTTTAACTCGTGCTTTGTTTCCAGGTACTGCAAAAGCCCTGCAGAAAGAGAAGAGCTTCTTGGAGGAGACTTTTCGGTGAGGAGAGTAGGTTTTGGTTACGTTGGGAAGTCAGCGGGCTCAGGGTCTGCAGAGGGGGCAAGTGGAGTTTGCAGTTGTGCCTGCTGGCTGTGACTCTAGCTCAGGAAAGAGCTGGCCTGTTGGGTGGGAGCTGGGATGGGGTGGCCCTGGAGATGAGCCTCTTGGAGGAAGCCAGTGGGATCAGGGTGACGATGGTCACGTTAGGGCGGAGCCAGCCCTGCCTTCCTAGCTGTAGGAGAGCAATGTTGCGAGGTGTGCAGGGGCAAAGCAGCCAGCGGGAGCAGGGGGGCTGCTGGAAGGTGGCAGAAAGGCCTGCTTGACTTCCTCCCTGTGGCCAAGAGCAGCGTTGCTCCAGAGCAGGGTCAGCAAAGGCACCAACAGCATCGCGTCCTCGTGGATCTTGTTACCGCTAAAGCCAAAGGAATAGTTTGCTAGGGCTTGAAAGGGGCGATGTTGCTCCTCGCCCCCGTTTTGCCCTGCCTGGCCCCGCTCGCCTTGGGCTCTGGGGCTACGGCGCGCGAGAAGACTGCTCAGCGCGCGCGGGTTGACGTTGCTGCAGTGGAAGAAAACGAATCCTGCGCCCAAGCGCTGTGTTAGTGAGTGGTACTGGCTTGCAGTCAGGGCAGAGCCACAGCTCTCGAGCGAGGAGGGAAGGCAAGAGCGGAAGGGAGGGAGGAGCACAGGGGGAAGACGGAGCAAGGATGGGGGGAGCCAGGCCACTCGGGGGTCGCCCGTGTCAACTGTAATGTGGAACGCTGCTGGGAAACTGTGGTTGTGAATGCGGGGGGCTGAAAGAATAAGCGGCCAGCCCTCTGCATGCCTGGGAAGGCTGTGAAACCCAGCGCTCCCGTATGACGCGCGTGTGCACAGGGCCTTGCTTGTGCTGCGCTAGAATATGCTGTTAGTCTAGGCAGACGGAGCGGTATAGGTGATGCTAGCGTGCGTCGTCTTTCTGCGTGATCTTTGTCTCTGAGTAGAGCGGCAGAGCAGTTTCTGGCCAGGACGGAACGCGTACCTACGGTGCCCAGCAAGGCCAAAGGGACGCCCGGTGCCGCGTGTGCCTGTGAATGCAGGGCCATTGTGGATTTGGTGCTTGTGCCGCTGGCTCACCACCACATGGCAATGGGCAACGATGGCAGAGCCCTTTATTACCTGCTGGAGTGCGCGGCTGCCTACTTGCACGTCTCCGACAACTACCTGGTGAGTCGCCCTGCTTGCCGGAGCCCACTGCACAAGGAGGCCTCTCAGTTGCCTTGTCCTGGGCAAGCCGATTTTGCCATTGCACTAGGACGTGCCTCTGTGGGGACTTGGGGCTGAACCGCTGGCGTCAGAGCCAGGCTTCTCCCCCCCGTTTGCCTCTCCTGGGGCAAGGGAGGCGGGGCAGAGAAGCAGGACCTTTGCACAAGGCGCACGCGCCAGGAGGTGGTGCGAAGGAGCACTCGTGCCCGTGGGCTGTGTTAGGGTGGGCATCGCCAGGGGCAGATGCGTGCCCTCCTCAGAGAGCTGCTGGAGGCAACTGGGAACGATGGGGCTGGATGCAGGCTCTGCACCGACGCTCACCTGCTCTCTGTGTGCTTGTTCCAAGGCCTTTATGAACCTGAAGAAAGCAGAGGTCGTGAGGAGCTCAGCGGCTGAGAAAGCCGATGTGCTTGCCTGCTTTGAAGAAGCCACCTTCCTGAGCCTGAAAGGGGAGGTAAAGTGCCAGGGAGGTTCTGAGGGCTCTGCTGGTGGGTGGAGTTGGACGCCTTTGTGGGGGGTGGTGGCAGCGGCGATAGGCCTGGCATTTTGAGGCACGGCCGCTACCAGCAGCCTTTCCTGTGAGCGCTTCAGCCTCCGGCCAAAAGCGGTCGAGGCCCTCGGCCTCGGTTCAGGCAGAGACTTGAAATGTGGTGCGTGCTCAGTCGGAGCCCTTTGGGACTGTCTGAAGAAGCCTTCTCCTGTGCAGGTCTGCTACAACATGGGCTGCGTGGAGCTGGCAAAGAAGACGCTCAGGAAGGCATTGAGCCTGCTGAAGAGAAAATTGCCCCTCACCTCAGCTGGCGTCGTCTTCCAGTTTCTGCTGGAGAAGTCAGAGCGTGCCTCCCACAGGAAGAACAAAGAGTCCTCCCTTCATCAAGAGGCAGGGTAAGAAGCCGAAGGGAAAGAGAAGGGAAGGAAGAGGCGTTTGCTGCGTGGTGCCGGGCACCTAGGCCCACACCTGCCTAGGCTTAAGCCCAGACTTTCCCTGAGCATAGGTGTTAGCATGGGGAAAGCTGCTGAGGGACCTGGAGGCTCCTGGGTGGGGGGAGCGGGCACGTGTTGCCTTGTGGGGGATGGTGGGGGTGAGAGCAGAGAGATGTTCCCAGGGAGCACAGGCTGCAGAGGAAAGGGAGCCGGCAGGGAGGAGCAGGACGTGGGCATGGAGGGGTAAGTGGAGGGGAGGTGTGAGAATGAGGAAGCTCGGGGGTTGCAGCCAGGTGCAAGGCTGCCGTAGAACAAGCCTTTCCCTCGCGGTGCCCGGCTTTGCTTCGCCCTCCCTGGGCTGTAGTGCCAACCCGTTCTCGCTAGCAGCGATCTTTCCCCGGTGGTGCTTCTTGGCTCTGCCGCTTCCATGCCTGCAGCCCGGCCTGCATCAGCTGCCGCCCTGCTGGGAGCAGGTGCAGCTGCCTCCTCTGTCGCCCTGCTTCCCCTGGCCCTGCCTGACCTGGCACTGTGTAGCTAGTGGCTGTGGCCCAGCGGTTTCTCTTGTGTGGCAGGAGGGAGAGGCTGCCCTGGCTGTTCCGGCAGAGCCACTGCCTTTCCTTGCTGCGGCAGCTCTTCAGCCTGGAGGGCACTTCCAGCGGCCGGAGGCTGTCGCGCCTGGCAGCGCTCATGAAGGTCAACACGGCCGAGGAGTCTGAGGATGCGAGTCACGTGAGTGCCTCCTCTCTGCGGCAGCAGACGCGTTTCTGACATAGCTCCTTTCCCCTGGCCCGCCTAGAGTACCAGCAGGGTCTGCCCGGGGCGGCAAGAAGAGGCCAAACGCGACGGAGTGGTACCCGTCCCTGAACTTTGCTTTACAAACTTCCAGCAGACGTGCGTTGCTCTTCTTCCTGGTAGTCGCTCTCATGGCGTTTGTTTCACCGTTGTAAGCGTTGGGCTGGTTGTGGCTTTAAGGCAGCACCCCGCTGGGGCCCTCGTCTCTCCACGGCCGCAGTTAGCAGCGGCAGTCCTAAGAACCGTTTGTCGTAGGGGTAAGAGCCCTGAGAGCAGAAGAGAAGAGAGAACCTGGCCGTTGGGTTTCTGCCCTGAGCCGTCTAGGCCAGAGAATCACCCTGGCGACATTCAGTCTTGTACAGTCTCCTGTCTGGACCGTTTTAGATCCTGTTGTCCTACATGGAATATGCGCGGTGCTGCCAGGACCTGGGCTGCCAGGAAGAGTGGCTGCAGTACGGGCGGGCGGCCATCCAGCTTAGCTCTGACGTCGAGCTCTTTGGAGGAGGGGTATTAAAGGCCGCCAAATTTGCCCAGGCCCTGAGCCATCTGAACCTCAGCCTGGGGAATCTGCCCCTCTCTGTCGACGTAGGTACGTACTGGCCCCGCTGCCTGCGAGAAGGCATCTCCGCAGAGGGAGCCTGTGCGAGCCTGCTTGTTTTCTTGGCAGGCTATCGCGCCAAGAGCCTGTGGATGGAGCTGGAGAAGCCCGACCTGGACTGCGAGGTTCTCGCCACGCTCTTTGCGGCGCTCTTTCTGCAGATGAGGTAATGCTGCTGCGGGACAGACTGCTGGTTGCGCAGGGTCGGGGGGCCACCTGAGATCCTTCTTGTGTCATTCTCTGCGCGCAGCAAAGAGGGCTGCTTGGTTTCTTATTGGATACTCGCTGGCTGTATGGACGCTGGTAAATTAAACAATGCCAAGGACCGTGGCTGGCTGTTGGGGAGCGTGAGTGTGTGCTGTGAAACTGCTGGAACAGTTGCTGGCTCGGTTCTGGCCCTTGCCAGGTAGCGCTTGCCGCAGGCAATTCCCAGGCCTGGTTTAGGAGCGAGCCTAGCGCAGGGAGGCGCTCGTTGTGTTGGGGGCGCTAGCCATGTTTGGTTGGGTGGACGCGGGCCTTTCCATGCCACGCGGCACCGGTGCCCGAGACGGCAGTCGTCCAGGGGGAGGTCTCGAGAGGAGCAGTTTCCGAAGCAAACGCGTCATGTGGGCGAGTGCGGAGGGCAGTGGGGAGCTGTGCGTGCTCTTTGGCCTGCTTTTCCTGACAAAGACTTTGATGGAAAGGTGAGTAGCTCTGCTGCTGGGCCAATGGGAAAGCACTGGCTTGCATGGGAAGGATGCCTGAGTTTTGCTCCGGGGCTTGCCGTTTGGGCCGGGGTCCCTGAGGCCTTTCTCCGGAGACTTGTTGCCAAAAGATGAACAACTGTCTGATGGAGAACCTCTGATGGCGATGCCAGAAAGAGCAGCGCAGGGAGAGCGGGATGATGGGAAGGGGAGCGGGGAGCGTCCGGAGGTGGTGACTGGGATCCCACCCCGCGGAGAGGCTCCATGGAGGCTCGCTGTGTTCCTCCGCAGGTACCCAGAATGTGAGGAAGTGCTGCGCAGGCTCGAGAAGCAGGTGGCTGCAGAGCACAGCATCATTGGGCAGGCATACTTCTTCTCCTGCTGCTTAGACCTGTTGCTTTACGCTGGTAAGTGCTCAGTGAGGAGGGCCCCAGAGAGCCAGGAGGCTTGCAAAGATGCTTTTTCTCCTGCTACAACACGGACGCCAGAGCCTCCAGCCACGCTTTCACTTCCTGGGCCGAGTCCCGGGCTCTTTGGCTCTGGGTGTGTCTTTGTCTGTCTTTCCTGCCTCCCCTGTCTTTGTTTGCATGTTCTACAGGTGATCCCAGAGTGATTTCAAAATGCTGGCAATTTCCCTCTTTGCTTCCCGTGTTTTGAGATTCCCCTTTCTGAAACCTCTTCCCAGGCTCGCTCTGCTCTGGCTCCTGGGGAGGCGGGCATAGCAGTGCTGGGGGATGTGCCTGACCAGGAGGCATCTAACAGCCTACGCTATGGAGTGGCTGTCGCTTGCTGGTCAATGGCAGCGTGTGTCTGTCAGCGCTCGAAAGCTGCTGAAGAAAAGGGAATAGATATTTGTGTGGCGCTTGACTAGCCCTGAGGAGCTAGGCTAGAACTCCAGCCCTTGCCTTGTTCCTGTTTGGTTTTGCTTGCTCTCTGAGTGGTGTACCTGCCCAGAAATTCTCCAGCTGTGCTTGAGCTTTGTCCTGCTACGAATGCCCGAGGGAAAACAAGGCAGCGGAGGGCGGCACTGCTTCTCTGCGATGCATTTGTATTACAGGCTGGGAGTACAAGTCATTTGAAGAGTGCAGGAGCTTCGTTGAGCAGAACGAAGCAAACCACATCCTCAGCTCGCACAACAGCATCCTGCTTGGACTGTATTCGTCCCTGGCTCTTTGGTAAGTTACAGAGGTGCTTAGACTGGCGAGAGGCCCAGGCAGTGGTTCTGGCAGGGGAGGTGGGAGCTCTGGGCCTGTCGTGTCCCCCGTGCCCTGTCCAACAAGGCGGCCGTCGCTGGGGTGTAGAGTACTTGATCAAGTACTCTACAAAACGTGTGTGTGTGTGTGTGTGTGTGTGTTTCTCTCTGGACGGTGTAGGTTTGGAAGGCTTGGGCAGTGGGCCGAGTTCCAGAAGCCCTTTGAAAAGGCCAAGAGGCTGCTGAAGAGAGCTGACGCCTCCGTTTTGGCCACCCAAGCATGCAGCCGGCTCCTGGAGTGCTACACGCTGGTGCTGCGGAACGACATTGAGCGCAGCTCGGCGAGGGCCCGGGAGAGCCGCAGCAGGGCTCTAAGGGTGAGGGAAGAGGAGGAGGGGGGTGTGCACGCTGTGAGGGGCCTCTAGGGAAAGCTGTGTTGCGAGCAGCAGTGGATTGGCAAGGCCAGGGCGAAGCAGCCGCGCTGGGATGGAGCCAGGCTAGAGGCAGAGTGTGGTAGTGGGTTAGAGAGGAACATGGCAAGAGGCTGCTCCCCCATGGGGCGGCAGCAAGAGGTGGTAGAGAAGGCAGTGAGGTGACGGGGGTCTTCCTGGGCACGTGAGGATTCCCTTGTGGGGATGGGAATGGTCTGCAAGACAGGAGAAGAGACTTGCACAGCCATGAGCTAGCTAGTGAGCCCTGCTGAAATGCCTGCTGCATGTGAGGGCTTATGGCTCGGGAGAGACTTGTGTGGTATCTCAGCCTTGCTAGCTGCGTGCTCCTTGTGCCTTTGCGGCTGCTTTCCCCTTTGGGGAATAGGTGCGGTCCTCAGTGCCGAGCCATCGCCCAGCTCGATGACTTCTGCTGACGTGCCTCTCCGTTGTTCTCTCGGTAGCTTGTGGAAGAGGTTTTTGCTCGGTGCTCTACAAGCCCCGTCTTCTACCCCAGAGCCTACCATCTGAAAGCGTACGTTTTCTGCATGCTGGGTAACAAAGACCAGAGCCTGTTGTGCCTCAGGCAGGGCCTCCAAGCCTGTGAGGCGAATGGCAACCTCCTGGAGAAGACTTGGCTGGAGATGAGCGCTGTAAGTGGATCCTCTTTGCCTCTGAGTTGCTCCCTGGGCAGAGGTTTGGCATGCCCTAGGAGAAGGTGGCGCGGACTGTACTCCGGCAGGTCCACGTAGGGAAAGCCCCCAGCGAGCTTCAGGAGCGTGTGCCGAAAGTCCTTGGCGAGCTGGTAGGGGCTGCTAGCCCTCCTCAGCAGGAGGGCAGTGGCAGCTGCGATGCCCTTCCCTCAGGAGGGGCTGGAAGGACACGCGAGGGAGCAGCAGGCGCTGCAGCATGCCGCTCCTTCCCAGCATCTCTGCTGGGCTGAGGAGCGGTGGAGTGGAATCTCTGCCTCTCCCTTGAGCCAGCTCTGGGAGCCAGCCTGAACCTGGCTGGAGGAGGTTTCCTTTGCGTTCCCTCTCCTTGCCCTCCCTGATAGGCTTTTGCAGCACGGCAAATTGGGTGATGGGTGGAAGAAGCTACTGCGAGAGGCCTCGCTTGCCTTCCCGGACCGCGCCTGTGGCTCTGGGGACCTCCTGTTCTTCGCGGCTCTCACTTGGGCTTTTGTTTTCCTCAGGAGCGGTGGTTCACTGGCAAGGGCCCCGTGGGAGACTTGTGGCTGGAGACAGCGCCACGTTTTCCCCAGCTGAAGCAAGCAAAGCCTGAAGTCTGTAGCTGCAGGTACCTGCTGAAGCTGCCAGCACGGCCGAGCGAGGATGCTCTTCCAGGGGTTAAATAAAGAAACACTGCCATCATCTCAGCGTTCTGTATGGAGTCACAGACCACAGCAAGAGGACGCTGAAGGCGTGCCACGAGAGTCTCTGGCCTGTGGTTTATTGGGAAAGCTAGGCGGCGGGGAAGCCACCACCCCCGTTGTTAGTGCTCACAAGAGTCGAGGGCTGTAAAGCAGTGCAAGAAATTCTCTCCCCCTCGCCCTAGTGCAGTTCCCTGTGGCGCTGTGTAAGCGCTTGAGCCGGCTGCAGGAGGAGCTTGGCCCTGGTGTAGGGCCAAGTGGTTGCTGAGGTGGGGAGGGTGGGAGGGTGTTTTTCTGGAAGCGGGACTGGTTTGAAGTGTTCCCTAGTCAGAAAAGTCAACAGCACTAGCGGCCTCATCCTGTTGCCCTCTCTGGTTGATGCGGATGAGAGCTCCTTAGTGGAGAATGGATGTACGTGTGTGCATATAGATGTAGCCAAGAGGGACGCCCCTGTGGGCGAGGGCGCTGCTTGTGCTGGGGTCCGCCCAGCTCCCAGCTGAGCTTGCCTTGGGGAGCAGCCAGCCCTTGCTGCTCACTGGCAAGAGAGAGCGTTGGCCTAGGCGTCGTCACGCTGCTGCGCGCTCTTCCTGAGGAGGCAGAGCAAGCCTGCTCGGTCGGCCTGCATCGTCAGTCTCCCGTACGGGTGACCGCTTTGCCTGCCTCGTGGGAAGGAGGAAGGAGGAAGCGTGTGAGCTGGGCTGGCAAGCAGCATTCCGAACCTGGGCCTGGCTCGGTGTGTGTGCCTGGCTGTCGCCAGCAGGTTGCAGTTGTGTGTGTTGGGTGCAAGTGACTTGTGCTTGCTTGGGAGACTTTGGTGGGCCCCGAGGCAGCAGGGGGAGCCTTCTGGAGGCAAGAAGAGAGACCATCTTGGTAGCCTCTCTCTGAGGGCTGAGGCAGCAGGAAAGAAGGCAGGCTGGTTTCTGCTGTCAAGTGCTCTGCTGTTTGAGGTCAGCAGCGCAAGGGCACAGGCTTGTCTAAAGCACCTGGTCCCCCAGGCCTGGGAGGGGCTGGTGCTCCCTCGCCTGGCCATTGCCTGAGGGAGAGGCACAGTCCGAGAGGGACACTGGAGGCTGCCTGGGCAAGCAGCCGCTGAGTGTCACCGTGTGGCAGGCACGCCAACTCGTGCAGCTGCTCCTCTGAGCGACTGGGGAGAAGGGCAGCTTTGGCGCGCGCGGAGCGCGGCCTTGGCTGCTAGCCCTCGTCCCCCGTAGAGCCCGGCTCTCCTCAGTGCTGCTGCTTTGGTGGCAGCAGTTGTGTGGCTCGGGGCAGCGGCTAAGGTGGACGGGGAGCTGCCTTTGCCTGCCTGGAGGCAGAGGGCCGTGCGTGAGCCAGGGTGCCCAGCGTGGCTCTGTTTCCCTGGGGCATGCAAGGTTTACAACAGCGTTCTCACTCGGAGCAGGGACCTGGAGCTGCCTCCTGCTGCGGCTTTGGACTTTGTCTTGCCCTCTCTGATACGTCGGTGCGCCGTGATCCTGGCCCAGCCCTGTCCATCTCCTCCCGGCCTCCCCCAGGAGCCGTGTGGATGGAGGTTGGCTGTGTCCCCCGCTGCCCCCCCCGGGAAAGCCCCACTTCTTTTTGCAAAGAAATACAAGTCCTCCGAGCAGCCCTGGAAATGTCCCGCTGCATGCTGCAGTGGCCGTGCTTTTGGGGAAGCCTGGGCTGCTGGCTGTCAGCACGTCTGTTAGGCCCTTTGCGCTTGGGAACGTGGGAAGCAGCTGCTGTTTCGGCCACGGGTGGAGGTCAGTCGCTGTGCGAGCCTCCTTCAGCTCTGTACGGGAGACAACTGCGTCGCGCTAGCCACCTCTGAGCAACCGGCTCGGCGTAGGGAGGGAGCGGGGGGCAGCTTCCCGGCAGTTGCTGGGTAAGCGGTGCCTTGCCGAGGCTGTCACTGTTAGCCGGATCAGCGTAGGTGACAGTGGACAGGTAAATGATGACACGCGGACGATGTCACTGTGAGCCGACTGTGACCTCCCCCGGCCCCTTGGTGACAGAGGGCCAGCCGCGCCTCCCAAAGGCCAGTGCGCAACGCTGTGCAGTGGTGTCTGGTCGTCCTCCCTGGTGGGCACGGTGGGTCGTCTTGTACTGAGGTACCGCAGGTACCCCAGGGCGCTGACGATGTCTTGTGCCTGGGAGCGAAGGTCAAAGCACTGCTCAGAACTGGGGGAAGTAGCTGCTTACGTCCCCGACCTGCTTTTGTCTGAGGACTTGAAGCAGGAGAACCGTTGCGTTCAGAACTTCCATGGAGTGCTGCTCTTTGCTGATGTGTCAGGTGGGTCAAAGCGTTATGAAGGGCGGGCACTGAGGAGGAGTCCCGGACCCGAGCCGCTGGGACTTAGCGGGCCTTTTGGAGCCCTGGTCGTCCCGCCTGTGGTAGAGAAGGGGTCAAAGGAGATGTCGTTTGCCGCTGAGGTCTTCCGCTTTGGGGAAGTAGCGCTCGGACGTAGCTGAGGTCACAGCCCGGGGGTGGTCTTTGCTGGCAGCAGCCCTGCGGCCTGCTTGTGGTCAGCCGTCTGCTCAGAGCAGCGTGCGTTAGGGAGCCCTGAGGCTGCCGGAGCAGCAGCTTGGGCCCGCGCTGTTGCCTGCAGTGCTCTCTCTGGAGCTTTGGGGAGGTGTGAGGTGGGCCAGGCTCTGGCTCATGGAGGCCTGGGAGAGGAGGCCTGGCTGCCTTGCCTCCCCCTTGTTAGTCTTTGTCAGGGCAAACTTGGAGGAGCAGCTGCTGCGCAGAGGAGCTGGCTGGCCAGGTGCTGCGTTAGTTGGCAAAGGCCTCGTGGGCTTTCTAGCTCAGGGTGTTGCCTGGCTGTAGGCAAGAGGGGAGGCAGCCGGGGGACGCGCTGGAGGGTGGCAGCCAAGTGCAGGAGCTAGGCGTAACGGGTGGGTGTGAGCATGGGGAAGGCGCCCGTCAGCGAGCGCTCAGAAGCGCGGGTGGAATTAGAGGGCTGTGGCTGCTGTCAGGGGCGCGCCTGGGTTCTCCCGGAGCGTGGTTCTCTTGGCTGGCTGAAAGCGACGTGGAAAGTGCCAGGTCCTTTGGCCCTGTAGACGCGTCCTGATTTCTTTGTGCCTGTGTGTCCCTGTTGCAGGTTTCACTGCTCTGACAGAGAAATTCAGCCAGAGCATCAGCATAGAGCGGGGTGCGGATGAGGTAACGCAAACCCTCAATCGCTACCTGGGTGACATTTTGGAGGGTAAGTGCCGTTCTGCAGGACTGTGTGGGATTGGGCCACGACGAGAGGGAGGTGCTGGGCAGCCTGCTGCTGCTGCTGCTGCTGCTGCTGCTGCTGCCGCCGCCGCCGCCTCCTCCTTGCGCGGGCTGGGGGTTCCTATGGGGCTGAGAGCCGCCAAGAGCAGCTGGGCTCTTCTGGCAGGTGCTTTCTGCTCCCCACAAAGACTAAGGAGGTGCCCGCTTTCTCAGCACCCACCCTTGGGCTTGTGGAGTGACCGCTGTTCAGTGATGGAGGAAGATTTTGCTGGTGTTGGGGCGCAGGGGGGAGCGGGGGCATCTAGCCAGTGTTAGTGCCCAAATGAGCTGGGGATGGGGGCGCTGACCAAAGTGTGCGTTGCCTTCCCTGGGGCCTTGTCACAGGGCACAGTAGCGTAGGTCCCAGGGCTGTGGTCCCTGTGAGCAGTGTAGCTGCTACGTTTGCTAAGTTGTGCCCCCAAAGCACCGCTGCTCTTGTGCTGCTGTCTGAGCAGAGCGGCTTGTCCTGCGGCCTTCCTGAAGAAGGCCTAGCTGCAGCTCTTCTTGTGTTTTTTTTTTGGTCTGCAGAGCTGCTGGCTTTTGGTGGAGACATCTTGAAGTTTGCAGGTACGTGTGCGTAAAAGAGACGTGGCCTTGTCTGCTGCAGCTGCAGACGAGTGCGAGGGGAGAGGGGAGACAGAGCCGCGAGCCGGCAGAGCCCCGAGGGGTGGCTCTGCTGGCACGCAGGTGCCCAGGGGGAGCTGCCGTCCCGGGCCCTGGCGGCGTGGCTGCAGTTGTAGCTGGCGGGGCAGAGGGGGAGGTGTGCCTGTGGCCAGGGTGCTGTAGTTGAGGAGGATGCCTTCACCCAAACGCGTTTTCCCTGGCACGCCTGCTGGCTTCCGCTGTCCCGGCCGGTGGGTGCAGGTCAGGGAGCGTCAGGTGTCACGAGAGCCGTCCCTGTCCCCTCGCTTTCCCCAGGGGATGCTGTGCTGGTGCTGTGGAGAGCAAAGCACACGCAGCTGAGAGACACCATCAGCCTGGTGCTGCAGTGTAGCCAGCAAATCCAGGAGAAGTACAGGATCCGTGAGACGGACGTGGGTCTGAAGCTCCGACTGAAGATAGGTACGGGGAGTGCTGGATTAGGCTGCTGCGCGTTCTCAGGCAGGCGTTCACGAGCTGCCTGCATGCAAAGTGAGCCGGTGGCTGGCCAACGTGCCGGTGTGGGGCCCCTGATTAGGACCCCCTCCCCGGCCACGATCGATCCTGAATCCATCAAGTGGGACGCCTGCGCTCGAAGCAGTTGAGCGGAAGAGCCTGGCTCCAGGGCTGAGCTTCAAAGTTGGCCTGGGAGGAGCTGAGCTGTGGCGGGCTGTGGAGGTAAAAATGCTCTCTGCATCAGTTGTGCTTGTCTCTCACCAGGGATCTCTGCAGGGCATATGTCCCTCCTGACTGTTGGAGACAAAAAGCAGCAGCACTTCCTGATCCTTGGCCAGGCCGTGGGTGAAGTGTGGCAGGCCCAAAACCTTGCCAATGCAAGTGACGTGATCCTGTCAGCCAGCTGCTGGGAGCTCTGTAACCGGAACCAGATCAAGACCAAGAGACTTAAAGGCCAAAGCGCTGTGAAGGTGGGTGGGACGGCCTCTGGAGCAATTCTGAGGGCCTGGGCGTGGACGTGGCTGTGAGGGAGGAAGGTGTGAGAAGGGCGAGGAGACGCGCGTGGAGGGAGTTCTAGGTGTAGAGGTGCTCCCGTAGGTGGGGAGCAGTAGCTGCTGGGGAGCAGTTTTGTCTCAGGGTTGTCTCTGGATTCTGCTGGGTGGCTTTGAAGAGGGGGTCAGGAGGCGCTGGAAGAGTTTGCCTCAACGGGTACTGTCCTCTGTGGGTCCTGGAGCTGTCCTCGACGCGTTTTTGTACTGTGTGCCTTTAGGTTACAGGCATGGAACGGATGTCTCTGTCGGAACGCGAAGACATCTTCTCCAAGTTTACCCGAGCCCAGCTGAACTACAGTTCTCCTGAGGCGTCAGGTGAGGCCCGTGTTCATGACGTTCTGTGGCTGCCCAGAAAGGTGGGGGCGGGCTTGTTCAGGGGCCAGCGAGGAACGCCCTCTGCCCTCTCCCCCTTGCAGTCAGCATTTGTGCCTTTGGCCCTGGTGCGCTTCAGCGGAGGCACTCGCTGCTTCCCCCTGCTTCCAGGGGCCTGCTCTGGCTGAGCACCTGCAGGAGGAAGAAATGTGCAACTGGAGGAGACTTTCTCTCCCTGAGTTCCAGTGCCAGCCCCTGCTTTCCAACTGCTTTTCCCTAGGCAGGCTCGTAGTGCCAGCCTGCCAGTGACCGCCTGGATTTTCCTTCCCTAGGCATCCTGAGGCCTGCTGTTTCCCTGGCCCCTCGGCATGCTCTGGGGAAGTTGCTGCGGAAGTACGTCCCCGCATCTGTTCTGAGGAAGGTATGGCCACAGCTGCCGGGAGCTGTGTTTATTTTGCCCCGAGGGGAGGAGTTATTCCTTCCGCTGAGAGCGCGTGCTGCTGCCCACGTGGGGGCTCTTGCTTGGTGTTTGCTGGGGGCAGTCAGCTCTCGGGGAGAGCTGGCTGCTGAAGGTGTGCTGCTCTCGTCTTCCAGATTGATGACAGACAGCCCCTGGACTACTTGTCCGAGCTACGGCCGGTCACCTGCCTCTTTGTCAAGCTGCAGTTTGCTGCCGATGTCAACTTAACGCAGATCTGCAAGGCTATCCAGGACAGCAGCGTGATGATGCTGGAGGTCATCCGTCCTCACAAGGGCGAGATCAACAAAATCTCCATGTTTGATAAAGTGAGTGTGGGGGAGGAGCCCACCCCGCAAAAGTGTGGGCAGCAAACGAGAGGGCAGTGGCTCTCTCGGTCTACTGAGCAGCGGGGAAAGGAGAAGCAGCTCTGCCTCGGCGCTGGGATCAGCACCCTCTGGCTGGGGGTTGCCCTGAAGCTCTGCTGCTCTCGGCAGCGGCTCGACTCGCACGGCATGAGCCGTTTGCCGTAGGCGCTGTCCCAAGCTGTGCTGCCGCTGTCCTTGGCAGGGCTGCACGTTCCTGTGCGTGTTTGGACTCCCTGGAGAGAAGCTGCCCGACGAAAGCGTTCACGCCTTGGAAAGCGCTGTTCAAATCTCCAAGGCGTGCTCCTCGAGGCCTAGGAAAATCGAGTGAGTGGGGAGGCGCGTTGCCTGGGACTGCGCGGGGGAAGGAGGGAGGGATGGTTTCTCAGCGAGACGTGCCCTCTAGCTTGGCCTCCTCTGTCCCTGGGAGGAAGGAGACAGTGCCCTGAGAGGTGCCCTTCTTGCCCGCGCCGAGGAGGCGTGCTGAGGCTGGCTGGAGTCAGGGACTTTCCGCCCGTCACAGCTGTGAGGCCTTAGGGGAAGGGTTGAAAACTGCCTGGCTGCTCTCGGGAGCCCCTTTCACCTGGGGGCGTTACGCTGCGGAGCTCTGCAGGTCCCCGAGGTCTGCCCTGCCAGGGCGGGAGGTGGTGCGAGGGGAGCCGGGTGAAGGGGTGAAGGTAGGTGGGCAGGCAGGCCTGTGCGCGGGCGCTGCTGAGCGCCTGTCGCTCTCCGTGTGTGTCAGGGCCGTGTCTGTCGGGGTTACCAGCGGGACGGTGTTCTGCGGAGTCGTAGGCCATCGCGTGAGGCACGAATACACGGGTACGAGGTGTTTGGCTGAGGAGCGGGTGGCTGGGCTGGGTCTGTTCAGCCGGAGCAGCGTGTCAAAGGAAGAGGCAGAGCGGCAGGGAACACCCTGTTGCCCGTATGTGCTGGGCTGGGACGAGGCCTTGGCCTGTGTCCTGTGGGGAATGAGGGAGGCAGAGCGGGCGCCGCTGCGGTGCGGGGGACCAGGCTCAGAGCCTTGTTGTTCCTGCTGGTTGTGCTGCCAACGGTTTGGGGCTTGCCTGTGCTGGAGGTGATGCAGCCGTTGGCGGTGAAGGGTGGAGCGGGTTGGTTTCATAGGTACGTGAATGCGTGCTCTCTCTCTGCGGCAGTCATTGGCCAGAAGGTGAATCTGGCAGCCCGGCTGATGGAGCACTACCCTGGGCTGGTGTCCTGTGACGCAGCGACGTACGCAGCCTCTAGGCTGCCCCGATGGTGCTTCGAGGAGCTGCCGGAGGCAAAGATGAAGGGGGTTGTCGATCCTGGCCCCGTGTATCAATACCTGGGGGTGTCGGCGAAGTCGTGAGTGTCCTGTTTGAGCGGGCTGGTTGGGGGCAGGGTGGCACACAGGGTCCAGTCTTGGTCCACAAAGAGGAGTTGTGCAGAGCTGGCCCCCGCCCACCCCTCCCATCGCTGGGGCTGAGAAGATGGAAAGGCAGAGCACGGGTACGCTTTTGGCCTGCCTACGCTGGTGCCTCCTGCTGTAAGGAGACGGGGAGTGATGCCGGAGGGGTGGAGAAGGCTTTTAGGTGTCCGTAGGCACAGAGGGGCCTTGCAGCCCTGGTCCAAACGGCTTCCAGCTGTGCTTTCTGCCCTGTGCTTGCTCCATTGCGCGCAAGACTAACGCAGTGGCAATTCTGCCCCAGGGAGGTTTTCTCCCAGCTGCTTCCGAGCATGACGCTCCCGGAAAGCTTTTGGTCAGGCCAGGACTCAGTTCCTGAGTGCCTCCTGGTGAAAGTTCAGGTGTTCCCCTGGGCCAGGGTTTGGCATCCTCTTTGGAGGCTGTTTGGAACGTTGACGTTGCCGTCCCCTTGCAACTTCAGAAAAACTCGAGCCCAAGGTGCCTGGTGCTTGGCGCCTTGGCCCAAGAAGTGACCCTTGTCGTCCTGTTGCACGTCGTGGCTTGAAGTGTTTTTTTCTTGCCCGTCTTTGCCTTGACAGCAGCTGTTGCAGGGCCCCGCTTCTCGAAAGCGCTGCCTGTGAGCAAAGGCCAGGGAAGCAGTAGGCAGGACCAGAGACTTGTTTGGCTTGTCCTGCGGGGTGCAGCAGTGTGCTAGCCAGCGGCACTGCCTGGCTTCTTGCTCGTGTCTCCGCTTCCTTGGGCTTTGGCCTGTGGCGCTCGAGTCTTGATGCTGTATGGTGTCCCACTGTGGCCGTTGGGCTTCTTCCTGGCTGCAGCTTTGCTAGTGCTCGTTTGGTGTTTGCGCTCTCTGCTGGGCCAGTGGGAGCGTGGGCAGGATTCGCTCCGGCTCGAAAGAAGAGCGGGTCCCCGGGAGCGCACCCTCAGCTCCACGCGTGGCTCTACGTCCTCCAGCTTCTGCCTACTTCATTGGCTTTTGTTTTTCTCTTCCTCCCGCTAGCATGTTTGGCATGGATGTTACGAAGGAGAGGCCCAGCTCTTCCCCGTTGCTCGGTAGGTGGAGAACGCCTTGGTCTGCTGAAGGCCAATTTGTTGCCGTCGGTACCTGTTAGTTCCGCTCTGGGAACGGAGAAGCTTTTGCGAGGGATGGCGTTGCCTGGCGTGGCCCTAAGGGTTTGGTGCATACCTTGGCTCCTAGCTGGTTCCTGTCTTTGGGGTTGGGCCGCAGCTAGAGGTGGGAAGCAGGGTGAGGCGTGCGCCGGATGCTCCCTGCCGTGCTGCATAGCTAGCGTGGCGGGACCTTTCCAGTGTGCAGTTGCTCACAGCCTCAGGGCTAAAGGGATGGCCGTAGTTGGGATCGGGGAGGAGATTTCCTTGGGTCCGACTGACCCGCTGCGGCGGCGAGAGAGAAGGGTGCCGACGGCTGTTTGCTTTTCAGCTCGCTGCAACGGGTCGCTTTCTTGTTTGCCTTCCCAGGTCGGGAGGAGGAGATTGCCCTCTTTGAAAGTTACTTGAAAGCCTATGTGGATAAGAAAGCAAGCCACATCATGGCGTTTGAGGGCGTGACGGGCTCTGGAAAGAGCCATTTACTTACGGAGCTTGCCTCTTTAGGCCAGGCTGCTGGGCTCAGGTGAGTGTTGCTGACCGGGAGCTGTGGAACGCTTTCGCTGCCCAGCCGCTGATGTCCGTGGGCTACTGGAGCCCCTCTGCCCTCTGCCCGGGTGCGTGGCCCTTGGACTGCAGCATCCCTGCAAGGCCTGCAGGAGCTGCTGCTGAGGAGCAGCTGCGTGCCCTCCTGCTGCCTCTTGAGGGAGCTAGAGGTGGCTCCTGGAGCCACTGCTGTTGAGCTTCCTTCTTTGGGCCAGGCCCCAAGCAAAGTAGAGCCCGAGCTCAGTCAGGGCTTTTGGCCGTAGCTGCGGAGCCAAGAGAAGAAACCCAAGTGGCCCTGGATTCCGCCTCTCCCCTAGAGCTTAGTGTGAGAAGCCTGCGGCTGCTTGGGTCCCTCTCTGAATCTCAGTGCCTTTTGCTTCTGCATGGCAGGGTAGTGGCTGTGGAAGCGCTGGAGCTCAACCTGAAGCAGGTCTACTCTGCCATGCACATGGTGCTGGCTGTGGCCATGGGCCTGCAGGCCTGTAAATCGTGCAGTGCCAGAGAGCTCGCCCTGCAGGAAAAGCTCCAAGGGCTGGTGGAAGAGAGCAGCTACTGCCTCCTCAATGTGCCTTTCGTTGTTAAGGTGAGAGCGAGAGGCCTCTGTGGCCGTGGCGAAGGCCTGCTTGTGAGCCGTCCTGTGGCTGTTGTGGTTGGGACACCGTGCTGGGGAGTGGGCTTAGCTCCGTGGTGGGAGTAGCAGGAGGGTAGCACAGGCTGGGCTTCTGTTTGTGGGTCCAAAGAGGGGGGCGAGGGGGCTCCTTGTTAGGGGTGAGTGCAGGTGCCAGGCTGCTGCAGGCAGTTCCTGGTGTCTTGCTCAGCAGCCTGGAAAGGGCATTGCAGAGAGGCTTTGAGAGGGGGCCGATGAGCTGGTGCTGAGTTCACTGGTGCGTGAGCAGCCTGCTCCCTCGCGCGATTGCCACGGCGAGGGAAGAAGCTCTTCTCCCCCCTCATGCCTCCCTGCAAGAGCTCTGCCAGAGACCCTCAGCAGAGGGCCTCCGTTGTAGGCTCCCGGTGACGTGCGCGCTGCGTCTCCTCTCCACTGTGTGGGGGGAGAGGTAAGATGCTGAGGGCAGCAGAGGCGTTTTGCTCGCTTGGACTTGCGTGGTGGGCAGGTGTGCTGAACCGCCCTGAAAGGCTGTTTCTCTGTGACTCTGCTTTTCTGGCCAGTTTCCCCTGTCGGAGAAGGTGTCCAAGATGAGCGGCGCTCAAAGGACAACGGAATTGGGGTTGGTTTTCAAGAAACTGCTACAGAAGGTGAGCCGTTCTCCCCATCCTGGGTCAGAGAAGGAAAGCAAGGCCGCAGGCTGAGGGCTCTGCAGGAGAGTGGTGGGAGCTGGTGGGAGGACAGTGTACCGGAGTCATTGCCCTGCAGAGGCTAAACTCCGCGTGCCATGCCCCCTGATAACTTTGCTCCTGTGAAGTTGGAGGGCATGTGCTCCGGAGGAGGAGGAACGGTGTCTTTCCGTGCCACCGTGCCCGAGGGACCTTAAGAGTCTCGGAGCACGGAAGAGCGGGTGAGATTCCGAACGAAGAGGTAGCTGGGGAGAGGAGAGCGACTTCTGCGCGTCCTCTGTGTGGGGAGAGGCCGGCCAAAGTCTGTCCTGTGGAAGATGCTTGAGAATGCCTCAGAATCCACCCAGACCAACGTGCTTGTTTCAGATCGTTGAAGACGAGCTTGTCCTGTTTGTCATCGACAACGCGCACTACATCGACTCTGCCTCCTGGGCTGTTATGTCGCATGTGCTCAGAGATGTCCCGCTCTTTGTGGTCATGGGCTTTGCTCCTGCTCGCTACGGAAGACAGAGGCTCTGCGAAGCTGCAGCAGACATCATGAAGTTGCAGCAAACGACCCACGTTCATCTGGGAGAGCTGAAAGCTTCAGCTGTTGTGCAGAAAGCCTGCCGGGAGCTGGGAGTTGTCAGCGTGCCCAGGGCCCTAGAGACGTAAGTCCCAGGCGGGGCCTCGGAGCTCTTTGCGAGGGGTTGACCCGCTGCAGAGGGCAGGAGGGAACGAACGTGGTGGGGCAGTGGGGGGCGATTTGTTGCTGGGGCCGAGGCTCTCACTGGTGCCGGAGAGCATCTAGGCTGTTGGGGCCAGGAGAGACGAGGCTTGCAGCTCTGTGCCTTGGGCACTGCGCGCGACTCTTTTCCTGCGCGTTCCAGCAACCGCTGTATCTTCCGGGCAGCTCAGATGCCAAAGGCAGTGGGAGTGCTGGCCTGTTCAAAAGGGAGGTGTAGCTGTGGCAAAGAGGCTGGTCTGAAACGTGTCCCACCTTGCTTTGCCTGTGTCAGTCCCTGCTGGATCTGCTCCTTTCCAGGTTCCTGATGCAGAGAAGCTACGGGATCCCATATTACTGCGAGGAACTGCTGAGCGACCTTAAGCGCCACGACATGCTCTTGTTCCACCTGCTGCGGAAGGGCGAGAAAATGGAGGACAAGTGGGAGAGCCTCTTCAGTAAGCGCCGTTGTGGCTGACGGCCTGGTTGCTGTGGCGCATCTTCCAGAGCGCGTTGTTGCCCTGGGCTTCCCCTGTGAAGTTGGCCCAGGCTGGTGTTGCAGCAGTAGAGGCCTTGGCCTGGCTCAGGCGTGGGCTCCTGCATGCCTTGCTGCTGGGCTAGCCTAAGCACAGGCTGGGGAGTTTGGGTGGCTTTGTGGGGCGAAGCAATGCGGACGGGGCAGAAAATTGCAAAGGAGGGGAAGAGACGCTCCCTGGCACTGAGCTAAGCCCTGGTATTGTCTGGAGGCAGCATGAACGGGGGCGGTTATTGTGGAGCAGGGCGGAGAGTGGCGTGGCTGCAGTGTTCCTTGGGTGCAGCCGCGCGGTGGATTTATGCTGCCACGGAGCGCAGGGCCCAGCTGCTGTAAGACCTGCCCGGGGGGGGATGAATGCTAAAGGGTGGAAGATGGAGGGCAAGCAGGAGGTGACGGCCTGAATCGTCTCCCTTTGAAAATCGCTTTACGCTGCTCTCTTGCTCCGCTCAGCTTCTGTAACGGAGGCTTCCCCTGCCGCAGCCTCCTGGAGCTCCAGCGCGGGGAAGGAGCGCAGGGTGTGCACCATCAGACCTGACGTGAACCTGCAGAGCATCGTGCTTCCCTCCACCTTGAAAGGTGAGGGGCCGAGCCCCGCTGCGGCGGCTGGCGGCTGCACGGAGGTTCTTTCCCGGGGCATGGGCTAGAGAGAGGCTGGGTGTCTGTGTGCCCTGGGTTGCGACTGCCCAAGGGGTTTGGTCCCTAGGAAAGAAGGCTACAAATGTAGCGTCTGGTGTGGGGAAGCTAAGGCAGCCTCGGCAGCCTCAGGCTTGGGAGGGGGCAAGAGAGAGAGCTGTGGCTTGTTTTTGACAGGGATTGCGCTGGCTGAGGTGGACAGCATGAAGCCCTCGGAGCGGATGGTCTTGAAGTGCGCAGCCGTCATCGGGCCGACGTTTACCACCGAGCTGCTGTTACGCCTCCTTCCCAGGTGGACCAGGACCAAGATGAACAAGGCGTTGAATGTCCTGGTGAGAGGCAACATCTTGAAGTGGCTGAATGCTGGGAAGGTGCCAGAAGGCAGCAGTGTTCCCACCAAGGGGCCCGCCACCTCTCTGGAGGAAGAGAGCGGTAAGTGGTGATAATGCGCCCCCGGGAGCGTGGTAGGCTCCTGCTGCTCCCGGCTGTGTGCCTGGCGGGGCTCGCCAGGGCACGCTGCACTGCCCCCTCCGGTGGTGTGTAATGGGCCAAATGGCCGGCCTTGCTTCTGCTGCCAGCAGCCTCGGCAGCTGCTTGCGGGAGTGCAGCTGAAGGCTGTGCGTTGGGAGGGAGAGCGCAGGGCAGTAGCCTGTTGCGCAGGCTGTGCTGGTGTCGGCAAGGCAAACGGGTCCCTTTCACCCTAGCGCTGCGAGGCTCCGAGTGCAGGAGCGCTGGTTTCCTGCCAAGGATCCACGCCAAGGCCTGTCTTTCGTCCCCCGGCTGTGGCCCCAGCTGTGGCTGATGTGAAGCCCCGTTGCCTTTCAGGTGCCCAGAAGCGGTGCTTGGGCGAGACCGAGAAGACCGCGAGGCTGCAGTCTGGCGTCCTGACCTTCTGCGCCCCACTGCTGCGGGAGGCTGCCTACGAGCTGTGGCCCAAGGGACAGAGGGTGGCCATGCACCGCAAGTGCGCGGCCTTCCTGGAGAGGCAAGCGCACAAGTGCCAGTGCTGCGGCGGAGGGGACTTTGTGGCCTTCCACCGCTTGGCCCTCGGCAGCGCCCGGGAGGCAGAGAGCTGGGACGACCGTGCCAGCGAACGCTGCTCGTCCAGCTGGGAGGCCTCCCTGCTCAGAAAGGAGGAGTTGAAGAGGGATGAGCTCCGTGCCACTCCGGGTATGCTAGCTGCCGTGCTTTGGAGCCTGGGCCCTCCGCACTGTGCTTGCGCAATTAATGGAAGCGCCGCTCTGTCTCAAGCGCCGTCCGCAGAAGCGTTTTGCTGAAGCCTAGGGATGCTGTCAGCAGAGGGGAGAGGCTTCCCTGAGACTAGCTTAGTCCTCCACTGAGGCCAGCTGCACCAGCAGAGCCATGCTGTGGGCACAGCGTAGAGCCTCTGTGCCCCGGAACGCCCTCCTGCGTTTCCCTGGAATGACCGGAGAGCAGCCCATGTCCTTGCAGTGACAAGAGCCTTGCGGTGCACCCCCCGGCCCCGCAGGCTGAGGCGCCTTTCCTGGTGGGTGTGCTACGCTTGCCCAAAACGTAACAGCCCTGCCGGGAAGGCAGCTCTCGGGGGAAGAGGCCAGGAAGAGAGCTGCCGTCGGTCCCTTTGACTCTGCTCTCCTCCCCTTTCGGATGGAGCATGGCAAGATGCAGCTCTTCCCGCGTGTGAGGTGAGGAAGCGTTTAACTCGTGCTTTGTTTCCAGGTACTGCAAAAGCCCTGCAGAAAGAGAAGAGCTTCTTGGAGGAGACTTTTCGGTGAGGAGAGTAGGTTTTGGTTACGTTGGGAAGTCAGCGGGCTCAGGGTCTGCAGAGGGGGCAAGTGGAGTTTGCAGTTGTGCCTGCTGGCTGTGACTCTAGCTCAGGAAAGAGCTGGCCTGTTGGGTGGGAGCTGGGATGGGGTGGCCCTGGAGATGAGCCTCTTGGAGGAAGCCAGTGGGATCAGGGTGACGATGGTCACGTTAGGGCGGAGCCAGCCCTGCCTTCCTAGCTGTAGGAGAGCAATGTTGCGAGGTGTGCAGGGGCAAAGCAGCCAGCGGGAGCAGGGGGGCTGCTGGAAGGTGGCAGAAAGGCCTGCTTGACTTCCTCCCTGTGGCCAAGAGCAGCGTTGCTCCAGAGCAGGGTCAGCAAAGGCACCAACAGCATCGCGTCCTCGTGGATCTTGTTACCGCTAAAGCCAAAGGAATAGTTTGCTAGGGCTTGAAAGGGGCGATGTTGCTCCTCGCCCCCGTTTTGCCCTGCCTGGCCCCGCTCGCCTTGGGCTCTGGGGCTACGGCGCGCGAGAAGACTGCTCAGCGCGCGCGGGTTGACGTTGCTGCAGTGGAAGAAAACGAATCCTGCGCCCAAGCGCTGTGTTAGTGAGTGGTACTGGCTTGCAGTCAGGGCAGAGCCACAGCTCTCGAGCGAGGAGGGAAGGCAAGAGCGGAAGGGAGGGAGGAGCACAGGGGGAAGACGGAGCAAGGATGGGGGGAGCCAGGCCACTCGGGGGTCGCCCGTGTCAACTGTAATGTGGAACGCTGCTGGGAAACTGTGGTTGTGAATGCGGGGGGCTGAAAGAATAAGCGGCCAGCCCTCTGCACGCCTGGGAAGGCTGTGAAACCCAGCGCTCCCGTATGACGCGCGTGTGCACAGGGCCTTGCTTGTGCTGCGCTAGAATATGCTGTTAGTCTAGGCAGACGGAGCGGTATAGGTGATGCTAGCGTGCGTCGTCTTTCTGCGTGATCTTTGTCTCTGAGTAGAGCGGCAGAGCAGTTTCTGGCCAGGACGGAACGCGTACCTACGGTGCCCAGCAAGGCCAAAGGGACGCCCGGTGCCGTGTGTGCCTGTGAATGCAGGGCCATTGTGGATTTGGTGCTTGTGCCGCTGGCTCACCACCACATGGCAATGGGCAACGATGGCAGAGCCCTTTATTACCTGCTGGAGTGCGCGGCTGCCTACTTGCACGTCTCCGACAACTACCTGGTGAGTCGCCCTGCTTGCCGGAGCCCACTGCACAAGGAGGCCTCTCAGTTGCCTTGTCCTGGGCAAGCCGATTTTGCCATTGCACTAGGACGTGCCTCTGTGGGGACTTGGGGCTGAACCGCTGGCGTCAGAGCCAGGCTTCTCCCCCCCGTTTGCCTCTCCTGGGGCAAGGGAGGCGGGGCAGAGAAGCAGGACCTTTGCACAAGGCGCACGCGCCAGGAGGTGGTGCGAAGGAGCACTCGTGCCCGTGGGCTGTGTTAGGGTGGGCATCGCCAGGGGCAGATGCGTGCCCTCCTCAGAGAGCTGCTGGAGGCAACTGGGAACGATGGGGCTGGATGCAGGCTCTGCACCGACGCTCACCTGCTCTCTGTGTGCTTGTTCCAAGGCCTTTATGAACCTGAAGAAAGCAGAGGTCGTGAGGAGCTCAGCGGCTGAGAAAGCCGATGTGCTTGCCTGCTTTGAAGAAGCCACCTTCCTGAGCCTGAAAGGGGAGGTAAAGTGCCAGGGAGGTTCTGAGGGCTCTGCTGGTGGGTGGAGTTGGACGCCTTTGTGGGGGGTGGCGGCAGCGGCGATAGGCCTGGCATTTTGAGGCACGGCCGCTACCAGCAGCCTTTCCTGTGAGCGCTTCAGCCTCCGGCCAAAAGCGGTCGAGGCCCTCGGCCTCGGTTCAGGCAGAGACTTGAAATGTGGTGCGTGCTCAGTCGGAGCCCTTTGGGACTGTCTGAAGAAGCCTTCTCCTGTGCAGGTCTGCTACAACATGGGCTGCGTGGAGCTGGCAAAGAAGACGCTCAGGAAGGCATTGAGCCTGCTGAAGAGAAAATTGCCCCTCACCTCAGCTGGCGTCGTCTTCCAGTTTCTGCTGGAGAAGTCAGAGCGTGCCTCCCACAGGAAGAACAAAGAGTCCTCCCTTCATCAAGAGGCAGGGTAAGAAGCCGAAGGGAAAGAGAAGGGAAGGAAGAGGCGTTTGCTGCGTGGTGCCGGGCACCTAGGCCCACACCTGCCTAGGCTTAAGCCCAGACTTTCCCTGAGCATAGGTGTTAGCATGGGGAAAGCTGCTGAGGGACCTGGAGGCTCCTGGGTGGGGGGAGCGGGCACGTGTTGCCTTGTGGGGGATGGTGGGGGTGAGAGCAGAGAGATGTTCCCAGGGAGCACAGGCTGCAGAGGAAAGGGAGCCGGCAGGGAGGAGCAGGACGTGGGCATGGAGGGGTAAGTGGAGGGGAGGTGTGAGAATGAGGAAGCTCGGGGGTTGCAGCCAGGTGCAAGGCTGCCGTAGAACAAGCCTTTCCCTCGCGGTGCCCGGCTTTGCTTCGCCCTCCCTGGGCTGTAGTGCCAACCCGTTCTCGCTAGCAGCGATCTTTCCCCGGTGGTGCTTCTTGGCTCTGCCGCTTCCATGCCTGCAGCCCGGCCTGCATCAGCTGCCGCCCTGCTGGGAGCAGGTGCAGCTGCCTCCTCTGTCGCCCTGCTTCCCCTGGCCCTGCCTGACCTGGCACTGTGTAGCTAGTGGCTGTGGCCCAGCGGTTTCTCTTGTGTGGCAGGAGGGAGAGGCTGCCCTGGCTGTTCCGGCAGAGCCACTGCCTTTCCTTGCTGCGGCAGCTCTTCAGCCTGGAGGGCACTTCCAGCGGCCGGAGGCTGTCGCGCCTGGCAGCGCTCATGAAGGTCAACACGGCCGAGGAGTCTGAGGATGCGAGTCACGTGAGTGCCTCCTCTCTGCGGCAGCAGACGCGTTTCTGACATAGCTCCTTTCCCCTGGCCCGCCTAGAGTACCAGCAGGGTCTGCCCGGGGCGGCAAGAAGAGGCCAAACGCGACGGAGTGGTACCCGTCCCTGAACTTTGCTTTACAAACTTCCAGCAGACGTGCGTTGCTCTTCTTCCTGGTAGTCGCTCTCATGGCGTTTGTTTCACCGTTGTAAGCGTTGGGCTGGTTGTGGCTTTAAGGCAGCACCCCGCTGGGGCCCTCGTCTCGCCACGGCCGCAGTTAGCAGCGGCAGTCCTAAGAACCGTTTGTCGTAGGGGTGAGAGCCCTGAGAGCAGAAGAGAAGAGAGAACCTGGCCGTTGGGTTTCTGCCCTGAGCCGTCTAGGCCAGAGAATCACCCTGGCGACATTCAGTCTTGTACAGTCTCCTGTCTGGACCGTTTTAGATCCTGTTGTCCTACATGGAATATGCGCGGTGCTGCCAGGACCTGGGCTGCCAGGAAGAGTGGCTGCAGTACGGGCGGGCGGCCATCCAGCTTAGCTCTGACGTCGAGCTCTTTGGAGGAGGGGTATTAAAGGCCGCCAAATTTGCCCAGGCCCTGAGCCATCTGAACCTCAGCCTGGGGAATCTGCCCCTCTCTGTCGACGTAGGTACGTACTGGCCCCGCTGCCTGCGAGAAGGCATCTCCGCAGAGGGAGCCTGTGCGAGCCTGCTTGTTTTCTTGGCAGGCTATCGCGCCAAGAGCCTGTGGATGGAGCTGGAGAAGCCCGACCTGGACTGCGAGGTTCTCGCCACGCTCTTTGCGGCGCTCTTTCTGCAGATGAGGTAATGCTGCTGCGGGACAGACTGCTGGTTGCGCAGGGTCGGGGGGCCACCTGAGATCCTTCTTGTGTCATTCTCTGCGCGCAGCAAAGAGGGCTGCTTGGTTTCTTATTGGATACTCGCTGGCTGTATGGACGCTGGTAAATTAAACAATGCCAAGGACCGTGGCTGGCTGTTGGGGAGCGTGAGTGTGTGCTGTGAAACTGCTGGAACAGTTGCTGGCTCGGTTCTGGCCCTTGCCAGGTAGCGCTTGCCGCAGGCAATTCCCAGGCCTGGTTTAGGAGCGAGCCTAGCGCAGGGAGGCGCTCGTTGTGTTGGGGGCGCTAGCCATGTTTGGTTGGGTGGACGCGGGCCTTTCCATGCCACGCGGCACCGGTGCCCGAGACGGCAGTCGTCCGGGGGGAGGTCTCGAGAGGAGCAGTTTCCAAAGCAAACGCGTCATGTGGGCGAGTGCGGAGGGCAGTGGGGAGCTGTGCGTGCTCTTTGGCCTGCTTTTCCTGACAAAGACTTTGATGGAAAGGTGAGTAGCTCTGCTGCTGGGCCAATGGGAAAGCACTGGCTTGCATGGGAAGGATGCCTGAGTTTTGCTCCGGGGCTTGCCGTTTGGGCCGGGGTCCCTGAGGCCTTTCTCCGGAGACTTGTTGCCAAAAGATGAACAACTGTCTGATGAAGAACCTCTGATGGCGATGCCAGAAAGAGCAGCGCAGGGAGAGCGGGATGATGGGAAGGGGAGCGGGGAGCGTCCGGAGGTGGTGACTGGGATCCCACCCCGCGGAGAGGCTCCATGGAGGCTCGCTGTGTTCCTCCGCAGGTACCCAGAATGTGAGGAAGTGCTGCGCAGGCTCGAGAAGCAGGTGGCTGCAGAGCACAGCATCATTGGGCAGGCATACTTCTTCTCCTGCTGCTTAGACCTGTTGCTTTACGCTGGTAAGTGCTCAGTGAGGAGGGCCCCAGAGAGCCAGGAGGCTTGCAAAGATGCTTTTTCTCCTGCTACAACACGGACGCCAGAGCCTCCAGCCACGCTTTCACTTCCTGGGCCGAGTCCCGGGCTCTTTGGCTCTGGGTGTGTCTTTGTCTGTCTTTCCTGCCTCCCCTGTCTTTGTTTGCATGTTCTACAGGTGATCCCAGAGTGATTTCAAAATGCTGGCAATTTCCCTCTTTGCTTCCCGTGTTTTGAGATTCCCCTTTCTGAAACCTCTTCCCAGGCTCGCTCTGCTCTGGCTCCTGGGGAGGCGGGCATAGCAGTGCTGGGGGATGTGCCTGACCAGGAGGCATCTAACAGCCTACGCTATGGAGTGGCTGTCGCTTGCTGGTCAATGGCAGCGTGTGTCTGTCAGCGCTCGAAAGCTGCTGAAGAAAAGGGAATAGATATTTGTGTGGCGCTTGACTAGCCCTGAGGAGCTAGGCTAGAACTCCAGCCCTTGCCTTGTTCCTGTTTGGTTTTGCTTGCTCTCTGAGTGGTGTACCTGCCCAGAAATTCTCCAGCTGTGCTTGAGCTTTGTCCTGCTACGAATGCCCGAGGGAAAACAAGGCAGCGGAGGGCGGCACTGCTTCTCTGCGATGCATTTGTATTACAGGCTGGGAGTACAAGTCATTTGAAGAGTGCAGGAGCTTCGTTGAGCAGAACGAAGCAAACCACATCCTCAGCTCGCACAACAGCATCCTGCTTGGACTGTATTCGTCCCTGGCTCTTTGGTAAGTTACAGAGGTGCTTAGACTGGCGAGAGGCCCAGGCAGTGGTTCTGGCAGGGGAGGTGGGAGCTCTGGGCCTGTCGTGTCCCCCGTGCCCTGTCCAACAAGGCGGCCGTCGCTGGGGTGTAGAGTACTTGATCAAGTACTCTACAAAACGTGTGTGTGTGTGTGTGTGTGTGTGTTTCTCTCTGGACGGTGTAGGTTTGGAAGGCTTGGGCAGTGGGCCGAGTTCCAGAAGCCCTTTGAAAAGGCCAAGAGGCTGCTGAAGAGAGCTGACGCCTCCGTTTTGGCCACCCAAGCATGCAGCCGGCTCCTGGAGTGCTACACGCTGGTGCTGCGGAACGACATTGAGCGCAGCTCGGCGAGGGCCCGGGAGAGCCGCAGCAGGGCTCTAAGGGTGAGGGAAGAGGAGGAGGGGGGTGTGCACGCTGTGAGGGGCCTCTAGGGAAAGCTGTGTTGCGAGCAGCAGTGGATTGGCAAGGCCAGGGCGAAGCAGCCGCGCTGGGATGGAGCCAGGCTAGAGGCAGAGTGTGGTAGTGGGTTAGAGAGGAACATGGCAAGAGGCTGCTCCCCCATGGGGCGGCAGCAAGAGGTGGTAGAGAAGGCAGTGAGGTGACGGGGGTCTTCCTGGGCACGTGAGGATTCCCTTGTGGGGATGGGAATGGTCTGCAAGACAGGAGAAGAGACTTGCACAGCCATGAGCTAGCTAGTGAGCCCTGCTGAAATGCCTGCTGCATGTGAGGGCTTATGGCTCGGGAGAGACTTGTGTGGTATCTCAGCCTTGCTAGCTGCGTGCTCCTTGTGCCTTTGCGGCTGCTTTCCCCTTTGGGGAATAGGTGCGGTCCTCAGTGCCGAGCCATCGCCCAGCTCGATGACTTCTGCTGACGTGCCTCTCCGTTGTTCTCTCGGTAGCTTGTGGAAGAGGTTTTTGCTCGGTGCTCTACAAGCCCCGTCTTCTACCCCAGAGCCTACCATCTGAAAGCGTACGTTTTCTGCATGCTGGGTAACAAAGACCAGAGCCTGTTGTGCCTCAGGCAGGGCCTCCAAGCCTGTGAGGCGAATGGCAACCTCCTGGAGAAGACTTGGCTGGAGATGAGCGCTGTAAGTGGATCCTCTTTGCCTCTGAGTTGCTCCCTGGGCAGAGGTTTGGCATGCCCTAGGAGAAGGTGGCGCGGACTGTACTCCGGCAGGTCCACGTAGGGAAAGCCCCCAGCGAGCTTCAGGAGCGTGTGCCGAAAGTCCTTGGCGAGCTGGTAGGGGCTGCTAGCCCTCCTCAGCAGGAGGGCAGTGGCAGCTGCGATGCCCTTCCCTCAGGAGGGGCTGGAAGGACACGCGAGGGAGCAGCAGGCGCTGCAGCATGCCGCTCCTTCCCAGCATCTCTGCTGGGCTGAGGAGCGGTGGAGTGGAATCTCTGCCTCTCCCTTGAGCCAGCTCTGGGAGCCAGCCTGAACCTGGCTGGAGGAGGTTTCCTTTGCGTTCCCTCTCCTTGCCCTCCCTGATAGGCTTTTGCAGCACGGCAAATTGGGTGATGGGTGGAAGAAGCTACTGCGAGAGGCCTCGCTTGCCTTCCCGGACCGCGCCTGTGGCTCTGGGGACCTCCTGTTCTTCGCGGCTCTCACTTGGGCTTTTGTTTTCCTCAGGAGCGGTGGTTCACTGGCAAGGGCCCCGTGGGAGACTTGTGGCTGGAGACAGCGCCACGTTTTCCCCAGCTGAAGCAAGCAAAGCCTGAAGTCTGTAGCTGCAGGTACCTGCTGAAGCTGCCAGCACGGCCGAGCGAGGATGCTCTTCCAGGGGTTAAATAAAGAAACACTGCCATCATCTCAGCGTTCTGTATGGAGTCACAGACCACAGCAAGAGGACGCTGAAGGCGTGCCACGAGAGTCTCTGGCCTGTGGTTTATTGGGAAAGCTAGGCGGCGGGGAAGCCACCACCCCCGTTGTTAGTGCTCACAAGAGTCGAGGGCTGTAAAGCAGTGCAAGAAATTCTCTCCCCCTCGCCCTAGTGCAGTTCCCTGTGGCGCTGTGTAAGCGCTTGAGCCGGCTGCAGGAGGAGCTTGGCCCTGGTGTAGGGCCAAGTGGTTGCTGAGGTGGGGAGGGTGGGAGGGTGTTTTTCTGGAAGCGGGACTGGTTTGAAGTGTTCCCTAGTCAGAAAAGTCAACAGCACTAGCGGCCTCATCCTGTTGCCCTCTCTGGTTGATGCGGATGAGAGCTCCTTAGTGGAGAATGGATGTACGTGTGTGCATATAGATGTAGCCAAGAGGGATGCCCCTGTGGGCGAGGGCGCTGCTTGTGCTGGGGTCCGCCCAGCTCCCAGCTGAGCTTGCCTTGGGGAGCAGCCAGCCCTTGCTGCTCACTGGCAAGAGAGAGCGTTGGCCTAGGCGTCGTCACGCTGCTGCGCGCTCTTCCTGAGGAGGCAGAGCAAGCCTGCTCGGTCGGCCTGCATCGTCAGTCTCCCGTACGGGTGACCGCTTTGCCTGCCTCGTGGGAAGGAGGAAGGAGGAAGCGTGTGAGCTGGGCTGGCAAGCAGCGTTCCGAACCTGGGCCTGGCTCGGTGTGTGTGCCTGGCTGTCGCCAGCAGGTTGCAGTTGTGTGTGTTGGGTGCAAGTGACTTGTGCTTGCTTGGGAGACTTTGGTGGGCCCCGAGGCAGCAGGGGGAGCCTTCTGGAGGCAAGAAGAGAGACCATCTTGGTAGCCTCTCTCTGAGGGCTGAGGCAGCAGGAAAGAAGGCAGGCTGGTTTCTGCTGTCAAGTGCTCTGCTGTTTGAGGTCAGCAGCGCAAGGGCACAGGCTTGTCTAAAGCACCTGGTCCCCCAGGCCTGGGAGGGGCTGGTGCTCCCTCGCCTGGCCATTGCCTGAGGGAGAGGCACAGTCCGAGAGGGACACTGGAGGCTGCCTGGGCAAGCAGCCGCTGAGTGTCACCGTGTGGCAGGCACGCCAACTCGTGCAGCTGCTCCTCTGAGCGACTGGGGAGAAGGGCAGCTTTGGCGCGCGCGGAGCGCGGCCTTGGCTGCTAGCCCTCGTCCCCCGTAGAGCCCGGCTCTCCTCAGTGCTGCTGCTTTGGTGGCAGCAGTTGTGTGGCTCGGGGCAGCGGCTAAGGTGGACGGGGAGCTGCCTTTGCCTGCCTGGAGGCAGAGGGCCGTGCGTGAGCCAGGGTGCCCAGCGTGGCTCTGTTTCCCTGGGGCATGCAAGGTTTACAACAGCGTTCTCACTCGGAGCAGGGACCTGGAGCTGCCTCCTGCTGCGGCTTTGGACTTTGTCTTGCCCTCTCTGATACGTCGGTGCGCCGTGGTCCTGGCCCAGCCCTGTCCATCTCCTCCCGGCCTCCCCCAGGAGCCATGTGGATGGAGGTTGGCTGTGTCCCCCGCTGCCCCCCCGGGAAAGCCCCACTTCTTTTTGCAAAGAAATACAAGTCCTCCGAGCAGCCCCGGAAACGCCCAGCTGCGTGCTGCAGTGGCCGTGCTTTTGGGGAAGCCTGGGCTGCTGGCTGTCAGCACGTCTGTTAGGCCCTTTGCGCTTGGGAACGTGGGAAGCAGCTGCTGTTTCGGCTACGGGTGGAGGTCAGTCGCTGTGCGAGCCTCCTTCAGCTCTGTACGGGAGACAACTGCGTCGCGCTAGCCACCTCTGAGCAACCGGCTCGGCGTAGGGAGGGAGCGGGGGGCAGCTTCCCGGCAGTTGCTGGGTAAGCGGTGCCTTGCCGAGGCTGTCACTGTTAGCCGGATCAGCGTAGGCGACAGTGGACAGGTAAATGATGACACGCGGACGATGTCACTGTGAGCCGACTGTGACCTCCCCCGGCCCCTTGGTGACAGAGGGCCAGCCGCGCCTCCCAAAGGCCAGTGCGCAACGCTGTGCAGTGGTGTCTGGTCGTCCTCCCTGGTGGGCACGGTGGGTCGTCTTGTACTGAGGTATCGCAGGTACCCCAGGGCGCTGACGATGTCTTGTGCCTGGGAGCGAAGGTCAAAGCACTGCTCAGAACTGGGGGAAGTAGCTGCTTACGTCCCCGACCTGCTTTTGTCTGAGGACTTGAAGCAGGAGAACCGTTGCGTTCAGAACTTCCATGGAGTGCTGCTCTTTGCTGATGTGTCAGGTGGGTCAAAGCGTTATGAAGGGCGGGCACTGAGGAGGAGTCCCCGACCCGAGCCGCTGGGACTTAGCGGGCCTTTTGGAGCCCTGGTCGTCCCGCCTGTGGTAGAGAAGGGGTCAAAGGAGATGTCGTTTGCCGCTGAGGTCTTCCGCTTTGGGGAAGTAGCGCTCGGACGTAGCTGAGGTCACAGCCCGGGGGTGGTCTTTGCTGGCAGCAGCCCTGCGGCCTGCTTGTGGTCAGCCGTCTGCTCAGAGCAGCGTGCGTTAGGGAGCCCTGAGGCTGCCGGAGCAGCAGCTTGGGCCCGCGCTGTTGCCTGCAGTGCTCTCTCTGGAGCTTTGGGGAGGTGTGAGGTGGGCCAGGCTCTGGCTCATGGAGGCCTGGGAGAGGAGGCCTGGCTGCCTTGCCTCCCCCTTGTTAGTCTTTGTCAGGGCAAACTTGGAGGAGCAGCTGCTGCGCAGAGGAGCTGGCTGGCCAGGTGCTGCGTTAGTTGGCAAAGGCCTCGTGGGCTTTCTAGCTCAGGGTGTTGCCTGGCTGTAGGCAAGAGGGGAGGCAGCCGGGGGACGCGCTGGAGGGTGGCAGCCAAGTGCAGGAGCTAGGCGTAACGGGTGGGTGTGAGCATGGGGAAGGCACCCGTCAGCGAGCGCTCAGAAGCGCGGGTGGAATTAGAGGGCTGTGGCTGCTGTCAGGGGCGCGCCTGGGTTCTCCCGGAGCGTGGTTCTCTTGGCTGGCTGAAAGCGACGTGGAAAGTGCCAGGTCCTTTGGCCCTGTAGACGCGTCCTGATTTCTTTGTGCCTGTGTGTCCCTGTTGCAGGTTTCACTGCTCTGACAGAGAAATTCAGCCAGAGCATCAGCATAGAGCGGGGTGCGGATGAGGTAACGCAAACCCTCAATCGCTACATGGGTGACATTTTGGAGGGTAAGTGCCGTTCTGCAGGACTGTGTGGGATTGGGCCACGACGAGAGGGAGGTGCTGGGCAGCCTGCTGCTGCTGCTGCTGCTGCTGCCGCCGCCGCCGCCTCCTCCTTGCGCGGGCTGGGGGTTCCTATGGGGCTGAGAGCCGCCAAGAGCAGCTGGGCTCTTCTGGCAGGTGCTTTCTGCTCCCCACAAAGACTAAGGAGGTGCCCGCTTTCTCAGCACCCACCCTTGGGCTTGTGGAGTGACCGCTGTTCAGTGATGGAGGAAGATTTTGCTGGTGTTGGGGCGCAGGGGGGAGCGGGGGCATCTAGCCAGTGTTAGTGCCCAAATGAGCTGGGGATGGGGGCGCTGACCAAAGTGTGCGTTGCCTTCCCTGGGGCCTTGTCACAGGGCACAGTAGCGTAGGTCCCAGGGCTGTGGTCCCTGTGAGCAGTGTAGCTGCTACGTTTGCTAAGTTGTGCCCCCAAAGCACCGCTGCTCTTGTGCTGCTGTCTGAGCAGAGCGGCTTGTCCTGCGGCCTTCCTGAAGAAGGCCTAGCTGCAGCTCTTCTTGTGTTTTTTTTTTGGTCTGCAGAGCTGCTGGCTTTTGGTGGAGACATCTTGAAGTTTGCAGGTACGTGTGCGTAAAAGAGACGTGGCCTTGTCTGCTGCAGCTGCAGACGAGTGCGAGGGGAGAGGGGAGACAGAGCCGCGAGCCGGCAGAGCCCCGAGGGGTGGCTCTGCTGGCACGCAGGTGCCCAGGGGGAGCTGCCGTCCCGGGCCCTGGCGGCGTGGCTGCAGTTGTAGCTGGCGGGGCAGAGGGGGAGGTGTGCCTGTGGCCAGGGTGCTGTAGTTGAGGAGGATGCCTTCACCCAAACGCGTTTTCCCTGGCACGCCTGCTGGCTTCCGCTGTCCCGGCCGGTGGGTGCAGGTCAGGGAGCGTCAGGTGTCACGAGAGCCGTCCCTGTCCCCTCGCTTTCCCCAGGGGATGCTGTGCTGGTGCTGTGGAGAGCAAAGCACACGCAGCTGAGAGACACCATCAGCCTGGTGCTGCAGTGTAGCCAGCAAATCCAGGAGAAGTACAGGATCCGTGAGACGGACGTGGGTCTGAAGCTCCGACTGAAGATAGGTACGGGGAGTGCTGGATTAGGCTGCTGCGCGTTCTCAGGCAGGCGTTCACGAGCTGCCTGCATGCAAAGTGAGCCGGTGGCTGGCCAACGTGCCGGTGTGGGGCCCCTGATTAGGACCCCCTCCCCGGCCACGATCGATCCTGAATCCATCAAGTGGGACGCCTGCGCTTGAAGCAGTTGAGCGGAAGAGCCTGGCTCCAGGGCTGAGCTTCAAAGTTGGCCTGGGAGGAGCTGAGCTGTGGCGGGCTGTGGAGGTAAAAATGCTCTCTGCATCAGTTGTGCTTGTCTCTCACCAGGGATCTCTGCAGGGCATATGTCCCTCCTGACTGTTGGAGACAAAAAGCAGCAGCACTTCCTGATCCTTGGCCAGGCCGTGGGTGAAGTGTGGCAGGCCCAAAACCTTGCCAATGCAAGTGACGTGATCCTGTCAGCCAGCTGCTGGGAGCTCTGTAACCGGAACCAGATCAAGACCAAGAGACTTAAAGGCCAAAGCGCTGTGAAGGTGGGTGGGACGGCCTCTGGAGCAATTCTGAGGGCCTGGGCGTGGACGTGGCTGTGAGGGAGGAAGGTGTGAGAAGGGCGAGGAGACGCGCGTGGAGGGAGTTCTAGGTGTAGAGGTGCTCCCGTAGGTGGGGAGCAGTAGCTGCTGGGGAGCAGTTTTGTCTCAGGGTTGTCTCTGGATTCTGCTGGGTGGCTTTGAAGAGGGGGTCAGGAGGCGCTGGAAGAGTTTGCCTCAACGGGTACTGTCCTCTGTGGGTCCTGGAGCTGTCCTCGACGCATTTTTGTACTGTGTGCCTTTAGGTTACAGGCATGGAACGGATGTCTCTGTCGGAACGCGAAGACATCTTCTCCAAGTTTACCCGAGCCCAGCTGAACTACAGTTCTCCTGAGGCGTCAGGTGAGGCCCGTGTTCATGACGTTCTGTGGCTGCCCAGAAAGGTGGGGGCGGGCTTGTTCAGGGGCCAGCGAGGAACGCCCTCTGCCCTCTCCCCCTTGCAGTCAGCATTTGTGCCTTTGGCCCTGGTGCGCTTCAGCGGAGGCACTCGCTGCTTCCCCCTGCTTCCAGGGGCCTGCTCTGGCTGAGCACCTGCAGGAGGAAGAAATGTGCAACTGGAGGAGACTTTCTCTCCCTGAGTTCCAGTGCCAGCCCCTGCTTTCCAACTGCTTTTCCCTAGGCAGGCTCGTAGTGCCAGCCTGCCAGTGACCGCCTGGATTTTCCTTCCCTAGGCATCCTGAGGCCTGCTGTTTCCCTGGCCCCTCGGCATGCTCTGGGGAAGTTGCTGCGGAAGTACGTCCCCGCATCTGTTCTGAGGAAGGTATGGCCACAGCTGCCGGGAGCTGTGTTTATTTTGCCCCGAGGGGAGGAGTTATTCCTTCCGCTGAGAGCGCGTGCTGCTGCCCACGTGGGGGCTCTTGCTTGGTGTTTGCTGGGGGCAGTCAGCTCTCGGGGAGAGCTGGCTGCTGAAGGTGTGCTGCTCTCGTCTTCCAGATTGATGACAGACAGCCCCTGGACTACTTGTCCGAGCTACGGCCGGTCACCTGCCTCTTTGTCAAGCTGCAGTTTGCTGCCGATGTCAACTTAACGCAGATCTGCAAGGCTATCCAGGACAGCAGCGTGATGATGCTGGAGATCATCCGTCCTCACAAGGGCGAGATCAACAAAATCTCCATGTTTGATAAAGTGAGTGTGGGGGAGGAGCCCACCCCGCAAAAGTGTGGGCAGCAAACGAGAGGGCAGTGGCTCTCTCGGTCTACTGAGCAGCGGGGAAAGGAGAAGCAGCTCTGCCTCGGCGCTGGGATCAGCACCCTCTGGCTGGGGGTTGCCCTGAAGCTCTGCTGCTCTCGGCAGCGGCTCGACTCGCACGGCATGAGCCGTTTGCCGTAGGCGCTGTCCCAAGCTGTGCTGCCGCTGTCCTTGGCAGGGCTGCACGTTCCTGTGCGTGTTTGGACTCCCTGGAGAGAAGCTGCCCGACGAAAGCGTTCACGCCTTGGAAAGCGCTGTTCAAATCTCCAAGGCGTGCTCCTCGAGGCCTAGGAAAATCGAGTGAGTGGGGAGGCGCGTTGCCTGGGACTGCGCGGGGGAAGGAGGGAGGGATGGTTTCTCAGCGAGACGTGCCCTCTAGCTTGGCCTCCTCTGTCCCTGGGAGGAAGGAGACAGTGCCCTGAGAGGTGCCCTTCTTGCCCGCGCCGAGGAGGCGTGCTGAGGCTGGCTGGAGTCAGGGACTTTCCGCCCGTCACAGCTGTGAGGCCTTAGGGGAAGGGTTGAAAACTGCCTGGCTGCTCTCGGGAGCCCCTTTCACCTGGGGGCGTTACGCTGCGGAGCTCTGCAGGTCCCCGAGGTCTGCCCTGCCAGGGCGGGAGGTGGTGCGAGGGGAGCCGGGTGAAGGGGTGAAGGTAGGTGGGCAGGCAGGCCTGTGCGCGGGCGCTGCTGAGCGCCTGTCGCTCTCCGTGTGTGTCAGGGCCGTGTCTGTCGGGGTTACCAGCGGGACGGTGTTCTGCGGAGTCGTAGGCCATCGCGTGAGGCACGAATACACAGGTACGAGGTGTTTGGCTGAGGAGCGGGTGGCTGGGCTGGGTCTGTTCAGCCGGAGCAGCGTGTCAAAGGAAGAGGCAGAGCGGCAGGGAACACCCTGTTGCCCGTATGTGCTGGGCTGGGACGAGGCCTTGGCCTGTGTCCTGTGGGGAATGAGGGAGGCAGAGCGGGCGCCGCTGCGGTGCGGGGGACCAGGCTCAGAGCCTTGTTGTTCCTGCTGGTTGTGCTGCCAACGGTTTGGGGCTTGCCTGTGCTGGAGGTGATGCAGCCGTTGGCGGTGAAGGGTGGAGCGGGTTGGTTTCATAGGTACGTGAATGCGTGCTCTCTCTCTGCGGCAGTCATTGGCCAGAAGGTGAATCTGGCAGCCCGGCTGATGGAGCACTACCCTGGGCTGGTGTCCTGTGACGCAGCGACGTACGCAGCCTCTAGGCTGCCCCGATGGTGCTTCGAGGAGCTGCCGGAGGCAAAGATGAAGGGGGTTGTCGATCCTGGCCCCGTGTATCAATACCTGGGGGTGTCGGCGAAGTCGTGAGTGTCCTGTTTGAGCGGGCTGGTTGGGGGCAGGGTGGCACACAGGGTCCAGTCTTGGTCCGCCAAGAGGAGTTGTGCAGAGCTGGCCCCCGCCCACCCCTCCCATCGCTGGGGCTGAGAAGATGGAAAGGCAGAGCACGGGTACGCTTTTGGCCTGCCTACGCTGGTGCCTCCTGCTGTAAGGAGACGGGGAGTGATGCCGGAGGGGTGGAGAAGGCTTTTAGGTGTCCGTAGGCACAGAGGGGCCTTGCAGCCCCGGTCCAAACGGCTTCCAGCTGTGCTTTCTGCCCTGTGCTTGCTCCATTGCGCGCAAGACTAACGCAGTGGCAATTCTGCCCCAGGGAGGTTTTCTCCCAGCTGCTTCCGAGCATGACGCTCCCGGAAAGCTTTTGGTCAGGCCAGGACTCAGTTCCTGAGTGCCTCCTGGTGAAAGTTCAGGTGTTCCCCTGGGCCAGGGTTTGGCATCCTCTTTGGAGGCCGTTTGGAACGTTGACGTTGCCGTCCCCTTGCAACTTCAGAAAAACTCGAGCCCAAGGTGCCTGGTGCTTGGCGCCTTGGCCCAAGAAGTGACCCTTGTCGTCCTGTTGCACGTCGTGGCTTGAAGTGTTTTTTTCTTGCCCGTCTTTGCCTTGACAGCAGCTGTTGCAGGGCCCCGCTTCTCGAAAGCGCTGCCTGTGAGCAAAGGCCAGGGAAGCAGTAGGCAGGACCAGAGACTTGTTTGGCTTGTCCTGCGGGGTGCAGCAGTGTGCTAGCCAGCGGCACTGCCTGGCTTCTTGCTCGTGTCTCCGCTTCCTTGGGCTTTGGCCTGTGGCGCTCGAGTCTTGATGCTGTGTGGTGTCCCACTGTGGCCGTTGGGCTTCTTCCTGGCTGCAGCTTTGCTAGTGCTCGTTTGGTGTTTGCGCTCTCTGCTGGGCCAGTGGGAGCGTGGGCAGGATTCGCTCCGGCTCGAAAGAAGAGCGGGTCCCCGGGAGCGCACCCTCAGCTCCACGCGTGGCTCTACGTCCTCCAGCTTCTGCCTACTTCATTGGCTTTTGTTTTTCTCTTCCTCCCGCTAGCATGTTTGGCATGGATGTTACGAAGGAGAGGCCCAGCTCTTCCCCGTTGCTCGGTAGGTGGAGAACGCCTTGGTCTGCTGAAGGCCAATTTGTTGCCGTCGGTACCTGTTAGTTCCGCTCTGGGAACGGAGAAGCTTTTGCGAGGGATGGCGTTGCCTGGCGTGGCCCTAAGGGTTTGGTGCATACCTTGGCTCCTAGCTGGTTCCTGTCTTTGGGGTTGGGCCGCAGCTAGAGGTGGGAAGCAGGGTGAGGCGTGCGCCGGATGCTCCCTGCCGTGCTGCATAGCTAGCGTGGCGGGACCTTTCCAGTGTGCAGTTGCTCACAGCCTCAGGGCTAAAGGGATGGCCGTAGTTGGGATCGGGGAGGAGATTTCCTTGGGTCCGACTGACCCGCTGCGGCGGCGAGAGAGAAGGGTGCCGACGGCTGTTTGCTTTTCAGCTCGCTGCAACGGGTCGCTTTCTTGTTTGCCTTCCCAGGTCGGGAGGAGGAGATTGCCCTCTTTGAAAGTTACTTGAAAGCCTATGTGGATAAGAAAGCAAGCCACATCATGGCGTTTGAGGGCGTGACGGGCTCTGGAAAGAGCCATTTACTTACGGAGCTTGCCTCTTTAGGCCAGGCTGCTGGGCTCAGGTGAGTGTTGCTGACCGGGACCTGTGGAACGCTTTCGCTGCCCAGCCGCTGATGTCCGTGGGCTACTGGAGCCCCTCTGCCCTCTGCCCGGGTGCGTGGCCCTTGGACTGCAGCATCCCTGCAAGGCCTGCAGGAGCTGCTGCTGAGGAGCAGCTGCGTGCCCTCCTGCTGCCTCTTGAGGGAGCTAGAGGTGGCTCCTGGAGCCACTGCTGTTGAGCTTCCTTCTTTGGGCCAGGCCCCAAGCAAAGTAGAGCCCGAGCTCAGTCAGGGCTTTTGGCCGTAGCTGCGGAGCCAAGAGAAGAAACCCAAGTGGCCCTGGATTCCGCCTCTCCCCTAGAGCTTAGTGTGAGAAGCCTGCGGCTGCTTGGGTCCCTCTCTGAATCTCAGTGCCTTTTGCTTCTGCATGGCAGGGTAGTGGCTGTGGAAGCGCTGGAGCTCAACCTGAAGCAGGTCTACTCTGCCATGCACATGGTGCTGGCTGTGGCCATGGGCCTGCAGGCCTGTAAATCGTGCAGTGCCAGAGAGCTCGCCCTGCAGGAAAAGCTCCAAGGGCTGGTGGAAGAGAGCAGCTACTGCCTCCTCAATGTGCCTTTCGTTGTTAAGGTGAGAGCGAGAGGCCTCTGTGGCCGTGGCGAAGGCCTGCTTGTGAGCCGTCCTGTGGCTGTTGTGGTTGGGACACCGTGCTGGGGAGTGGGCTTAGCTCCGTGGTGGGAGTAGCAGGAGGGTAGCACAGGCTGGGCTTCTGTTTGTGGGTCCAAAGAGGGGGGCGAGGGGGCTCCTTGTTAGGGGTGAGTGCAGGTGCCAGGCTGCTGCAGGCAGTTCCTGGTGTCTTGCTCAGCAGCCTGGAAAGGGCATTGCAGAGAGGCTTTGAGAGGGGGCCGATGAGCTGGTGCTGAGTTCACTGGTGCGTGAGCAGCCTGCTCCCTCGCGCGATTGCCACGGCGAGGGAAGAAGCTCTTCTCCCCCCTCATGCCTCCCTGCAAGAGCTCTGCCAGAGACCCTCAGCAGAGGGCCTCCGTTGTAGGCTCCTGGTGACGTGCGCGCTGCGTCTCCTCTCCACTGTGTGGGGGGAGAGGTAAGATGCTGAGGGCAGCAGAGGCGTTTTGCTCGCTTGGACTTGCGTGGTGGGCAGGTGTGCTGAACCGCCCTGAAAGGCTGTTTCTCTGTGACTCTGCTTTTCTGGCCAGTTTCCCCTGTCGGAGAAGGTGTCCAAGATGAGCGGCGCTCAAAGGACAACGGAATTGGGGTTGGTTTTCAAGAAACTGCTACAGAAGGTGAGCCGTTCTCCCCATCCTGGGTCAGAGAAGGAAAGCAAGGCCGCAGGCTGAGGGCTCTGCAGGAGAGTGGTGGGAGCTGGTGGGAGGACAGTGTACCGGAGTCATTGCCCTGCAGAGGCTAAACTCCGCGTGCCATGCCCCCTGATAACTTTGCTCCTGTGAAGTTGGAGGGCATGTGCTCCGGAGGAGGAGGAACGGTGTCTTTCCGTGCCACCGTGCCCGAGGGACCTTAAGAGTCTCGGAGCACGGAAGAGCGGGTGAGATTCCGAACGAAGAGGTAGCTGGGGAGAGGAGAGCGACTTCTGCGCGTCCTCTGTGTGGGGAGAGGCCGGCCAAAGTCTGTCCTGTGGAAGATGCTTGAGAATGCCTCAGAATCCACCCAGACCAACGTGCTTGTTTCAGATCGTTGAAGACGAGCTTGTCCTGTTTGTCATCGACAACGCGCACTACATCGACTCTGCCTCCTGGGCTGTTATGTCGCATGTGCTCAGAGATGTCCCGCTCTTTGTGGTCATGGGCTTTGCTCCTGCTCGCTACGGAAGACAGAGGCTCTGCGAAGCTGCAGCAGACATCATGAAGTTGCAGCAAACGACCCACGTTCATCTGGGAGAGCTGAAAGCTTCAGCTGTTGTGCAGAAAGCCTGCCGGGAGCTGGGAGTTGTCAGCGTGCCCAGGGCCCTAGAGACGTAAGTCCCAGGCGGGGCCTCGGAGCTCTTTGCGAGGGGTTGACCCGCTGCAGAGGGCAGGAGGGAACGAACGTGGTGGGGCAGTGGGGGGCGATTTGTTGCTGGGGCCGAGGCTCTCACTGGTGCCGGAGAGCATCTAGGCTGTTGGGGCCAGGAGAGACGAGGCTTGCAGCTCTGTGCCTTGGGCACTGCGCGCGACTCTTTTCCTGCGCGTTCCAGCAACCGCTGTATCTTCCGGGCAGCTCAGATGCCAAAGGCAGTGGGAGTGCTGGCCTGTTCAAAAGGGAGGTGTAGCTGTGGCAAAGAGGCTGGTCTGAAACGTGTCCCACCTTGCTTTGCCTGTGTCAGTCCCTGCTGGATCTGCTCCTTTCCAGGTTCCTGATGCAGAGAAGCTACGGGATCCCATATTACTGCGAGGAACTGCTGAGCGACCTTAAGCGCCACGACATGCTCTTGTTCCACCTGCTGCGGAAGGGCGAGAAAATGGAGGACAAGTGGGAGAGCCTCTTCAGTAAGCGCCGTTGTGGCTGACGGCCTGGTTGCTGTGGCGCATCTTCCAGAGCGCGTTGTTGCCCTGGGCTTCCCCTGTGAAGTTGGCCCAGGCTGGTGTTGCAGCAGTAGAGGCCTTGGCCTGGCTCAGGCGTGGGCTCCTGCATGCCTTGCTGCTGGGCTAGCCTAAGCACAGGCTGGGGAGTTTGGGTGGCTTTGTGGGGCGAAGCAATGCGGACGGGGCAGAAAATTGCAAAGGAGGGGAAGAGACGCTCCCTGGCACTGAGCTAAGCCCTGGTATTGTCTGGAGGCAGCATGAACGGGGGCGGTTATTGTGGAGCAGGGCGGAGAGTGGCGTGGCTGCAGTGTTCCTTGCGTGCAGCCGCGCGGTGGATTTATGCTGCCACGGAGCGCAGGGCCCAGCTGCTGTAAGACCTGCCCGGGGGGGGATGAATGCTAAAGGGTGGAAGATGGAGGGCAAGCAGGAGGTGACGGCCTGAATCGTCTCCCTTTGAAAATCGCTTTACGCTGCTCTCTTGCTCCGCTCAGCTTCTGTAACGGAGGCTTCCCCTGCCGCAGCCTCCTGGAGCTCCAGCGCGGGGAAGGAGCGCAGGGTGTGCACCATCAGACCTGACGTGAACCTGCAGAGCATCGTGCTTCCCTCCACCTTGAAAGGTGAGGGGCCGAGCCCCGCTGCGGCGGCTGGCGGCTGCACGGAGGTTCTTTCCCGGGGCATGGGCTAGAGAGAGGCTGGGTGTCTGTGTGCCCTGGGTTGCGACTGCCCAAGGGGTTTGGTCCCTAGGAAAGAAGGCTACAAATGTAGCGTCTGGTGTGGGGAAGCTAAGGCAGCCTCGGCAGCCTCAGGCTTGGGAGGGGGCAAGAGAGAGAGCTGTGGCTTGTTTTTGACAGGGATTGCGCTGGCTGAGGTGGACAGCATGAAGCCCTCGGAGCGGATGGTCTTGAAGTGCGCAGCCGTCATCGGGCCGACGTTTACCACCGAGCTGCTGTTACGCCTCCTTCCCAGGTGGACCAGGACCAAGATGAACAAGGCGTTGAATGTCCTGGTGAGAGGCAACATCTTGAAGTGGCTGAATGCTGGGAAGGTGCCAGAAGGCAGCAGTGTTCCCACCAAGGGGCCCGCCACCTCTCTGGAGGAAGAGAGCGGTAAGTGGTGATAATGCGCCCCCGGGAGCGTGGTAGGCTCCTGCTGCTCCCGGCTGTGTGCCTGGCGGGGCTCGCCAGGGCACGCTGCACTGCCCCCTCCGGTGGTGTGTAATGGGCCAAATGGCCGGCCTTGCTTCTGCTGCCAGCAGCCTCGGCAGCTGCTTGCGGGAGTGCAGCTGAAGGCTGTGCGTTGGGAGGGAGAGCGCAGGGCAGTAGCCTGTTGCGCAGGCTGTGCTGGTGTCGGCAAGGCAAACGGGTCCCTTTCACCCTAGCGCTGCGAGGCTCCGAGTGCAGGAGCGCTGGTTTCCTGCCAAGGATCCACGCCAAGGCCTGTCTTTCGTCCCCCGGCTGTGGCCCCAGCTGTGGCTGATGTGAAGCCCCGTTGCCTTTCAGGTGCCCAGAAGCGGTGCTTGGGCGAGACCGAGAAGACCGCGAGGCTGCAGTCTGGCGTCCTGACCTTCTGCGCCCCACTGCTGCGGGAGGCTGCCTACGAGCTGTGGCCCAAGGGACAGAGGGTGGCCATGCACCGCAAGTGCGCGGCCTTCCTGGAGAGGCAAGCGCACAAGTGCCAGTGCTGCGGCGGAGGGGACTTTGTGGCCTTCCACCGCTTGGCCCTCGGCAGCGCCCGGGAGGCAGAGAGCTGCGACGACCGTGCCAGCGAACGCTGCTCGTCCAGCTGGGAGGCCTCCCTGCTCAGAAAGGAGGAGTTGAAGAGGGATGAGCTCCGTGCCACTCCGGGTATGCTAGCTGCCGTGCTTTGGAGCCTGGGCCCTCCGCACTGTGCTTGCGCAATTAATGGAAGCGCCGTCCGCAGAAGCGTTTTGCTGAAGCCTAGGGATGCTGTCAGCAGAGGGGAGAGGCTTCCCTGAGACTAGCTTAGTCCTCCACTGAGGCCAGCTGCACCAGCAGAGCCATGCTGTGGGCACAGCGTAGAGCCTCTGTGCCCCGGAACGCCCTCCTGCGTTTCCCTGGAATGACCGGAGAGCAGCCCATGTCCTTGCAGTGACAAGAGCCTTGCGGTGCACCCCCCGGCCCCGCAGGCTGAGGCGCCTTTCCTGGTGGGTGTGCTACGCTTGCCCAAAACGTAACAGCCCTGCCGGGAAGGCAGCTCTCGGGGGAAGAGGCCAGGAAGAGAGCTGCCGTCGGTCCCTTTGACTCTGCTCTCCTCCCCTTTCGGATGGAGCATGGCAAGATGCAGCTCTTCCCGCGTGTGAGGTGAGGAAGCGTTTAACTCGTGCTTTGTTTCCAGGTACTGCAAAAGCCCTGCAGAAAGAGAAGAGCTTCTTGGAGGAGACTTTTCGGTGAGGAGAGTAGGTTTTGGTTACGTTGGGAAGTCAGCGGGCTCAGGGTCTGCAGAGGGGGCAAGTGGAGTTTGCAGTTGTGCCTGCTGGCTGTGACTCTAGCTCAGGAAAGAGCTGGCCTGTTGGGTGGGAGCTGGGATGGGGTGGCCCTGGAGATGAGCCTCTTGGAGGAAGCCAGTGGGATCAGGGTGACGATGGTCACGTTAGGGCGGAGCCAGCCCTGCCTTCCTAGCTGTAGGAGAGCAATGTTGCGAGGTGTGCAGGGGCAAAGCAGCCAGCGGGAGCAGGGGGGCTGCTGGAAGGTGGCAGAAAGGCCTGCTTGACTTCCTCCCTGTGGCCAAGAGCAGCGTTGCTCCAGAGCAGGGTCAGCAAAGGCACCAACAGCATCGCGTCCTCGTGGATCTTGTTACCGCTAAAGCCAAAGGAATAGTTTGCTAGGGCTTGAAAGGGGCGATGTTGCTCCTCGCCCCCGTTTTGCCCTGCCTGGCCCCGCTCGCCTTGGGCTCTGGGGCTACGGCGCGCGAGAAGACTGCTCAGCGCGCGCGGGTTGACGTTGCTGCAGTGGAAGAAAACGAATCCTGCGCCCAAGCGCTGTGTTAGTGAGTGGTACTGGCTTGCAGTCAGGGCAGAGCCACAGCTCTCGAGCGAGGAGGGAAGGCAAGAGCGGAAGGGAGGGAGGAGCACAGGGGGAAGACGGAGCAAGGATGGGGGGAGCCAGGCCACTCGGGGGTCGCCCGTGTCAACTGTAATGTGGAACGCTGCTGGGAAACTGTGGTTGTGAATGCGGGGGGCTGAAAGAATAAGCGGCCAGCCCTCTGCATGCCTGGGAAGGCTGTGAAACCCAGCGCTCCCGTATGACGCGCGTGTGCACAGGGCCTTGCTTGTGCTGCGCTAGAATATGCTGTTAGTCTAGGCAGACGGAGCGGTATAGGTGATGCTAGCGTGCGTCGTCTTTCTGCGTGATCTTTGTCTCTGAGTAGAGCGGCAGAGCAGTTTCTGGCCAGGACGGAACGCGTACCTACGGTGCCCAGCAAGGCCAAAGGGACGCCCGGTGCCGCGTGTGCCTGTGAATGCAGGGCCATTGTGGATTTGGTGCTTGTGCCGCTGGCTCACCACCACATGGCAATGGGCAACGATGGCAGAGCCCTTTATTACCTGCTGGAGTGCGCGGCTGCCTACTTGCACGTCTCCGACAACTACCTGGTGAGTCGCCCTGCTTGCCGGAGCCCACTGCACAAGGAGGCCTCTCAGTTGCCTTGTCCTGGGCAAGCCGATTTTGCCATTGCACTAGGACGTGCCTCTGTGGGGACTTGGGGCTGAACCGCTGGCGTCAGAGCCAGGCTTCTCCCCCCCGTTTGCCTCTCCTGGGGCAAGGGAGGCGGGGCAGAGAAGCAGGACCTTTGCACAAGGCGCACGCGCCAGGAGGTGGTGCGAAGGAGCACTCGTGCCCGTGGGCTGTGTTAGGGTGGGCATCGCCAGGGGCAGATGCGTGCCCTCCTCAGAGAGCTGCTGGAGGCAACTGGGAACGATGGGGCTGGATGCAGGCTCTGCACCGACGCTCACCTGCTCTCTGTGTGCTTGTTCCAAGGCCTTTATGAACCTGAAGAAAGCAGAGGTCGTGAGGAGCTCAGCGGCTGAGAAAGCCGATGTGCTTGCCTGCTTTGAAGAAGCCACCTTCCTGAGCCTGAAAGGGGAGGTAAAGTGCCAGGGAGGTTCTGAGGGCTCTGCTGGTGGGTGGAGTTGGACGCCTTTGTGGGGGGTGGTGGCAGCGGCGATAGGCCTGGCATTTTGAGGCACGGCCGCTACCAGCAGCCTTTCCTGTGAGCGCTTCAGCCTCCGGCCAAAAGCGGTCGAGGCCCTCGGCCTCGGTTCAGGCAGAGACTTGAAATGTGGTGCGTGCTCAGTCGGAGCCCTTTGGGACTGTCTGAAGAAGCCTTCTCCTGTGCAGGTCTGCTACAACATGGGCTGCGTGGAGCTGGCAAAGAAGACGCTCAGGAAGGCATTGAGCCTGCTGAAGAGAAAATTGCCCCTCACCTCAGCTGGCGTCGTCTTCCAGTTTCTGCTGGAGAAGTCAGAGCGTGCCTCCCACAGGAAGAACAAAGAGTCCTCCCTTCATCAAGAGGCAGGGTAAGAAGCCGAAGGGAAAGAGAAGGGAAGGAAGAGGCGTTTGCTGCGTGGTGCCGGGCACCTAGGCCCACACCTGCCTAGGCTTAAGCCCAGACTTTCCCTGAGCATAGGTGTTAGCATGGGGAAAGCTGCTGAGGGACCTGGAGGCTCCTGGGTGGGGGGAGCGGGCACGTGTTGCCTTGTGGGGGATGGTGGGGGTGAGAGCAGAGAGATGTTCCCAGGGAGCACAGGCTGCAGAGGAAAGGGAGCCGGCAGGGAGGAGCAGGACGTGGGCATGGAGGGGTAAGTGGAGGGGAGGTGTGAGAATGAGGAAGCTCGGGGGTTGCAGCCAGGTGCAAGGCTGCCGTAGAACAAGCCTTTCCCTCGCGGTGCCCGGCTTTGCTTCGCCCTCCCTGGGCTGTAGTGCCAACCCGTTCTCGCTAGCAGCGATCTTTCCCCGGTGGTGCTTCTTGGCTCTGCCGCTTCCATGCCTGCAGCCCGGCCTGCATCAGCTGCCGCCCTGCTGGGAGCAGGTGCAGCTGCCTCCTCTGTCGCCCTGCTTCCCCTGGCCCTGCCTGACCTGGCACTGTGTAGCTAGTGGCTGTGGCCCAGCGGTTTCTCTTGTGTGGCAGGAGGGAGAGGCTGCCCTGGCTGTTCCGGCAGAGCCACTGCCTTTCCTTGCTGCGGCAGCTCTTCAGCCTGGAGGGCACTTCCAGCGGCCGGAGGCTGTCGCGCCTGGCAGCGCTCATGAAGGTCAACACGGCCGAGGAGTCTGAGGATGCGAGTCACGTGAGTGCCTCCTCTCTGCGGCAGCAGACGCGTTTCTGACATAGCTCCTTTCCCCTGGCCCGCCTAGAGTACCAGCAGGGTCTGCCCGGGGCGGCAAGAAGAGGCCAAACGCGACGGAGTGGTACCCGTCCCTGAACTTTGCTTTACAAACTTCCAGCAGACGTGCGTTGCTCTTCTTCCTGGTAGTCGCTCTCATGGCGTTTGTTTCACCGTTGTAAGCGTTGGGCTGGTTGTGGCTTTAAGGCAGCACCCCGCTGGGGCCCTCGTCTCGCCACGGCCGCAGTTAGCAGCGGCAGTCCTAAGAACCGTTTGTCGTAGGGGTAAGAGCCCTGAGAGCAGAAGAGAAGAGAGAACCTGGCCGTTGGGTTTCTGCCCTGAGCCGTCTAGGCCAGAGAATCACCCTGGCGACATTCAGTCTTGTACAGTCTCCTGTCTGGACCGTTTTAGATCCTGTTGTCCTACATGGAATATGCGCGGTGCTGCCAGGACCTGGGCTGCCAGGAAGAGTGGCTGCAGTACGGGCGGGCGGCCATCCAGCTTAGCTCTGACGTCGAGCTCTTTGGAGGAGGGGTATTAAAGGCCGCCAAATTTGCCCAGGCCCTGAGCCATCTGAACCTCAGCCTGGGGAATCTGCCCCTCTCTGTCGACGTAGGTACGTACTGCCCCCGCTGCCTGCGAGAAGGCATCTCCGCAGAGGGAGCCTGTGCGAGCCTGCTTGTTTTCTTGGCAGGCTATCGCGCCAAGAGCCTGTGGATGGAGCTGGAGAAGCCCGACCTGGACTGCGAGGTTCTCGCCACGCTCTTTGCGGCGCTCTTTCTGCAGATGAGGTAATGCTGCTGCGGGACAGACTGCTGGTTGCGCAGGGTCGGGGGGCCACCTGAGATCCTTCTTGTGTCATTCTCTGCGCGCAGCAAAGAGGGCTGCTTGGTTTCTTATTGGATACTCGCTGGCTGTATGGACGCTGGTAAATTAAACAATGCCAAGGACCGTGGCTGGCTGTTGGGGAGCGTGAGTGTGTGCTGTGAAACTGCTGGAACAGTTGCTGGCTCGGTTCTGGCCCTTGCCAGGTAGCGCTTGCCGCAGGCAATTCCCAGGCCTGGTTTAGGAGCGAGCCTAGCGCAGGGAGGCGCTCGTTGTGTTGGGGGCGCTAGCCATGTTTGGTTGGGTGGACGCGGGCCTTTCCATGCCACGCGGCACCGGTGCCCGAGACGGCAGTCGTCCAGGGGGAGGTCTCGAGAGGAGCAGTTTCCGAAGCAAACGCGTCATGTGGGCGAGTGCGGAGGGCAGTGGGGAGCTGTGCGTGCTCTTTGGCCTGCTTTTCCTGACAAAGACTTTGATGGAAAGGTGAGTAGCTCTGCTGCTGGGCCAATGGGAAAGCACTGGCTTGCATGGGAAGGATGCCTGAGTTTTGCTCCGGGGCTTGCCGTTTGGGCCGGGGTCCCTGAGGCCTTTCTCCGGAGACTTGTTGCCAAAAGATGAACAACTGTCTGATGGAGAACCTCTGATGGCGATGCCAGAAAGAGCAGCGCAGGGAGAGCGGGATGATGGGAAGGGGAGCGGGGAGCGTCCGGAGGTGGTGACTGGGATCCCACCCCGCGGAGAGGCTCCATGGAGGCTCGCTGTGTTCCTCCGCAGGTACCCAGAATGTGAGGAAGTGCTGCGCAGGCTCGAGAAGCAGGTGGCTGCAGAGCACAGCATCATTGGGCAGGCATACTTCTTCTCCTGCTGCTTAGACCTGTTGCTTTACGCTGGTAAGTGCTCAGTGAGGAGGGCCCCAGAGAGCCAGGAGGCTTGCAAAGATGCTTTTTCTCCTGCTACAACACGGACGCCAGAGCCTCCAGCCACGCTTTCACTTCCTGGGCCGAGTCCCGGGCTCTTTGGCTCTGGGTGTGTCTTTGTCTGTCTTTCCTGCCTCCCCTGTCTTTGTTTGCATGTTCTACAGGTGATCCCAGAGTGATTTCAAAATGCTGGCAATTTCCCTCTTTGCTTCCCGTGTTTTGAGATTCCCCTTTCTGAAACCTCTTCCCAGGCTCGCTCTGCTCTGGCTCCTGGGGAGGCGGGCATAGCAGTGCTGGGGGATGTGCCTGACCAGGAGGCATCTAACAGCCTACGCTATGGAGTGGCTGTCGCTTGCTGGTCAATGGCAGCGTGTGTCTGTCAGCGCTCGAAAGCTGCTGAAGAAAAGGGAATAGATATTTGTGTGGTGCTTGACTAGCCCTGAGGAGCTAGGCTAGAACTCCAGCCCTTGCCTTGTTCCTGTTTGGTTTTGCTTGCTCTCTGAGTGGTGTACCTGCCCAGAAATTCTCCAGCTGTGCTTGAGCTTTGTCCTGCTACGAATGCCCGAGGGAAAACAAGGCAGCGGAGGGCGGCACTGCTTCTCTGCGATGCATTTGTATTACAGGCTGGGAGTACAAGTCATTTGAAGAGTGCAGGAGCTTCGTTGAGCAGAACGAAGCAAACCACATCCTCAGCTCGCACAACAGCATCCTGCTTGGACTGTATTCGTCCCTGGCTCTTTGGTAAGTTACAGAGGTGCTTAGACTGGCGAGAGGCCCAGGCAGTGGTTCTGGCAGGGGAGGTGGGAGCTCTGGGCCTGTCGTGTCCCCCGTGCCCTGTCCAACAAGGCGGCCGTCGCTGGGGTGTAGAGTACTTGATCAAGTACTCTACAAAACGTGTGTGTGTGTGTGTGTGTGTGTGTTTCTCTCTGGACGGTGTAGGTTTGGAAGGCTTGGGCAGTGGGCCGAGTTCCAGAAGCCCTTTGAAAAGGCCAAGAGGCTGCTGAAGAGAGCTGACGCCTCCGTTTTGGCCACCCAAGCATGCAGCCGGCTCCTGGAGTGCTACACGCTGGTGCTGCGGAACGACATTGAGCGCAGCTCGGCGAGGGCCCGGGAGAGCCGCAGCAGGGCTCTAAGGGTGAGGGAAGAGGAGGAGGGGGGTGTGCACGCTGTGAGGGGCCTCTAGGGAAAGCTGTGTTGCGAGCAGCAGTGGATTGGCAAGGCCAGGGCGAAGCAGCCGCGCTGGGATGGAGCCAGGCTAGAGGCAGAGTGTGGTAGTGGGTTAGAGAGGAACATGGCAAGAGGCTGCTCCCCCATGGGGCGGCAGCAAGAGGTGGTAGAGAAGGCAGTGAGGTGACGGGGGTCTTCCTGGGCACGTGAGGATTCCCTTGTGGGGATGGGAATGGTCTGCAAGACAGGAGAAGAGACTTGCACAGCCATGAGCTAGCTAGTGAGCCCTGCTGAAATGCCTGCTGCATGTGAGGGCTTATGGCTCGGGAGAGACTTGTGTGGTATCTCAGCCTTGCTAGCTGCGTGCTCCTTGTGCCTTTGCGGCTGCTTTCCCCTTTGGGGAATAGGTGCGGTCCTCAGTGCCGAGCCATCGCCCAGCTCGATGACTTCTGCTGACGTGCCTCTCCGTTGTTCTCTCGGTAGCTTGTGGAAGAGGTTTTTGCTCGGTGCTCTACAAGCCCCGTCTTCTACCCCAGAGCCTACCATCTGAAAGCGTACGTTTTCTGCATGCTGGGTAACAAAGACCAGAGCCTGTTGTGCCTCAGGCAGGGCCTCCAAGCCTGTGAGGCGAATGGCAACCTCCTGGAGAAGACTTGGCTGGAGATGAGCGCTGTAAGTGGATCCTCTTTGCCTCTGAGTTGCTCCCTGGGCAGAGGTTTGGCATGCCCTAGGAGAAGGTGGCGCGGACTGTACTCCGGCAGGTCCACGTAGGGAAAGCCCCCAGCGAGCTTCAGGAGCGTGTGCCGAAAGTCCTTGGCGAGCTGGTAGGGGCTGCTAGCCCTCCTCAGCAGGAGGGCAGTGGCAGCTGCGATGCCCTTCCCTCAGGAGGGGCTGGAAGGACACGCGAGGGAGCAGCAGGCGCTGCAGCATGCCGCTCCTTCCCAGCATCTCTGCTGGGCTGAGGAGCGGTGGAGTGGAATCTCTGCCTCTCCCTTGAGCCAGCTCTGGGAGCCAGCCTGAACCTGGCTGGAGGAGGTTTCCTTTGCGTTCCCTCTCCTTGCCCTCCCTGATAGGCTTTTGCAGCACGGCAAATTGGGTGATGGGTGGAAGAAGCTACTGCGAGAGGCCTCGCTTGCCTTCCCGGACCGCGCCTGTGGCTCTGGGGACCTCCTGTTCTTCGCGGCTCTCACTTGGGCTTTTGTTTTCCTCAGGAGCGGTGGTTCACTGGCAAGGGCCCCGTGGGAGACTTGTGGCTGGAGACAGCGCCACGTTTTCCCCAGCTGAAGCAAGCAAAGCCTGAAGTCTGTAGCTGCAGGTACCTGCTGAAGCTGCCAGCACGGCCGAGCGAGGATGCTCTTCCAGGGGTTAAATAAAGAAACACTGCCATCATCTCAGCGTTCTGTATGGAGTCACAGACCACAGCAAGAGGACGCTGAAGGCGTGCCACGAGAGTCTCTGGCCTGTGGTTTATTGGGAAAGCTAGGCGGCGGGGAAGCCACCACCCCCGTTGTTAGTGCTCACAAGAGTCGAGGGCTGTAAAGCAGTGCAAGAAATTCTCTCCCCCTCGCCCTAGTGCAGTTCCCTGTGGCGCTGTGTAAGCGCTTGAGCCGGCTGCAGGAGGAGCTTGGCCCTGGTGTAGGGCCAAGTGGTTGCTGAGGTGGGGAGGGTGGGAGGGTGTTTTTCTGGAAGCGGGACTGGTTTGAAGTGTTCCCTAGTCAGAAAAGTCAACAGCACTAGCGGCCTCATCCTGTTGCCCTCTCTGGTTGATGCGGATGAGAGCTCCTTAGTGGAGAATGGATGTACGTGAGTGCATATAGATGTAGCCAAGAGGGATGCCCCTGTGGGCGAGGGCGCTGCTTGTGCTGGGGTCTGCCCAGCTCCCAGCTGAGCTTGCCTTGGGGAGCAGCCAGCCCTTGCTGCTCACTGGCAAGAGAGAGCGTTGGCCTAGGCGTCGTCACGCTGCTGCGCGCTCTTCCTGAGGAGGCAGAGCAAGCCTGCTCGGTCGGCCTGCATCGTCAGTCTCCCGTACGGGTGACCGCTTTGCCTGCCTCGTGGGAAGGAGGAAGGAGGAAGCGTGTGAGCTGGGCTGGCAAGCAGCGTTCCGAACCTGGGCCTGGCTCGGTGTGTGTGCCTGGCTGTCGCCAGCAGGTTGCAGTTGTGTGTGTTGGGTGCAAGTGACTTGTGCTTGCTTGGGAGACTTTGGTGGGCCCCGAGGCAGCAGGGGGAGCCTTCTGGAGGCAAGAAGAGAGACCATCTTGGTAGCCTCTCTCTGAGGGCTGAGGCAGCAGGAAAGAAGGCAGGCTGGTTTCTGCTGTCAAGTGCTCTGCTGTTTGAGGTCAGCAGCGCAAGGGCACAGGCTTGTCTAAAGCACCTGGTCCCCCAGGCCTGGGAGGGGCTGGTGCTCCCTCGCCTGGCCATTGCCTGAGGGAGAGGCACAGTCCGAGAGGGACACTGGAGGCTGCCTGGGCAAGCAGCCGCTGAGTGTCACCGTGTGGCAGGCACGCCAATTCGTGCAGCTGCTCCTCTGAGCGACTGGGGAGAAGGGCAGCTTTGGCGCGCGCGGAGCGCGGCCTTGGCTGCTAGCCCTCGTCCCCCGTAGAGCCCGGCTCTCCTCAGTGCTGCTGCTTTGGTGGCAGCAGTTGTGTGGCTCGGGGCAGCGGCTAAGGTGGACGGGGAGCTGCCTTTGCCTGCCTGGAGGCAGAGGGCCGTGCGTGAGCCAGGGTGCCCAGCGTGGCTCTGTTTCCCTGGGGCATGCAAGGTTTACAACAGCGTTCTCACTCGGAGCAGGGACCTGGAGCTGCCTCCTGCTGCGGCTTTGGACTTTGTCTTGCCCTCTCTGATACGTCGGTGCGCCGTGGTCCTGGCCCAGCCCTGTCCATCTCCTCCCGGCCTCCCCCAGGAGCCGTGTGGATGGAGGTTGGCTGTGTCCCCCGCTGCCCCCCCGGGAAAGCCCCACTTCTTTTTGCAAAGAAATACAAGTCCTCCGAGCAGCCCCGGAAACGCCCAGCTGCGTGCTGCAGTGGCCGTGCTTTTGGGGAAGCCTGGGCTGCTGGCTGTCAGCACGTCTGTTAGGCCCTTTGCGCTTGGGAACGTGGGAAGCAGCTGCTGTTTCGGCCACGGGTGGAGGTCAGTCGCTGTGCGAGCCTCCTTCAGCTCTGTACGGGAGACAACTGCGTCGCGCTAGCCACCTCTGAGCAACCGGCTCGGCGTAGGGAGGGAGCGGGGGGCAGCTTCCCGGCAGTTGCTGGGTAAGCGGTGCCTTGCCGAGGCTGTCACTGTTAGCCGGATCAGCGTAGGCGACAGTGGACAGGTAAATGATGACACGCGGACGATGTCACTGTGAGCCGACTGTGACCTCCCCCGGCCCCTTGGTGACAGAGGGCCAGCCGCGCCTCCCAAAGGCCAGTGCGCAACGCTGTGCAGTGGTGTCTGGTCGTCCTCCCTGGTGGGCACGGTGGGTCGTCTTGTACTGAGGTACCGCAGGTACCCCAGGGCGCTGACGATGTCTTGTGCCTGGGAGCGAAGGTCAAAGCACTGCTCAGAACTGGGGGAAGTAGCTGCTTACGTCCCCGACCTGCTTTTGTCTGAGGACTTGAAGCAGGAGAACCGTTGCGTTCAGAACTTCCATGGAGTGCTGCTCTTTGCTGATGTGTCAGGTGGGTCAAAGCGTTATGAAGGGCGGGCACTGAGGAGGAGTCCCGGACCCGAGCCGCTGGGACTTAGCGGGCCTTTTGGAGCCCTGGTCGTCCCGCCTGTGGTAGAGAAGGGGTCAAAGGAGATGTCGTTTGCCGCTGAGGTCTTCCGCTTTGGGGAAGTAGCGCTCGGACGTAGCTGAGGTCACAGCCCGGGGGTGGTCTTTGCTGGCAGCAGCCCTGCGGCCTGCTTGTGGTCAGCCGTCTGCTCAGAGCAGCGTGCGTTAGGGAGCCCTGAGGCTGCCGGAGCAGCAGCTTGGGCCCGCGCTGTTGCCTGCAGTGCTCTCTCTGGAGCTTTGGGGAGGTGTGAGGTGGGCCAGGCTCTGGCTCATGGAGGCCTGGGAGAGGAGGCCTGGCTGCCTTGCCTCCCCCTTGTTAGTCTTTGTCAGGGCAAACTTGGAGGAGCAGCTGCTGCGCAGAGGAGCTGGCTGGCCAGGTGCTGCGTTAGTTGGCAAAGGCCTCGGCTTTCTAGCTCAGGGTGTTGCCTGGCTGTAGGCAAGAGGGGAGGCAGCCGGGGGACGCGCTGGAGGGTGGCAGCCAAGTGCAGGAGCTAGGCGTAACGGGTGGGTGTGAGCATGGGGAAGGCGCCCGTCAGCGAGCGCTCAGAAGCGCGGGTGGAATTAGAGGGCTGTGGCTGCTGTCAGGGGCGCGCCTGGGTTCTCCCGGAGCGTGGTTCTCTTGGCTGGCTGAAAGCGACGTGGAAAGTGCCAGGTCCTTTGGCCCTGTAGACGCGGCCTGATTTCTTTGTGCCTGTGTGTCCCTGTTGCAGGTTTCACTGCTCTGACAGAGAAATTCAGCCAGAGCATCAGCATAGAGCGGGGTGCGGATGAGGTAACGCAAACCCTCAATCGCTACATGGGTGACATTTTGGAGGGTAAGTGCCGTTCTGCAGGACTGTGTGGGATTGGGCCACGACGAGAGGGAGGTGCTGGGCAGCCTGCTGCTGCTGCTGCTGCTGCTGCTGCCGCCGCCGCCGCCTCCTCCTTGCGCGGGCTGGGGGTTCCTATGGGGCTGAGAGCCGCCAAGAGCAGCTGGGCTCTTCTGGCAGGTGCTTTCTGCTCCCCACAAAGACTAAGGAGGTGCCCGCTTTCTCAGCACCCACCCTTGGGCTTGTGGAGTGACCGCTGTTCAGTGATGGAGGAAGATTTTGCTGGTGTTGGGGCGCAGGGGGGAGCGGGGGCATCTAGCCAGTGTTAGTGCCCAAATGAGCTGGGGATGGGGGCGCTGACCAAAGTGTGCGTTGCCTTCCCTGGGGCCTTGTCACAGGGCACAGTAGCGTAGGTCCCAGGGCTGTGGTCCCTGTGAGCAGTGTAGCTGCTACGTTTGCTAAGTTGTGCCCCCAAAGCACCGCTGCTCTTGTGCTGCTGTCTGAGCAGAGCGGCTTGTCCTGCGGCCTTCCTGAAGAAGGCCTAGCTGCAGCTCTTCTTGTGTTTTTTTTTTTGGTCTGCAGAGCTGCTGGCTTTTGGTGGAGACATCTTGAAGTTTGCAGGTACGTGTGCGTAAAAGAGACGTGGCCTTGTCTGCTGCAGCTGCAGACGAGTGCGAGGGGAGAGGGGAGACAGAGCCGCGAGCCGGCAGAGCCCCGAGGGGTGGCTCTGCTGGCACGCAGGTGCCCAGGGGGAGCTGCCGTCCCGGGCCCTGGCGGCGTGGCTGCAGTTGTAGCTGGCGGGGCAGAGGGGGAGGTGTGCCTGTGGCCAGGGTGCTGTAGTTGAGGAGGATGCCTTCACCCAAACGCGTTTTCCCTGGCACGCCTGCTGGCTTCCGCTGTCCCGGCCGGTGGGTGCAGGTCAGGGAGCGTCAGGTGTCACGAGAGCCGTCCCTGTCCCCTCGCTTTCCCCAGGGGATGCTGTGCTGGTGCTGTGGAGAGCAAAGCACACGCAGCTGAGAGACACCATCAGCCTGGTGCTGCAGTGTAGCCAGCAAATCCAGGAGAAGTACAGGATCCGTGAGACGGACGTGGGTCTGAAGCTCCGACTGAAGATAGGTACGGGGAGTGCTGGATTAGGCTGCTGCGCGTTCTCAGGCAGGCGTTCACGAGCTGCCTGCATGCAAAGTGAGCCGGTGGCTGGCCAACGTGCCGGTGTGGGGCCCCTGATTAGGACCCCCTCCCCGGCCACGATCGATCCTGAATCCATCAAGTGGGACGCCTGCGCTCGAAGCAGTTGAGCGGAAGAGCCTGGCTCCAGGGCTGAGCTTCAAAGTTGGCCTGGGAGGAGCTGAGCTGTGGCGGGCTGTGGAGGTAAAAATGCTCTCTGCATCAGTTGTGCTTGTCTCTCACCAGGGATCTCTGCAGGGCATATGTCCCTCCTGACTGTTGGAGACAAAAAGCAGCAGCACTTCCTGATCCTTGGCCAGGCCGTGGGTGAAGTGTGGCAGGCCCAAAACCTTGCCAATGCAAGTGACGTGATCCTGTCAGCCAGCTGCTGGGAGCTCTGTAACCGGAACCAGATCAAGACCAAGAGACTTAAAGGCCAAAGCGCTGTGAAGGTGGGTGGGACGGCCTCTGGAGCAATTCTGAGGGCCTGGGCGTGGACGTGGCTGTGAGGGAGGAAGGTGTGAGAAGGGCGAGGAGACGCGCGTGGAGGGAGTTCTAGGTGTAGAGGTGCTCCCGTAGGTGGGGAGCAGTAGCTGCTGGGGAGCAGTTTTGTCTCAGGGTTGTCTCTGGATTCTGCTGGGTGGCTTTGAAGAGGGGGTCAGGAGGCGCTGGAAGAGTTTGCCTCAACGGGTACTGTCCTCTGTGGGTCCTGGAGCTGTCCTCGACGCGTTTTTGTACTGTGTGCCTTTAGGTTACAGGCATGGAACGGATGTCTCTGTCGGAACGCGAAGACATCTTCTCCAAGTTTACCCGAGCCCAGCTGAACTACAGTTCTCCTGAGGCGTCAGGTGAGGCCCGTGTTCATGACGTTCTGTGGCTGCCCAGAAAGGTGGGGGCGGGCTTGTTCAGGGGCCAGCGAGGAACGCCCTCTGCCCTCTCCCCCTTGCAGTCAGCATTTGTGCCTTTGGCCCTGGTGCGCTTCAGCGGAGGCACTCGCTGCTTCCCCCTGCTTCCAGGGGCCTGCTCTGGCTGAGCACCTGCAGGAGGAAGAAATGTGCAACTGGAGGAGACTTTCTCTCCCTGAGTTCCAGTGCCAGCCCCTGCTTTCCAACTGCTTTTCCCTAGGCAGGCTCGTAGTGCCAGCCTGCCAGTGACCGCCTGGATTTTCCTTCCCTAGGCATCCTGAGGCCTGCTGTTTCCCTGGCCCCTCGGCATGCTCTGGGGAAGTTGCTGCGGAAGTACGTCCCCGCATCTGTTCTGAGGAAGGTATGGCCACAGCTGCCGGGAGCTGTGTTTATTTTGCCCCGAGGGGAGGAGTTATTCCTTCCGCTGAGAGCGCGTGCTGCTGCCCACGTGGGGGCTCTTGCTTGGTGTTTGCTGGGGGCAGTCAGCTCTCGGGGAGAGCTGGCTGCTGAAGGTGTGCTGCTCTCGTCTTCCAGATTGATGACAGACAGCCCCTGGACTACTTGTCCGAGCTACGGCCGGTCACCTGCCTCTTTGTCAAGCTGCAGTTTGCTGCCGATGTCAACTTAACGCAGATCTGCAAGGCTATCCAGGACAGCAGCGTGATGATGCTGGAGATCATCCGTCCTCACAAGGGCGAGATCAACAAAATCTCCATGTTTGATAAAGTGAGTGTGGGGGAGGAGCCCACCCCGCAAAAGTGTGGGCAGCAAACGAGAGGGCAGTGGCTCTCTCGGTCTACTGAGCAGCGGGGAAAGGAGAAGCAGCTCTGCCTCGGCGCTGGGATCAGCACCCTCTGGCTGGGGGTTGCCCTGAAGCTCTGCTGCTCTCGGCAGCGGCTCGACTCGCACGGCATGAGCCGTTTGCCGTAGGCGCTGTCCCAAGCTGTGCTGCCGCTGTCCTTGGCAGGGCTGCACGTTCCTGTGCGTGTTTGGACTCCCTGGAGAGAAGCTGCCCGACGAAAGCGTTCACGCCTTGGAAAGCGCTGTTCAAATCTCCAAGGCGTGCTCCTCGAGGCCTAGGAAAATCGAGTGAGTGGGGAGGCGCGTTGCCTGGGACTGCGCGGGGGAAGGAGGGAGGGATGGTTTCTCAGCGAGACGTGCCCTCTAGCTTGGCCTCCTCTGTCCCTGGGAGGAAGGAGACAGTGCCCTGAGAGGTGCCCTTCTTGCCCGCGCCGAGGAGGCGTGCTGAGGCTGGCTGGAGTCAGGGACTTTCCGCCCGTCACAGCTGTGAGGCCTTAGGGGAAGGGTTGAAAACTGCCTGGCTGCTCTCGGGAGCCCCTTTCACCTGGGGGCGTTACGCTGCGGAGCTCTGCAGGTCCCCGAGGTCTGCCCTGCCAGGGCGGGAGGTGGTGCGAGGGGAGCCGGGTGAAGGGGTGAAGGTAGGTGGGCAGGCAGGCCTGTGCGCGGGCGCTGCTGAGCGCCTGTCGCTCTCCGTGTGTGTCAGGGCCGTGTCTGTCGGGGTTACCAGCGGGACGGTGTTCTGCGGAGTCGTAGGCCATCGCGTGAGGCACGAATACACAGGTACGAGGTGTTTGGCTGAGGAGCGGGTGGCTGGGCTGGGTCTGTTCAGCCGGAGCAGCGTGTCAAAGGAAGAGGCAGAGCGGCAGGGAACACCCTGTTGCCCGTATGTGCTGGGCTGGGACGAGGCCTTGGCCTGTGTCCTGTGGGGAATGAGGGAGGCAGAGCGGGCGCCGCTGCGGTGCGGGGGACCAGGCTCAGAGCCTTGTTGTTCCTGCTGGTTGTGCTGCCAACGGTTTGGGGCTTGCCTGTGCTGGAGGTGATGCAGCCGTTGGCGGTGAAGGGTGGAGCGGGTTGGTTTCATAGGTACGTGAATGCGTGCTCTCTCTCTGCGGCAGTCATTGGCCAGAAGGTGAATCTGGCAGCCCGGCTGATGGAGCACTACCCTGGGCTGGTGTCCTGTGACGCAGCGACGTACGCAGCCTCTAGGCTGCCCCGATGGTGCTTCGAGGAGCTGCCGGAGGCAAAGATGAAGGGGGTTGTCGATCCTGGCCCCGTGTATCAATACCTGGGGGTGTCGGCGAAGTCGTGAGTGTCCTGTTTGAGCGGGCTGGTTGGGGGCAGGGTGGCACACAGGGTCCAGTCTTGGTCCGCAAAGAGGAGTTGTGCAGAGCTGGCCCCTGCCCACCCCTCCCATCGCTGGGGCTGAGAAGATGGAAAGGCAGAGCACGGGTACGCTTTTGGCCTGCCTACGCTGGTGCCTCCTGCTGTAAGGAGACGGGGAGTGATGCCGGAGGGGTGGAGAAGGCTTTTAGGTGTCCGTAGGCACAGAGGGGCCTTGCAGCCCCGGTCCAAACGGCTTCCAGCTGTGCTTTCTGCCCTGTGCTTGCTCCATTGCGCGCAAGACTAACGCAGTGGCAATTCTGCCCCAGGGAGGTTTTCTCCCAGCTGCTTCCGAGCATGACGCTCCCGGAAAGCTTTTGGTCAGGCCAGGACTCAGTTCCTGAGTGCCTCCTGGTGAAAGTTCAGGTGTTCCCCTGGGCCAGGGTTTGGCATCCTCTTTGGAGGCTGTTTGGAACGTTGACGTTGCCGTCCCCTTGCAACTTCAGAAAAACTCGAGCCCAAGGTGCCTGGTGCTTGGCGCCTTGGCCCAAGAAGTGACCCTTGTCGTCCTGTTGCACGTCGTGGCTTGAAGTGTTTTTTTCTTGCCCGTCTTTGCCTTGACAGCAGCTGTTGCAGGGCCCCGCTTCTCGAAAGCGCTGCCTGTGAGCAAAGGCCAGGGAAGCAGTAGGCAGGACCAGAGACTTGTTTGGCTTGTCCTGCGGGGTGCAGCAGTGTGCTAGCCAGCGGCACTGCCTGGCTTCTTGCTCGTGTCTCCGCTTCCTTGGGCTTTGGCCTGTGGCGCTCGAGTCTTGATGCTGTGTGGTGTCCCACTGTGGCCGTTGGGCTTCTTCCTGGCTGCAGCTTTGCTAGTGCTCGTTTGGTGTTTGCGCTCTCTGCTGGGCCAGTGGGAGCGTGGGCAGGATTCGCTCCGGCTCGAAAGAAGAGCGGGTCCCCGGGAGCGCACCCTCAGCTCCACGCGTGGCTCTACGTCCTCCAGCTTCTGCCTACTTCATTGGCTTTTGTTTTTCTCTTCCTCCCGCTAGCATGTTTGGCATGGATGTTACGAAGGAGAGGCCCAGCTCTTCCCCGTTGCTCGGTAGGTGGAGAACGCCTTGGTCTGCTGAAGGCCAATTTGTTGCCGTCGGTACCTGTTAGTTCCGCTCTGGGAACGGAGAAGCTTTTGCGAGGGATGGCGTTGCCTGGCGTGGCCCTAAGGGTTTGGTGCATACCTTGGCTCCTAGCTGGTTCCTGTCTTTGGGGTTGGGCCGCAGCTAGAGGTGGGAAGCAGGGTGAGGCGTGCGCCGGATGCTCCCTGCCGTGCTGCATAGCTAGCGTGGCGGGACCTTTCCAGTGTGCAGTTGCTCACAGCCTCAGGGCTAAAGGGATGGCCGTAGTTGGGATCGGGGAGGAGATTTCCTTGGGTCCGACTGACCCGCTGCGGCGGCGAGAGAGAAGGGTGCCGACGGCTGTTTGCTTTTCAGCTCGCTGCAACGGGTCGCTTTCTTGTTTGCCTTCCCAGGTCGGGAGGAGGAGATTGCCCTCTTTGAAAGTTACTTGAAAGCCTATGTGGATAAGAAAGCAAGCCACATCATGGCGTTTGAGGGCGTGACGGGCTCTGGAAAGAGCCATTTACTTACGGAGCTTGCCTCTTTAGGCCAGGCTGCTGGGCTCAGGTGAGTGTTGCTGACCGGGAGCTGTGGAACGCTTTCGCTGCCCAGCCGCTGATGTCCGTGGGCTACTGGAGCCCCTCTGCCCTCTGCCCGGGTGCGTGGCCCTTGGACTGCAGCATCCCTGCAAGGCCTGCAGGAGCTGCTGCTGAGGAGCAGCTGCGTGCCCTCCTGCTGCCTCTTGAGGGAGCTAGAGGTGGCTCCTGGAGCCACTGCTGTTGAGCTTCCTTCTTTGGGCCAGGCCCCAAGCAAAGTAGAGCCCGAGCTCAGTCAGGGCTTTTGGCCGTAGCTGCGGAGCCAAGAGAAGAAACCCAAGTGGCCCTGGATTCCGCCTCTCCCCTAGAGCTTAGTGTGAGAAGCCTGCGGCTGCTTGGGTCCCTCTCTGAATCTCAGTGCCTTTTGCTTCTGCATGGCAGGGTAGTGGCTGTGGAAGCGCTGGAGCTCAACCTGAAGCAGGTCTACTCTGCCATGCACATGGTGCTGGCTGTGGCCATGGGCCTGCAGGCCTGTAAATCGTGCAGTGCCAGAGAGCTCGCCCTGCAGGAAAAGCTCCAAGGGCTGGTGGAAGAGAGCAGCTACTGCCTCCTCAATGTGCCTTTCGTCGTTAAGGTGAGAGCGAGAGGCCTCTGTGGCCGTGGCGAAGGCCTGCTTGTGAGCCGTCCTGTGGCTGTTGTGGTTGGGACACCGTGCTGGGGAGTGGGCTTAGCTCCGTGGTGGGAGTAGCAGGAGGGTAGCACAGGCTGGGCTTCTGTTTGTGGGTCCAAAGAGGGGGGCGAGGGGGCTCCTTGTTAGGGGTGAGTGCAGGTGCCAGGCTGCTGCAGGCAGTTCCTGGTGTCTTGCTCAGCAGCCTGGAAAGGGCATTGCAGAGAGGCTTTGAGAGGGGGCCGATGAGCTGGTGCTGAGTTCACTGGTGCGTGAGCAGCCTGCTCCCTCGCGCGATTGCCACGGCGAGGGAAGAAGCTCTTCTCCCCCCTCATGCCTCCCTGCAAGAGCTCTGCCAGAGACCCTCAGCAGAGGGCCTCCGTTGTAGGCTCCCGGTGACGTGCGCGCTGCGTCTCCTCTCCACTGTGTGGGGGGAGAGGAAGCCTGCTGAGGGCAGCAGAGGCGTTTTGCTCGCTTGGACTTGCGTGGTGGGCAGGTGTGCTGAACCGCCCTGAAAGGCTGTTTCTCTGTGACTCTGCTTTTCTGGCCAGTTTCCCCTGTCGGAGAAGGTGTCCAAGATGAGCGGCGCTCAAAGGACAACGGAATTGGGGTTGGTTTTCAAGAAACTGCTACAGAAGGTGAGCCGTTCTCCCCATCCTGGGTCAGAGAAGGAAAGCAAGGCCGCAGGCTGAGGGCTCTGCAGGAGAGTGGTGGGAGCTGGTGGGAGGACAGTGTACCGGAGTCATTGCCCTGCAGAGGCTAAACTCCGCGTGCCATGCCCCCTGATAACTTTGCTCCTGTGAAGTTGGAGGGCATGTGCTCCGGAGGAGGAGGAACGGTGTCTTTCCGTGCCACCGTGCCCGAGGGACCTTAAGAGTCTCGGAGCACGGAAGAGCGGGTGAGATTCCGAACGAAGAGGTAGCTGGGGAGAGGAGAGCGACTTCTGCGCGTCCTCTGTGTGGGGAGAGGCCGGCCAAAGTCTGTCCTGTGGAAGATGCTTGAGAATCCCTCAGAATCCACCCAGACCAACGTGCTTGTTTCAGATCGTGGAAGACGAGCTTGTCCTGTTTGTCATCGACAACGCGCACTACATCGACTCTGCCTCCTGGGCTGTTATGTCGCATGTGCTCAGAGATGTCCCGCTCTTTGTGGTCATGGGCTTTGCTCCTGCTCGCTACGGAAGACAGAGGCTCTGCGAAGCTGCAGCAGACATCATGAAGTTGCAGCAAACGACCCACGTTCATCTGGGAGAGCTGAAAGCTTCAGCTGTTGTGCAGAAAGCCTGCCGGGAGCTGGGAGTTGTCAGCGTGCCCAGGGCCCTAGAGACGTAAGTCCCAGGCGGGGCCTCGGAGCTCTTTGCGAGGGGTTGACCCGCTGCAGAGGGCAGGAGGGAACGAACGTGGTGGGGCAGTGGGGGGCGATTTGTTGCTGGGGCCGAGGCTCTCACTGGTGCCGGAGAGCATCTAGGCTGTTGGGGCCAGGAGAGACGAGGCTTGCAGCTCTGTGCCTTGGGCACTGCGCGCGACTCTTTTCCTGCGCGTTCCAGCAACCGCTGTATCTTCCGGGCAGCTCAGATGCCAAAGGCAGTGGGAGTGCTGGCCTGTTCAAAAGGGAGGTGTAGCTGTGGCAAAGAGGCTGGTCTGAAACGTGTCCCACCTTGCTTTGCCTGTGTCAGTCCCTGCTGGATCTGCTCCTTTCCAGGTTCCTGATGCAGAGAAGCTACGGGATCCCATATTACTGCGAGGAACTGCTGAGCGACCTTAAGCGCCACGACATGCTCTTGTTCCACCTGCTGCGGAAGGGCGAGAAAATGGAGGACAAGTGGGAGAGCCTCTTCAGTAAGCGCCGTTGTGGCTGACGGCCTGGTTGCTGTGGCGCATCTTCCAGAGCGCGTTGTTGCCCTGGGCTTCCCCTGTGAAGTTGGCCCAGGCTGGTGTTGCAGCAGTAGAGGCCTTGGCCTGGCTCAGGCGTGGGCTCCTGCATGCCTTGCTGCTGGGCTAGCCTAAGCACAGGCTGGGGAGTTTGGGTGGCTTTGTGGGGCGAAGCAATGCGGACGGGGCAGAAAATTGCAAAGGAGGGGAAGAGACGCTCCCTGGCACTGAGCTAAGCCCTGGTATTGTCTGGAGGCAGCATGAACGGGGGCGGTTATTGTGGAGCAGGGCGGAGAGTGGCGTGGCTGCAGTGTTCCTTGGGTGCAGCCGCGCGGTGGATTTATGCTGCCACGGAGCGCAGGGCCCAGCTGCTGTAAGACCTGCCCGGGGCGGGGATGAATGCTAAAGGGTGGAAGATGGAGGGCAAGCAGGAGGTGACGGCCTGAATCGTCTCCCTTTGAAAATCGCTTTACGCTGCTCTCTTGCTCCGCTCAGCTTCTGTAACGGAGGCTTCCCCTGCCGCAGCCTCCTGGAGCTCCAGCGCGGGGAAGGAGCGCAGGGTGTGCACCATCAGACCTGACGTGAACCTGCAGAGCATCGTGCTTCCCTCCACCTTGAAAGGTGAGGGGCCGAGCCCCGCTGCGGCGGCTGGCGGCTGCACGGAGGTTCTTTCCCGGGGCATGGGCTAGAGAGAGGCTGGGTGTCTGTGTGCCCTGGGTTGCGACTGCCCAAGGGGTTTGGTCCCTAGGAAAGAAGGCTACAAATGTAGCGTCTGGTGTGGGGAAGCTAAGGCAGCCTCGGCAGCCTCAGGCTTGGGAGGGGGCAAGAGAGAGAGCTGTGGCTTGTTTTTGACAGGGATTGCGCTGGCTGAGGTGGACAGCATGAAGCCCTCGGAGCGGATGGTCTTGAAGTGCGCAGCCGTCATCGGGCCGACGTTTACCACCGAGCTGCTGTTACGCCTCCTTCCCAGGTGGACCAGGACCAAGATGAACAAGGCGTTGAATGTCCTGGTGAGAGGCAACATCTTGAAGTGGCTGAATGCTGGGAAGGTGCCAGAAGGCAGCAGTGTTCCCACCAAGGGGCCCGCCACCTCTCTGGAGGAAGAGAGCGGTAAGTGGTGATAATGCGCCCCCGGGAGCGTGGTAGGCTCCTGCTGCTCCCGGCTGTGTGCCTGGCGGGGCTCGCCAGGGCACGCTGCACTGCCCCCTCCGGTGGTGTGTAATGGGCCAAATGGCCGGCCTTGCTTCTGCTGCCAGCAGCCTCGGCAGCTGCTTGCGGGAGTGCAGCTGAAGGCTGTGCGTTGGGAGGGAGAGCGCAGGGCAGTAGCCTGTTGCGCAGGCTGTGCTGGTGTCGGCAAGGCAAACGGGTCCCTTTCACCCTAGCGCTGCGAGGCTCCGAGTGCAGGAGCGCTGGTTTCCTGCCAAGGATCCACGCCAAGGCCTGTCTTTCGTCCCCCGGCTGTGGCCCCAGCTGTGGCTGATGTGAAGCCCCGTTGCCTTTCAGGTGCCCAGAAGCGGTGCTTGGGCGAGACCGAGAAGACCGCGAGGCTGCAGTCTGGCGTCCTGACCTTCTGCGCCCCACTGCTGCGGGAGGCTGCCTACGAGCTGTGGCCCAAGGGACAGAGGGTGGCCATGCACCGCAAGTGCGCGGCCTTCCTGGAGAGGCAAGCGCACAAGTGCCAGTGCTGCGGCGGAGGGGACTTTGTGGCCTTCCACCGCTTGGCCCTCGGCAGCGCCCGGGAGGCAGAGAGCTGGGACGACCGTGCCAGCGAACGCTGCTCGTCCAGCTGGGAGGCCTCCCTGCTCAGAAAGGAGGAGTTGAAGAGGGATGAGCTCCGTGCCACTCCGGGTATGCTAGCTGCCGTGCTTTGGAGCCTGGGCCCTCCGCACTGTGCTTGCGCAATTAATGGAAGCGCCGCTCTGTCTCAAGCGCCGTCCGCAGAAGCGTTTTGCTGAAGCCTAGGGATGCTGTCAGCAGAGGGGAGAGGCTTCCCTGAGACTAGCTTAGTCCTCCACTGAGGCCAGCTGCACCAGCAGAGCCATGCTGTGGGCACAGCGTAGAGCCTCTGTGCCCCGGAACGCCCTCCTGCGTTTCCCTGGAATGACCGGAGAGCAGCCCATGTCCTTGCAGTGACAAGAGCCTTGCGGTGCACCCCCCGGCCCCGCAGGCTGAGGCGCCTTTCCTGGTGGGTGTGCTACGCTTGCCCAAAACGTAACAGCCCTGCCGGGAAGGCAGCTCTCGGGGGAAGAGGCCAGGAAGAGAGCTGCCGTCGGTCCCTTTGACTCTGCTCTCCTCCCCTTTCGGATGGAGCATGGCAAGATGCAGCTCTTCCCGCGTGTGAGGTGAGGAAGCGTTTAACTCGTGCTTTGTTTCCAGGTACTGCAAAAGCCCTGCAGAAAGAGAAGAGCTTCTTGGAGGAGACTTTTCGGTGAGGAGAGTAGGTTTTGGTTACGGTGGGAAGTCAGCGGGCTCAGGGTCTGCAGAGGGGGCAAGTGGAGTTTGCAGTTGTGCCTGCTGGCTGTGACTCTAGCTCAGGAAAGAGCTGGCCTGTTGGGTGGGAGCTGGGATGGGGTGGCCCTGGAGATGAGCCTCTTGGAGGAAGCCAGTGGGATCAGGGTGACGATGGTCACGTTAGGGCGGAGCCAGCCCTGCCTTCCTAGCTGTAGGAGAGCAATGTTGCGAGGTGTGCAGGGGCAAAGCAGCCAGCGGGAGCAGGGGGGCTGCTGGAAGGTGGCAGAAAGGCCTGCTTGACTTCCTCCCTGTGGCCAAGAGCAGCGTTGCTCCAGAGCAGGGTCAGCAAAGGCACCAACAGCATCGCGTCCTCGTGGATCTTGTTACCGCTAAAGCCAAAGGAATAGTTTGCTAGGGCTTGAAAGGGGCGATGTTGCTCCTCGCCCCCGTTTTGCCCTGCCTGGCCCCGCTCGCCTTGGGCTCTGGGGCTACGGCGCGCGAGAAGACTGCTCAGCGCGCGCGGGTTGACGTTGCTGCAGTGGAAGAAAACGAATCCTGCGCCCAAGCGCTGTGTTAGTGAGTGGTACTGGCTTGCAGTCAGGGCAGAGCCACAGCTCTCGAGCGAGGAGGGAAGGCAAGAGCGGAAGGGAGGGAGGAGCACAGGGGGAAGACGGAGCAAGGATGGGGGGAGCCAGGCCACTCGGGGGTCGCCCGTGTCAACTGTAATGTGGAACGCTGCTGGGAAACTGTGGTTGTGAATGCGGGGGGCTGAAAGAATAAGCGGCCAGCCCTCTGCACGCCTGGGAAGGCTGTGAAACCCAGCGCTCCCGTATGACGCGCGTGTGCACAGGGCCTTGCTTGTGCTGCGCTAGAATATGCTGTTAGTCTAGGCAGACGGAGCGGTATAGGTGATGCTAGCGTGCGTCGTCTTTCTGCGTGATCTTTGTCTCTGAGTAGAGCGGCAGAGCAGTTTCTGGCCAGGACGGAACGCGTACCTACGGTGCCCAGCAAGGCCAAAGGGACGCCCGGTGCCGCGTGTGCCTGTGAATGCAGGGCCATTGTGGATTTGGTGCTTGTGCCGCTGGCTCACCACCACATGGCAATGGGCAACGATGGCAGAGCCCTTTATTACCTGCTGGAGTGCGCGGCTGCCTACTTGCACGTCTCCGACAACTACCTGGTGAGTCGCCCTGCTTGCCGGAGCCCACTGCACAAGGAGGCCTCTCAGTTGCCTTGTCCTGGGCAAGCCGATTTTGCCATTGCACTAGGACGTGCCTCTGTGGGGACTTGGGGCTGAACCGCTGGCGTCAGAGCCAGGCTTCTCCCCCCCGTTTGCCTCTCCTGGGGCAAGGGAGGCGGGGCAGAGAAGCAGGACCTTTGCACAAGGCGCACGCGCCAGGAGGTGGTGCGAAGGAGCACTCGTGCCCGTGGGCTGTGTTAGGGTGGGCATCGCCAGGGGCAGATGCGTGCCCTCCTCAGAGAGCTGCTGGAGGCAACTGGGAACGATGGGGCTGGATGCAGGCTCTGCACCGACGCTCACCTGCTCTCTGTGTGCTTGTTCCAAGGCCTTTATGAACCTGAAGAAAGCAGAGGTCGTGAGGAGCTCAGCGGCTGAGAAAGCCGATGTGCTTGCCTGCTTTGAAGAAGCCACCTTCCTGAGCCTGAAAGGGGAGGTAAAGTGCCAGGGAGGTTCTGAGGGCTCTGCTGGTGGGTGGAGTTGGACGCCTTTGTGGGGGGTGGCGGCAGCGGCGATAGGCCTGGCATTTTGAGGCACGGCCGCTACCAGCAGCCTTTCCTGTGAGCGCTTCAGCCTCCGGCCAAAAGCGGTCGAGGCCCTCGGCCTCGGTTCAGGCAGAGACTTGAAATGTGGTGCGTGCTCAGTCGGAGCCCTTTGGGACTGTCTGAAGAAGCCTTCTCCTGTGCAGGTCTGCTACAACATGGGCTGCGTGGAGCTGGCAAAGAAGACGCTCAGGAAGGCATTGAGCCTGCTGAAGAGAAAATTGCCCCTCACCTCAGCTGGCGTCGTCTTCCAGTTTCTGCTGGAGAAGTCAGAGCGTGCCTCCCACAGGAAGAACAAAGAGTCCTCCCTTCATCAAGAGGCAGGGTAAGAAGCCGAAGGGAAAGAGAAGGGAAGGAAGAGGCGTTTGCTGCGTGGTGCCGGGCACCTAGGCCCACACCTGCCTAGGCTTAAGCCCAGACTTTCCCTGAGCATAGGTGTTAGCATGGGGAAAGCTGCTGAGGGACCTGGAGGCTCCTGGGTGGGGGGAGCGGGCACGTGTTGCCTTGTGGGGGATGGTGGGGGTGAGAGCAGAGAGATGTTCCCAGGGAGCACAGGCTGCAGAGGAAAGGGAGCCGGCAGGGAGGAGCAGGACGTGGGCATGGAGGGGTAAGTGGAGGGGAGGTGTGAGAATGAGGAAGCTCGGGGGTTGCAGCCAGGTGCAAGGCTGCCGTAGAACAAGCCTTTCCCTCGCGGTGCCCGGCTTTGCTTCGCCCTCCCTGGGCTGTAGTGCCAACCCGTTCTCGCTAGCAGCGATCTTTCCCCGGTGGTGCTTCTTGGCTCTGCCGCTTCCATGCCTGCAGCCCGGCCTGCATCAGCTGCCGCCCTGCTGGGAGCAGGTGCAGCTGCCTCCTCTGTCGCCCTGCTTCCCCTGGCCCTGCCTGACCTGGCACTGTGTAGCTAGTGGCTGTGGCCCAGCGGTTTCTCTTGTGTGGCAGGAGGGAGAGGCTGCCCTGGCTGTTCCGGCAGAGCCACTGCCTTTCCTTGCTGCGGCAGCTCTTCAGCCTGGAGGGCACTTCCAGCGGCCGGAGGCTGTCGCGCCTGGCAGCGCTCATGAAGGTCAACACGGCCGAGGAGTCTGAGGATGCGAGTCACGTGAGTGCCTCCTCTCTGCGGCAGCAGACGCGTTTCTGACATAGCTCCTTTCCCCTGGCCCGCCTAGAGTACCAGCAGGGTCTGCCCGGGGCGGCAAGAAGAGGCCAAACGCGACGGAGTGGTACCCGTCCCTGAACTTTGCTTTACAAACTTCCAGCAGACGTGCGTTGCTCTTCTTCCTGGTAGTCGCTCTCATGGCGTTTGTTTCACCGTTGTAAGCGTTGGGCTGGTTGTGGCTTTAAGGCAGCACCCCGCTGGGGCCCTCGTCTCGCCACGGCCGCAGTTAGCAGCGGCAGTCCTAAGAACCGTTTGTCGTAGGGGTGAGAGCCCTGAGAGCAGAAGAGAAGAGAGAACCTGGCCGTTGGGTTTCTGCCCTGAGCCGTCTAGGCCAGAGAATCACCCTGGCGACATTCAGTCTTGTACAGTCTCCTGTCTGGACCGTTTTAGATCCTGTTGTCCTACATGGAATATGCGCGGTGCTGCCAGGACCTGGGCTGCCAGGAAGAGTGGCTGCAGTACGGGCGGGCGGCCATCCAGCTTAGCTCTGACGTCGAGCTCTTTGGAGGAGGGGTATTAAAGGCCGCCAAATTTGCCCAGGCCCTGAGCCATCTGAACCTCAGCCTGGGGAATCTGCCCCTCTCTGTCGACGTAGGTACGTACTGGCCCCGCTGCCTGCGAGAAGGCATCTCCGCAGAGGGAGCCTGTGCGAGCCTGCTTGTTTTCTTGGCAGGCTATCGCGCCAAGAGCCTGTGGATGGAGCTGGAGAAGCCCGACCTGGACTGCGAGGTTCTCGCCACGCTCTTTGCGGCGCTCTTTCTGCAGATGAGGTAATGCTGCTGCGGGACAGACTGCTGGTTGCGCAGGGTCGGGGGGCCACCTGAGATCCTTCTTGTGTCATTCTCTGCGCGCAGCAAAGAGGGCTGCTTGGTTTCTTATTGGATACTCGCTGGCTGTATGGACGCTGGTAAATTAAACAATGCCAAGGACCGTGGCTGGCTGTTGGGGAGCGTGAGTGTGTGCTGTGAAACTGCTGGAACAGTTGCTGGCTCGGTTCTGGCCCTTGCCAGGTAGCGCTTGCCGCAGGCAATTCCCAGGCCTGGTTTAGGAGCGAGCCTAGCGCAGGGAGGCGCTCGTTGTGTTGGGGGCGCTAGCCATGTTTGGTTGGGTGGACGCGGGCCTTTCCATGCCACGCGGCACCGGTGCCCGAGACGGCAGTCGTCCGGGGGGAGGTCTCGAGAGGAGCAGTTTCCGAAGCAAACGCGTCATGTGGGCGAGTGCGGAGGGCAGTGGGGAGCTGTGCGTGCTCTTTGGCCTGCTTTTCCTGACAAAGACTTTGATGGAAAGGTGAGTAGCTCTGCTGCTGGGCCAATGGGAAAGCACTGGCTTGCATGGGAAGGATGCCTGAGTTTTGCTCCGGGGCTTGCCGTTTGGGCCGGGGTCCCTGAGGCCTTTCTCCGGAGACTTGTTGCCAAAAGATGAACAACTGTCTGATGGAGAACCTCTGATGGCGATGCCAGAAAGAGCAGCGCAGGGAGAGCGGGATGATGGGAAGGGGAGCGGGGAGCGTCCGGAGGTGGTGACTGGGATCCCACCCCGCGGAGAGGCTCCATGGAGGCTCGCTGTGTTCCTCCGCAGGTACCCAGAATGTGAGGAAGTGCTGCGCAGGCTCGAGAAGCAGGTGGCTGCAGAGCACAGCATCATTGGGCAGGCATACTTCTTCTCCTGCTGCTTAGACCTGTTGCTTTACGCTGGTAAGTGCTCAGTGAGGAGGGCCCCAGAGAGCCAGGAGGCTTGCAAAGATGCTTTTTCTCCTGCTACAACACGGACGCCAGAGCCTCCAGCCACGCTTTCACTTCCTGGGCCGAGTCCCGGGCTCTTTGGCTCTGGGTGTGTCTTTGTCTGTCTTTCCTGCCTCCCCTGTCTTTGTTTGCATGTTCTACAGGTGATCCCAGAGTGATTTCAAAATGCTGGCAATTTCCCTCTTTGCTTCCCGTGTTTTGAGATTCCCCTTTCTGAAACCTCTTCCCAGGCTCGCTCTGCTCTGGCTCCTGGGGAGGCGGGCATAGCAGTGCTGGGGGATGTGCCTGACCAGGAGGCATCTAACAGCCTACGCTATGGAGTGGCTGTCGCTTGCTGGTCAATGGCAGCGTGTGTCTGTCAGCGCTCGAAAGCTGCTGAAGAAAAGGGAATAGATATTTGTGTGGCGCTTGACTAGCCCTGAGGAGCTAGGCTAGAACTCCAGCCCTTGCCTTGTTCCTGTTTGGTTTTGCTTGCTCTCTGAGTGGTTTACCTGCCCAGAAATTCTCCAGCTGTGCTTGAGCTTTGTCCTGCTACGAATGCCCGAGGGAAAACAAGGCAGCGGAGGGCGGCACTGCTTCTCTGCGATGCATTTGTATTACAGGCTGGGAGTACAAGTCATTTGAAGAGTGCAGGAGCTTCGTTGAGCAGAACGAAGCAAACCACATCCTCAGCTCGCACAACAGCATCCTGCTTGGACTGTATTCGTCCCTGGCTCTTTGGTAAGTTACAGAGGTGCTTAGACTGGCGAGAGGCCCAGGCAGTGGTTCTGGCAGGGGAGGTGGGAGCTCTGGGCCTGTCGTGTCCCCCGTGCCCTGTCCAACAAGGCGGCCGTCGCTGGGGTGTAGAGTACTTGATCAAGTACTCTACAAAACGTGTGTGTGTGTGTGTGTGTGTGTGTTTCTCTCTGGACGGTGTAGGTTTGGAAGGCTTGGGCAGTGGGCCGAGTTCCAGAAGCCCTTTGAAAAGGCCAAGAGGCTGCTGAAGAGAGCTGACGCCTCCGTTTTGGCCACCCAAGCATGCAGCCGGCTCCTGGAGTGCTACACGCTGGTGCTGCGGAACGACATTGAGCGCAGCTCGGCGAGGGCCCGGGAGAGCCGCAGCAGGGCTCTAAGGGTGAGGGAAGAGGAGGAGGGGGGTGTGCACGCTGTGAGGGGCCTCTAGGGAAAGCTGTGTTGGATTGGCAAGGCCAATCCAGCAGTGGATTGGCAAGGCCAGGGCGAAGCAGCCGCGCTGGGATGGAGCCAGGCTAGAGGCAGAGTGTGGTAGTGGGTTAGAGAGGAACATGGCAAGAGGCTGCTCCCCCATGGGGCGGCAGCAAGAGGTGGTAGAGAAGGCAGTGAGGTGACGGGGGTCTTCCTGGGCACGTGAGGATTCCCTTGTGGGGATGGGAATGGTCTGCAAGACAGGAGAAGAGACTTGCACAGCCATGAGCTAGCTAGTGAGCCCTGCTGAAATGCCTGCTGCATGTGAGGGCTTATGGCTCGGGAGAGACTTGTGTGGTATCTCAGCCTTGCTAGCTGCGTGCTCCTTGTGCCTTTGCGGCTGCTTTCCCCTTTGGGGAATAGGTGCGGTCCTCAGTGCCGAGCCATCGCCCAGCTCGATGACTTCTGCTGACGTGCCTCTCCGTTGTTCTCTCGGTAGCTTGTGGAAGAGGTTTTTGCTCGGTGCTCTACAAGCCCCGTCTTCTACCCCAGAGCCTACCATCTGAAAGCGTACGTTTTCTGCATGCTGGGTAACAAAGACCAGAGCCTGTTGTGCCTCAGGCAGGGCCTCCAAGCCTGTGAGGCGAATGGCAACCTCCTGGAGAAGACTTGGCTGGAGATGAGCGCTGTAAGTGGATCCTCTTTGCCTCTGAGTTGCTCCCTGGGCAGAGGTTTGGCATGCCCTAGGAGAAGGTGGCGCGGACTGTACTCCGGCAGGTCCACGTAGGGAAAGCCCCCAGCGAGCTTCAGGAGCGTGTGCCGAAAGTCCTTGGCGAGCTGGTAGGGGCTGCTAGCCCTCCTCAGCAGGAGGGCAGTGGCAGCTGCGATGCCCTTCCCTCAGGAGGGGCTGGAAGGACACGCGAGGGAGCAGCAGGCGCTGCAGCATGCCGCTCCTTCCCAGCATCTCTGCTGGGCTGAGGAGCGGTGGAGTGGAATCTCTGCCTCTCCCTTGAGCCAGCTCTGGGAGCCAGCCTGAACCTGGCTGGAGGAGGTTTCCTTTGCGTTCCCTCTCCTTGCCCTCCCTGATAGGCTTTTGCAGCACGGCAAATTGGGTGATGGGTGGAAGAAGCTACTGCGAGAGGCCTCGCTTGCCTTCCCGGACCGTGCCTGTGGCTCTGGGGACCTCCTGTTCTTCGCGGCTCTCACTTGGGCTTTTGTTTTCCTCAGGAGCGGTGGTTCACTGGCAAGGGCCCCGTGGGAGACTTGTGGCTGGAGACAGCGCCACGTTTTCCCCAGCTGAAGCAAGCAAAGCCTGAAGTCTGTAGCTGCAGGTACCTGCTGAAGCTGCCAGCACGGCCGAGCGAGGATGCTCTTCCAGGGGTTAAATAAAGAAACACTGCCATCATCTCAGCGTTCTGTATGGAGTCACAGACCACAGCAAGAGGACGCTGAAGGCGTGCCACGAGAGTCTCTGGCCTGTGGTTTATTGGGAAAGCTAGGCGGCGGGGAAGCCACCACCCCCGTTGTTAGTGCTCACAAGAGTCGAGGGCTGTAAAGCAGTGCAAGAAATTCTCTCCCCCTCGCCCTAGTGCAGTTCCCTGTGGCGCTGTGTAAGCGCTTGAGCCGGCTGCAGGAGGAGCTTGGCCCTGGTGTAGGGCCAAGTGGTTGCTGAGGTGGGGAGGGTGGGAGGGTGTTTTTCTGGAAGCGGGACTGGTTTGAAGTGTTCCCTAGTCAGAAAAGTCAACAGCACTAGCGGCCTCATCCTGTTGCCCTCTCTGGTTGATGCGGATGAGAGCTCCTTAGTGGAGAATGGATGTACGTGTGTGCATATAGATGTAGCCAAGAGGGATGCCCCTGTGGGCGAGGGCGCTGCTTGTGCTGGGGTCCGCCCAGCTCCCAGCTGAGCTTGCCTTGGGGAGCAGCCAGCCCTTGCTGCTCACTGGCAAGAGAGAGCGTTGGCCTAGGCGTCGTCACGCTGCTGCGCGCTCTTCCTGAGGAGGCAGAGCAAGCCTGCTCGGTCGGCCTGCATCGTCAGTCTCCCGTACGGGTGACCGCTTTGCCTGCCTCGTGGGAAGGAGGAAGGAGGAAGCGTGTGAGCTGGGCTGGCAAGCAGCGTTCCGAACCTGGGCCTGGCTCGGTGTGTGTGCCTGGCTGTCGCCAGCAGGTTGCAGTTGTGTGTGTTGGGTGCAAGTGACTTGTGCTTGCTTGGGAGACTTTGGTGGGCCCCGAGGCAGCAGGGGGAGCCTTCTGGAGGCAAGAAGAGAGACCATCTTGGTAGCCTCTCTCTGAGGGCTGAGGCAGCAGGAAAGAAGGCAGGCTGGTTTCTGCTGTCAAGTGCTCTGCTGTTTGAGGTCAGCAGCGCAAGGGCACAGGCTTGTCTAAAGCACCTGGTCCCCCAGGCCTGGGAGGGGCTGGTGCTCCCTCGCCTGGCCATTGCCTGAGGGAGAGGCACAGTCCGAGAGGGACACTGGAGGCTGCCTGGGCAAGCAGCCGCTGAGTGTCACCGTGTGGCAGGCACGCCAATTCGTGCAGCTGCTCCTCTGAGCGACTGGGGAGAAGGGCAGCTTTGGCGCGCGTGGAGCGCGGCCTTGGCTGCTAGCCCTCGTCCCCCGTAGAGCCCGGCTCTCCTCAGTGCTGCTGCTTTGGTGGCAGCAGTTGTGTGGCTCGGGGCAGCGGCTAAGGTGGACGGGGAGCTGCCTTTGCCTGCCTGGAGGCAGAGGGCCGTGCGTGAGCCAGGGTGCCCAGCGTGGCTCTGTTTCCCTGGGGCATGCAAGGTTTACAACAGCGTTCTCACTCGGAGCAGGGACCTGGAGCTGCCTCCTGCTGCGGCTTTGGACTTTGTCTTGCCCTCTCTGATACGTCGGTGCGCCGTGGTCCTGGCCCAGCCCTGTCCATCTCCTCCCGGCCTCCCCCAGGAGCCGTGTGGATGGAGGTTGGCTGTGTCCCCCGCTGCCCCCCCGGGAAAGCCCCACTTCTTTTTGCAAAGAAATACAAGTCCTCCGAGCAGCCCCGGAAACGCCCAGCTGCGTGCTGCAGTGGCCGTGCTTTTGGGGAAGCCTGGGCTGCTGGCTGTCAGCACGTCTGTTAGGCCCTTTGCGCTTGGGAACGTGGGAAGCAGCTGCTGTTTCGGCCACGGGTGGAGGTCAGTCGCTGTGCGAGCCTCCTTCAGCTCTGTACGGGAGACAACTGCGTCGCGCTAGCCACCTCTGAGCAACCGGCTCGGCGTAGGGAGGGAGCGGGGGGCAGCTTCCCGGCAGTTGCTGGGTAAGCGGTGCCTTGCCGAGGCTGTCACTGTTAGCCGGATCAGCGTAGGCGACAGTGGACAGGTAAATGATGACACGCGGACGATGTCACTGTGAGCCGACTGTGACCTCCCCCGGCCCCTTGGTGACAGAGGGCCAGCCGCGCCTCCCAAAGGCCAGTGCGCAACGCTGTGCAGTGGTGTCTGGTCGTCCTCCCTGGTGGGCACGGTGGGTCGTCTTGTACTGAGGTACCGCAGGTACCCCAGGGCGCTGACGATGTCTTGTGCCTGGGAGCGAAGGTCAAAGCACTGCTCAGAACTGGGGGAAGTAGCTGCTTACGTCCCCGACCTGCTTTTGTCTGAGGACTTGAAGCAGGAGAACTGTTGCGTTCAGAACTTCCATGGAGTGCTGCTCTTTGCTGATGTGTCAGGTGGGTCAAAGCGTTATGAAGGGCGGGCACTGAGGAGGAGTCCCGGACCCGAGCCGCTGGGACTTAGCGGGCCTTTTGGAGCCCTGGTCGTCCCGCCTGTGGTAGAGAAGGGGTCAAAGGAGATGTCGTTTGCCGCTGAGGTCTTCCGCTTTGGGGAAGTAGCGCTCGGACGTAGCTGAGGTCACAGCCCGGGGGTGGTCTTTGCTGGCAGCAGCCCTGCGGCCTGCTTGTGGTCAGCCGTCTGCTCAGAGCAGCGTGCGTTAGGGAGCCCTGAGGCTGCCGGAGCAGCAGCTTGGGCCCGCGCTGTTGCCTGCAGTGCTCTCTCTGGAGCTTTGGGGAGGTGTGAGGTGGGCCAGGCTCTGGCTCATGGAGGCCTGGGAGAGGAGGCCTGGCTGCCTTGCCTCCCCCTTGTTAGTCTTTGTCAGGGCAAACTTGGAGGAGCAGCTGCTGCGCAGAGGAGCTGGCTGGCCAGGTGCTGCGTTAGTTGGCAAAGGCCTCGTGGGCTTTCTAGCTCAGGGTGTTGCCTGGCTGTAGGCAAGAGGGGAGGCAGCCGGGGGACGCGCTGGAGGGTGGCAGCCAAGTGCAGGAGCTAGGCGTAACGGGTGGGTGTGAGCATGGGGAAGGCGCCCGTCAGCGAGCGCTCAGAAGCGCGGGTGGAATTAGAGGGCTGTGGCTGCTGTCAGGGGCGCGCCTGGGTTCTCCCGGAGCGTGGTTCTCTTGGCTGGCTGAAAGCGACGTGGAAAGTGCCAGGTCCTTTGGCCCTGTAGACGCGGCCTGATTTCTTTGTGCCTGTGTGTCCCTGTTGCAGGTTTCACTGCTCTGACAGAGAAATTCAGCCAGAGCATCAGCATAGAGCGGGGTGCGGATGAGGTAACGCAAACCCTCAATCGCTACATGGGTGACATTTTGGAGGGTAAGTGCCGTTCTGCAGGACTGTGTGGGATTGGGCCACGACGAGAGGGAGGTGCTGGGCAGCCTGCTGCTGCTGCTGCTGCTGCTGCTGCCGCCGCCGCCGCCTCCTCCTTGCGCGGGCTGGGGGTTCCTATGGGGCTGAGAGCCGCCAAGAGCAGCTGGGCTCTTCTGGCAGGTGCTTTCTGCTCCCCACAAAGACTAAGGAGGTGCCCGCTTTCTCAGCACCCACCCTTGGGCTTGTGGAGTGACCGCTGTTCAGTGATGGAGGAAGATTTTGCTGGTGTTGGGGCGCAGGGGGGAGCGGGGGCATCTAGCCAGTGTTAGTGCCCAAATGAGCTGGGGATGGGGGCGCTGACCAAAGTGTGCGTTGCCTTCCCTGGGGCCTTGTCACAGGGCACAGTAGCGTAGGTCCCAGGGCTGTGGTCCCTGTGAGCAGTGTAGCTGCTACGTTTGCTAAGTTGTGCCCCCAAAGCACCGCTGCTCTTGTGCTGCTGTCTGAGCAGAGCGGCTTGTCCTGCGGCCTTCCTGAAGAAGGCCTAGCTGCAGCTCTTCTTGTGTTTTTTTTTTTGGTCTGCAGAGCTGCTGGCTTTTGGTGGAGACATCTTGAAGTTTGCAGGTACGTGTGCGTAAAAGAGACGTGGCCTTGTCTGCTGCAGCTGCAGACGAGTGCGAGGGGAGAGGGGAGACAGAGCCGCGAGCCGGCAGAGCCCCGAGGGGTGGCTCTGCTGGCACGCAGGTGCCCAGGGGGAGCTGCCGTCCCGGGCCCTGGCGGCGTGGCTGCAGTTGTAGCTGGCGGGGCAGAGGGGGAGGTGTGCCTGTGGCCAGGGTGCTGTAGTTGAGGAGGATGCCTTCACCCAAACGCGTTTTCCCTGGCACGCCTGCTGGCTTCCGCTGTCCCGGCCGGTGGGTGCAGGTCAGGGAGCGTCAGGTGTCACGAGAGCCGTCCCTGTCCCCTCGCTTTCCCCAGGGGATGCTGTGCTGGTGCTGTGGAGAGCAAAGCACACGCAGCTGAGAGACACCATCAGCCTGGTGCTGCAGTGTAGCCAGCAAATCCAGGAGAAGTACAGGATCCGTGAGACGGACGTGGGTCTGAAGCTCCGACTGAAGATAGGTACGGGGAGTGCTGGATTAGGCTGCTGCGCGTTCTCAGGCAGGCGTTCACGAGCTGCCTGCATGCAAAGTGAGCCGGTGGCTGGCCAACGTGCCGGTGTGGGGCCCCTGATTAGGACCCCCTCCCCGGCCACGATCGATCCTGAATCCATCAAGTGGGACGCCTGCGCTCGAAGCAGTTGAGCGGAAGAGCCTGGCTCCAGGGCTGAGCTTCAAAGTTGGCCTGGGAGGAGCTGAGCTGTGGCGGGCTGTGGAGGTAAAAATGCTCTCTGCATCAGTTGTGCTTGTCTCTCACCAGGGATCTCTGCAGGGCATATGTCCCTCCTGACTGTTGGAGACAAAAAGCAGCAGCACTTCCTGATCCTTGGCCAGGCCGTGGGTGAAGTGTGGCAGGCCCAAAACCTTGCCAATGCAAGTGACGTGATCCTGTCAGCCAGCTGCTGGGAGCTCTGTAACCGGAACCAGATCAAGACCAAGAGACTTAAAGGCCAAAGCGCTGTGAAGGTGGGTGGGACGGCCTCTGGAGCAATTCTGAGGGCCTGGGCGTGGACGTGGCTGTGAGGGAGGAAGGTGTGAGAAGGGCGAGGAGACGCGCGTGGAGGGAGTTCTAGGTGTAGAGGTGCTCCCGTAGGTGGGGAGCAGTAGCTGCTGGGGAGCAGTTTTGTCTCAGGGTTGTCTCTGGATTCTGCTGGGTGGCTTTGAAGAGGGGGTCAGGAGGCGCTGGAAGAGTTTGCCTCAACGGGTACTGTCCTCTGTGGGTCCTGGAGCTGTCCTCGACGCGTTTTTGTACTGTGTGCCTTTAGGTTACAGGCATGGAACGGATGTCTCTGTCGGAACGCGAAGACATCTTCTCCAAGTTTACCCGAGCCCAGCTGAACTACAGTTCTCCTGAGGCGTCAGGTGAGGCCCGTGTTCATGACGTTCTGTGGCTGCCCAGAAAGGTGGGGGCGGGCTTGTTCAGGGGCCAGCGAGGAACGCCCTCTGCCCTCTCCCCCTTGCAGTCAGCATTTGTGCCTTTGGCCCTGGTGCGCTTCAGCGGAGGCACTCGCTGCTTCCCCCTGCTTCCAGGGGCCTGCTCTGGCTGAGCACCTGCAGGAGGAAGAAATGTGCAACTGGAGGAGACTTTCTCTCCCTGAGTTCCAGTGCCAGCCCCTGCTTTCCAACTGCTTTTCCCTAGGCAGGCTCGTAGTGCCAGCCTGCCAGTGACCGCCTGGATTTTCCTTCCCTAGGCATCCTGAGGCCTGCTGTTTCCCTGGCCCCTCGGCATGCTCTGGGGAAGTTGCTGCGGAAGTACGTCCCCGCATCTGTTCTGAGGAAGGTATGGCCACAGCTGCCGGGAGCTGTGTTTATTTTGCCCCGAGGGGAGGAGTTATTCCTTCCGCTGAGAGCGCGTGCTGCTGCCCACGTGGGGGCTCTTGCTTGGTGTTTGCTGGGGGCAGTCAGCTCTCGGGGAGAGCTGGCTGCTGAAGGTGTGCTGCTCTCGTCTTCCAGATTGATGACAGACAGCCCCTGGACTACTTGTCCGAGCTACGGCCGGTCACCTGCCTCTTTGTCAAGCTGCAGTTTGCTGCCGATGTCAACTTAACGCAGATCTGCAAGGCTATCCAGGACAGCAGCGTGATGATGCTGGAGATCATCCGTCCTCACAAGGGCGAGATCAACAAAATCTCCATGTTTGATAAAGTGAGTGTGGGGGAGGAGCCCACCCCGCAAAAGTGTGGGCAGCAAACGAGAGGGCAGTGGCTCTCTCGGTCTACTGAGCAGCGGGGAAAGGAGAAGCAGCTCTGCCTCGGCGCTGGGATCAGCACCCTCTGGCTGGGGGTTGCCCTGAAGCTCTGCTGCTCTCGGCAGCGGCTCGACTCGCACGGCATGAGCCGTTTGCCGTAGGCGCTGTCCCAAGCTGTGCTGCCGCTGTCCTTGGCAGGGCTGCACGTTCCTGTGCGTGTTCGGACTCCCTGGAGAGAAGCTGCCCGACGAAAGCGTTCACGCCTTGGAAAGCGCTGTTCAAATCTCCAAGGCGTGCTCCTCGAGGCCTAGGAAAATCGAGTGAGTGGGGAGGCGCGTTGCCTGGGACTGCGCGGGGGAAGGAGGGAGGGATGGTTTCTCAGCGAGACGTGCCCTCTAGCTTGGCCTCCTCTGTCCCTGGGAGGAAGGAGACAGTGCCCTGAGAGGTGCCCTTCTTGCCCGCGCCGAGGAGGCGTGCTGAGGCTGGCTGGAGTCAGGGACTTTCCGCCCGTCACAGCTGTGAGGCCTTAGGGGAAGGGTTGAAAACTGCCTGGCTGCTCTCGGGAGCCCCTTTCACCTGGGGGCGTTACGCTGCGGAGCTCTGCAGGTCCCCGAGGTCTGCCCTGCCAGGGCGGGAGGTGGTGCGAGGGGAGCCGGGTGAAGGGGTGAAGGTAGGTGGGCAGGCAGGCCTGTGCGCGGGCGCTGCTGAGCGCCTGTCGCTCTCCGTGTGTGTCAGGGCCGTGTCTGTCGGGGTTACCAGCGGGACGGTGTTCTGCGGAGTCGTAGGCCATCGCGTGAGGCACGAATACACAGGTACGAGGTGTTTGGCTGAGGAGCGGGTGGCTGGGCTGGGTCTGTTCAGCCGGAGCAGCGTGTCAAAGGAAGAGGCAGAGCGGCAGGGAACACCCTGTTGCCCGTATGTGCTGGGCTGGGACGAGGCCTTGGCCTGTGTCCTGTGGGGAATGAGGGAGGCAGAGCGGGCGCCGCTGCGGTGCGGGGGACCAGGCTCAGAGCCTTGTTGTTCCTGCTGGTTGTGCTGCCAACGGTTTGGGGCTTGCCTGTGCTGGAGGTGATGCAGCCGTTGGCGGTGAAGGGTGGAGCGGGTTGGTTTCATAGGTACGTGAATGCGTGCTCTCTCTCTGCGGCAGTCATTGGCCAGAAGGTGAATCTGGCAGCCCGGCTGATGGAGCACTACCCTGGGCTGGTGTCCTGTGACGCAGCGACGTACGCAGCCTCTAGGCTGCCCCGATGGTGCTTCGAGGAGCTGCCGGAGGCAAAGATGAAGGGGGTTGTCGATCCTGGCCCCGTGTATCAATACCTGGGGGTGTCGGCGAAGTCGTGAGTGTCCTGTTTGAGCGGGCTGGTTGGGGGCAGGGTGGCACACAGGGTCCAGTCTTGGTCCGCCAAGAGGAGTTGTGCAGAGCTGGCCCCCGCCCACCCCTCCCATCGCTGGGGCTGAGAAGATGGAAAGGCAGAGCACGGGTACGCTTTTGGCCTGCCTACGCTGGTGCCTCCTGCTGTAAGGAGACGGGGAGTGATGCCGGAGGGGTGGAGAAGGCTTTTAGGTGTCCGTAGGCACAGAGGGGCCTTGCAGCCCCGGTCCAAACGGCTTCCAGCTGTGCTTTCTGCCCTGTGCTTGCTCCATTGCGCGCAAGACTAACGCAGTGGCAATTCTGCCCCAGGGAGGTTTTCTCCCAGCTGCTTCCGAGCATGACGCTCCCGGAAAGCTTTTGGTCAGGCCAGGACTCAGTTCCTGAGTGCCTCCTGGTGAAAGTTCAGGTGTTCCCCTGGGCCAGGGTTTGGCATCCTCTTTGGAGGCCGTTTGGAACGTTGACGTTGCCGTCCCCTTGCAACTTCAGAAAAACTCGAGCCCAAGGTGCCTGGTGCTTGGCGCCTTGGCCCAAGAAGTGACCCTTGTCGTCCTGTTGCACGTCGTGGCTTGAAGTGTTTTTTTCTTGCCCGTCTTTGCCTTGACAGCAGCTGTTGCAGGGCCCCGCTTCTCGAAAGCGCTGCCTGTGAGCAAAGGCCAGGGAAGCAGTAGGCAGGACCAGAGACTTGTTTGGCTTGTCCTGCGGGGTGCAGCAGTGTGCTAGCCAGCGGCACTGCCTGGCTTCTTGCTCGTGTCTCCGCTTCCTTGGGCTTTGGCCTGTGGCGCTCGAGTCTTGATGCTGTGTGGTGTCCCACTGTGGCCGTTGGGCTTCTTCCTGGCTGCAGCTTTGCTAGTGCTCGTTTGGTGTTTGCGCTCTCTGCTGGGCCAGTGGGAGCGTGGGCAGGATTCGCTCCGGCTCGAAAGAAGAGCGGGTCCCCGGGAGCGCACCCTCAGCTCCACGCGTGGCTCTACGTCCTCCAGCTTCTGCCTACTTCATTGGCTTTTGTTTTTCTCTTCCTCCCGCTAGCATGTTTGGCATGGATGTTACGAAGGAGAGGCCCAGCTCTTCCCCGTTGCTCGGTAGGTGGAGAACGCCTTGGTCTGCTGAAGGCCAATTTGTTGCCGTCGGTACCTGTTAGTTCCGCTCTGGGAACGGAGAAGCTTTTGCGAGGGATGGCGTTGCCTGGCGTGGCCCTAAGGGTTTGGTGCATACCTTGGCTCCTAGCTGGTTCCTGTCTTTGGGGTTGGGCCGCAGCTAGAGGTGGGAAGCAGGGTGAGGCGTGCGCCGGATGCTCCCTGCCGTGCTGCATAGCTAGCGTGGCGGGACCTTTCCAGTGTGCAGTTGCTCACAGCCTCAGGGCTAAAGGGATGGCCGTAGTTGGGATCGGGGAGGAGATTTCCTTGGGTCCGACTGACCCGCTGCGGCGGCGAGAGAGAAGGGTGCCGACGGCTGTTTGCTTTTCAGCTCGCTGCAACGGGTCGCTTTCTTGTTTGCCTTCCCAGGTCGGGAGGAGGAGATTGCCCTCTTTGAAAGTTACTTGAAAGCCTATGTGGATAAGAAAGCAAGCCACATCATGGCGTTTGAGGGCGTGACGGGCTCTGGAAAGAGCCATTTACTTACGGAGCTTGCCTCTTTAGGCCAGGCTGCTGGGCTCAGGTGAGTGTTGCTGACCGGGAGCTGTGGAACGCTTTCGCTGCCCAGCCGCTGATGTCCGTGGGCTACTGGAGCCCCTCTGCCCTCTGCCCGGGTGCGTGGCCCTTGGACTGCAGCATCCCTGCAAGGCCTGCAGGAGCTGCTGCTGAGGAGCAGCTGCGTGCCCTCCTGCTGCCTCTTGAGGGAGCTAGAGGTGGCTCCTGGAGCCACTGCTGTTGAGCTTCCTTCTTTGGGCCAGGCCCCAAGCAAAGTAGAGCCCGAGCTCAGTCAGGGCTTTTGGCCGTAGCTGCGGAGCCAAGAGAAGAAACCCAAGTGGCCCTGGATTCCGCCTCTCCCCTAGAGCTTAGTGTGAGAAGCCTGCGGCTGCTTGGGTCCCTCTCTGAATCTCAGTGCCTTTTGCTTCTGCATGGCAGGGTAGTGGCTGTGGAAGCGCTGGAGCTCAACCTGAAGCAGGTCTACTCTGCCATGCACATGGTGCTGGCTGTGGCCATGGGCCTGCAGGCCTGTAAATCGTGCAGTGCCAGAGAGCTCGCCCTGCAGGAAAAGCTCCAAGGGCTGGTGGAAGAGAGCAGCTACTGCCTCCTCAATGTGCCTTTCGTCGTTAAGGTGAGAGCGAGAGGCCTCTGTGGCCCGTGGCGAAGGCCTGCTTGTGAGCCGTCCTGTGGCTGTTGTGGTTGGGACACCGTGCTGGGGAGTGGGCTTAGCTCCGTGGTGGGAGTAGCAGGAGGGTAGCACAGGCTGGGCTTCTGTTTGTGGGTCCAAAGAGGGGGGCGAGGGGGCTCCTTGTTAGGGGTGAGTGCAGGTGCCAGGCTGCTGCAGGCAGTTCCTGGTGTCTTGCTCAGCAGCCTGGAAAGGGCATTGCAGAGAGGCTTTGAGAGGGGGCCGATGAGCTGGTGCTGAGTTCACTGGTGCGTGAGCAGCCTGCTCCCTCGCGCGATTGCCACGGCGAGGGAAGAAGCTCTTCTCCCCCCTCATGCCTCCCTGCAAGAGCTCTGCCAGAGACCCTCAGCAGAGGGCCTCCGTTGTAGGCTCCCGGTGACGTGCGCGCTGCGTCTCCTCTCCACTGTGTGGGGGGAGAGGTAAGATGCTGAGGGCAGCAGAGGCGTTTTGCTCGCTTGGACTTGCGTGGTGGGCAGGTGTGCTGAACCGCCCTGAAAGGCTGTTTCTCTGTGACTCTGCTTTTCTGGCCAGTTTCCCCTGTCGGAGAAGGTGTCCAAGATGAGCGGCGCTCAAAGGACAACGGAATTGGGGTTGGTTTTCAAGAAACTGCTACAGAAGGTGAGCCGTTCTCCCCATCCTGGGTCAGAGAAGGAAAGCAAGGCCGCAGGCTGAGGGCTCTGCAGGAGAGTGGTGGGAGCTGGTGGGAGGACAGTGTACCGGAGTCATTGCCCTGCAGAGGCTAAACTCCGCGTGCCATGCCCCCTGATAACTTTGCTCCTGTGAAGTTGGAGGGCATGTGCTCCGGAGGAGGAGGAACGGTGTCTTTCCGTGCCACCGTGCCCGAGGGACCTTAAGAGTCTCGGAGCACGGAAGAGCGGGTGAGATTCCGAACGAAGAGGTAGCTGGGGAGAGGAGAGCGACTTCTGCGCGTCCTCTGTGTGGGGAGAGGCCGGCCAAAGTCTGTCCTGTGGAAGATGCTTGAGAATGCCTCAGAATCCACCCAGACCAACGTGCTTGTTTCAGATCGTTGAAGACGAGCTTGTCCTGTTTGTCATCGACAACGCGCACTACATCGACTCTGCCTCCTGGGCTGTTATGTCGCATGTGCTCAGAGATGTCCCGCTCTTTGTGGTCATGGGCTTTGCTCCTGCTCGCTACGGAAGACAGAGGCTCTGCGAAGCTGCAGCAGACATCATGAAGTTGCAGCAAACGACCCACGTTCATCTGGGAGAGCTGAAAGCTTCAGCTGTTGTGCAGAAAGCCTGCCGGGAGCTGGGAGTTGTCAGCGTGCCCAGGGCCCTAGAGACGTAAGTCCCAGGCGGGGCCTCGGAGCTCTTTGCGAGGGGTTGACCCGCTGCAGAGGGCAGGAGGGAACGAACGTGGTGGGGCAGTGGGGGGCGATTTGTTGCTGGGGCCGAGGCTCTCACTGGTGCCGGAGAGCATCTAGGCTGTTGGGGCCAGGAGAGACGAGGCTTGCAGCTCTGTGCCTTGGGCACTGCGCGCGACTCTTTTCCTGCGCGTTCCAGCAACCGCTGTATCTTCCGGGCAGCTCAGATGCCAAAGGCAGTGGGAGTGCTGGCCTGTTCAAAAGGGAGGTGTAGCTGTGGCAAAGAGGCTGGTCTGAAACGTGTCCCACCTTGCTTTGCCTGTGTCAGTCCCTGCTGGATCTGCTCCTTTCCAGATTCCTGATGCAGAGAAGCTACGGGATCCCATATTACTGCGAGGAACTGCTGAGCGACCTTAAGCGCCACGACATGCTCTTGTTCCACCTGCTGCGGAAGGGCGAGAAAATGGAGGACAAGTGGGAGAGCCTCTTCAGTAAGCGCCGTTGTGGCTGACGGCCTGGTTGCTGTGGCGCATCTTCCAGAGCGCGTTGTTGCCCTGGGCTTCCCCTGTGAAGTTGGCCCAGGCTGGTGTTGCAGCAGTAGAGGCCTTGGCCTGGCTCAGGCGTGGGCTCCTGCATGCCTTGCTGCTGGGCTAGCCTAAGCACAGGCTGGGGAGTTTGGGTGGCTTTGTGGGGCGAAGCAATGCGGACGGGGCAGAAAATTGCAAAGGAGGGGAAGAGACGCTCCCTGGCACTGAGCTAAGCCCTGGTATTGTCTGGAGGCAGCATGAACGGGGGCGGTTATTGTGGAGCAGGGCGGAGAGTGGCGTGGCTGCAGTGTTCCTTGCGTGCAGCCGCGCGGTGGATTTATGCTGCCACGGAGCGCAGGGCCCAGCTGCTGTAAGACCTGCCCGGGGGGGGATGAATGCTAAAGGGTGGAAGATGGAGGGCAAGCAGGAGGTGACGGCCTGAATCGTCTCCCTTTGAAAATCGCTTTACGCTGCTCTCTTGCTCCGCTCAGCTTCTGTAACGGAGGCTTCCCCTGCCGCAGCCTCCTGGAGCTCCAGCGCGGGGAAGGAGCGCAGGGTGTGCACCATCAGACCTGACGTGAACCTGCAGAGCATCGTGCTTCCCTCCACCTTGAAAGGTGAGGGGCCGAGCCCCGCTGCGGCGGCTGGCGGCTGCACGGAGGTTCTTTCCCGGGGCATGGGCTAGAGAGAGGCTGGGTGTCTGTGTGCCCTGGGTTGCGACTGCCCAAGGGGTTTGGTCCCTAGGAAAGAAGGCTACAAATGTAGCGTCTGGTGTGGGGAAGCTAAGGCAGCCTCGGCAGCCTCAGGCTTGGGAGGGGGCAAGAGAGAGAGCTGTGGCTTGTTTTTGACAGGGATTGCGCTGGCTGAGGTGGACAGCATGAAGCCCTCGGAGCGGATGGTCTTGAAGTGCGCAGCCGTCATCGGGCCGACGTTTACCACCGAGCTGCTGTTACGCCTCCTTCCCAGGTGGACCAGGACCAAGATGAACAAGGCGTTGAATGTCCTGGTGAGAGGCAACATCTTGAAGTGGCTGAATGCTGGGAAGGTGCCAGAAGGCAGCAGTGTTCCCACCAAGGGGCCCGCCACCTCTCTGGAGGAAGAGAGCGGTAAGTGGTGATAATGCGCCCCCGGGAGCGTGGTAGGCTCCTGCTGCTCCCGGCTGTGTGCCTGGCGGGGCTCGCCAGGGCACGCTGCACTGCCCCCTCCGGTGGTGTGTAATGGGCCAAATGGCCGGCCTTGCTTCTGCTGCCAGCAGCCTCGGCAGCTGCTTGCGGGAGTGCAGCTGAAGGCTGTGCGTTGGGAGGGAGAGCGCAGGGCAGTAGCCTGTTGCGCAGGCTGTGCTGGTGTCGGCAAGGCAAACGGGTCCCTTTCACCCTAGCGCTGCGAGGCTCCGAGTGCAGGAGCGCTGGTTTCCTGCCAAGGATCCACGCCAAGGCCTGTCTTTCGTCCCCCGGCTGTGGCCCCAGCTGTGGCTGATGTGAAGCCCCGTTGCCTTTCAGGTGCCCAGAAGCGGTGCTTGGGCGAGACCGAGAAGACCGCGAGGCTGCAGTCTGGCGTCCTGACCTTCTGCGCCCCACTGCTGCGGGAGGCTGCCTACGAGCTGTGGCCCAAGGGACAGAGGGTGGCCATGCACCGCAAGTGCGCGGCCTTCCTGGAGAGGCAAGCGCACAAGTGCCAGTGCTGCGGCGGAGGGGACTTTGTGGCCTTCCACCGCTTGGCCCTCGGCAGCGCCCGGGAGGCAGAGAGCTGGGACGACCGTGCCAGCGAACGCTGCTCGTCCAGCTGGGAGGCCTCCCTGCTCAGAAAGGAGGAGTTGAAGAGGGATGAGCTCCGTGCCACTCCGGGTATGCTAGCTGCCGTGCTTTGGAGCCTGGGCCCTCCGCACTGTGCTTGCGCAATTAATGGAAGCGCCGCTCTGTCTCAAGCGCCGTCCGCAGAAGCGTTTTGCTGAAGCCTAGGGATGCTGTCAGCAGAGGGGAGAGGCTTCCCTGAGACTAGCTTAGTCCTCCACTGAGGCCAGCTGCACCAGCAGAGCCATGCTGTGGGCACAGCGTAGAGCCTCTGTGCCCCGGAACGCCCTCCTGCGTTTCCCTGGAATGACCGGAGAGCAGCCCATGTCCTTGCAGTGACAAGAGCCTTGCGGTGCACCCCCCGGCCCCGCAGGCTGAGGCGCCTTTCCTGGTGGGTGTGCTACGCTTGCCCAAAACGTAACAGCCCTGCCGGGAAGGCAGCTCTCGGGGGAAGAGGCCAGGAAGAGAGCTGCCGTCGGTCCCTTTGACTCTGCTCTCCTCCCCTTTCGGATGGAGCATGGCAAGATGCAGCTCTTCCCGCGTGTGAGGTGAGGAAGCGTTTAACTCGTGCTTTGTTTCCAGGTACTGCAAAAGCCCTGCAGAAAGAGAAGAGCTTCTTGGAGGAGACTTTTCGGTGAGGAGAGTAGGTTTTGGTTACGTTGGGAAGTCAGCGGGCTCAGGGTCTGCAGAGGGGGCAAGTGGAGTTTGCAGTTGTGCCTGCTGGCTGTGACTCTAGCTCAGGAAAGAGCTGGCCTGTTGGGTGGGAGCTGGGATGGGGTGGCCCTGGAGATGAGCCTCTTGGAGGAAGCCAGTGGGATCAGGGTGACGATGGTCACGTTAGGGCGGAGCCAGCCCTGCCTTCCTAGCTGTAGGAGAGCAATGTTGCGAGGTGTGCAGGGGCAAAGCAGCCAGCGGGAGCAGGGGGGCTGCTGGAAGGTGGCAGAAAGGCCTGCTTGACTTCCTCCCTGTGGCCAAGAGCAGCGTTGCTCCAGAGCAGGGTCAGCAAAGGCACCAACAGCATCGCGTCCTCGTGGATCTTGTTACCGCTAAAGCCAAAGGAATAGTTTGCTAGGGCTTGAAAGGGGCGATGTTGCTCCTCGCCCCCGTTTTGCCCTGCCTGGCCCCGCTCGCCTTGGGCTCTGGGGCTACGGCGCGCGAGAAGACTGCTCAGCGCGCGCGGGTTGACGTTGCTGCAGTGGAAGAAAACGAATCTTGCGCCCAAGCGCTGTGTTAGTGAGTGGTACTGGCTTGCAGTCAGGGCAGAGCCACAGCTCTCGAGCGAGGAGGGAAGGCAAGAGCGGAAGGGAGGGAGGAGCACAGGGGGAAGACGGAGCAAGGATGGGGGGAGCCAGGCCACTCGGGGGTCGCCCGTGTCAACTGTAATGTGGAACGCTGCTGGGAAACTGTGGTTGTGAATGCGGGGGGCTGAAAGAATAAGCGGCCAGCCCTCTGCACGCCTGGGAAGGCTGTGAAACCCAGCGCTCCCGTATGACGCGCGTGTGCACAGGGCCTTGCTTGTGCTGCGCTAGAATATGCTGTTAGTCTAGGCAGACGGAGCGGTATAGGTGATGCTAGCGTGCGTCGTCTTTCTGCGTGATCTTTGTCTCTGAGTAGAGCGGCAGAGCAGTTTCTGGCCAGGACGGAACGCGTACCTACGGTGCCCAGCAAGGCCAAAGGGACGCCCGGTGCCGCGTGTGCCTGTGAATGCAGGGCCATTGTGGATTTGGTGCTTGTGCCGCTGGCTCACCACCACATGGCAATGGGCAACGATGGCAGAGCCCTTTATTACCTGCTGGAGTGCGCGGCTGCCTACTTGCACGTCTCCGACAACTACCTGGTGAGTCGCCCTGCTTGCCGGAGCCCACTGCACAAGGAGGCCTCTCAGTTGCCTTGTCCTGGGCAAGCCGATTTTGCCATTGCACTAGGACGTGCCTCTGTGGGGACTTGGGGCTGAACCGCTGGCGTCAGAGCCAGGCTTCTCCCCCCCGTTTGCCTCTCCTGGGGCAAGGGAGGCGGGGCAGAGAAGCAGGACCTTTGCACAAGGCGCACGCGCCAGGAGGTGGTGCGAAGGAGCATTCGTGCCCGTGGGCTGTGTTAGGGTGGGCATCGCCAGGGGCAGATGCGTGCCCTCCTCAGAGAGCTGCTGGAGGCAACTGGGAACGATGGGGCTGGATGCAGGCTCTGCACCGACGCTCACCTGCTCTCTGTGTGCTTGTTCCAAGGCCTTTATGAACCTGAAGAAAGCAGAGGTCGTGAGGAGCTCAGCGGCTGAGAAAGCCGATGTGCTTGCCTGCTTTGAAGAAGCCACCTTCCTGAGCCTGAAAGGGGAGGTAAAGTGCCAGGGAGGTTCTGAGGGCTCTGCTGGTGGGTGGAGTTGGACGCCTTTGTGGGGGGTGGCGGCAGCGGCGATAGGCCTGGCATTTTGAGGCACGGCCGCTACCAGCAGCCTTTCCTGTGAGCGCTTCAGCCTCCGGCCAAAAGCGGTCGAGGCCCTCGGCCTCGGTTCAGGCAGAGACTTGAAATGTGGTGCGTGCTCAGTCGGAGCCCTTTGGGACTGTCTGAAGAAGCCTTCTCCTGTGCAGGTCTGCTACAACATGGGCTGCATGGAGCTGGCAAAGAAGACGCTCAGGAAGGCATTGAGCCTGCTGAAGAGAAAATTGCCCCTCACCTCAGCTGGCGTCGTCTTCCAGTTTCTGCTGGAGAAGTCAGAGCGTGCCTCCCACAGGAAGAACAAAGAGTCCTCCCTTCATCAAGAGGCAGGGTAAGAAGCCGAAGGGAAAGAGAAGGGAAGGAAGAGGCGTTTGCTGCGTGGTGCCGGGCACCTAGGCCCACACCTGCCTAGGCTTAAGCCCAGACTTTCCCTGAGCATAGGTGTTAGCATGGGGAAAGCTGCTGAGGGACCTGGAGGCTCCTGGGTGGGGGGAGCGGGCACGTGTTGCCTTGTGGGGGATGGTGGGGGTGAGAGCAGAGAGATGTTCCCAGGGAGCACAGGCTGCAGAGGAAAGGGAGCCGGCAGGGAGGAGCAGGACGTGGGCATGGAGGGGTAAGTGGAGGGGAGGTGTGAGAATGAGGAAGCTCGGGGGTTGCAGCCAGGTGCAAGGCTGCCGTAGAACAAGCCTTTCCCTCGCGGTGCCCGGCTTTGCTTCGCCCTCCCTGGGCTGTAGTGCCAACCCGTTCTCGCTAGCAGCGATCTTTCCCCGGTGGTGCTTCTTGGCTCTGCCGCTTCCATGCCTGCAGCCCGGCCTGCATCAGCTGCCGCCCTGCTGGGAGCAGGTGCAGCTGCCTCCTCTGTCGCCCTGCTTCCCCTGGCCCTGCCTGACCTGGCACTGTGTAGCTAGTGGCTGTGGCCCAGCGGTTTCTCTTGTGTGGCAGGAGGGAGAGGCTGCCCTGGCTGTTCCGGCAGAGCCACTGCCTTTCCTTGCTGCGGCAGCTCTTCAGCCTGGAGGGCACTTCCAGCGGCCGGAGGCTGTCGCGCCTGGCAGCGCTCATGAAGGTCAACACGGCCGAGGAGTCTGAGGATGCGAGTCACGTGAGTGCCTCCTCTCTGCGGCAGCAGATGCGTTTCTGACATAGCTCCTTTCCCCTGGCCCGCCTAGAGTACCAGCAGGGTCTGCCCGGGGCGGCAAGAAGAGGCCAAACGCAACGGAGTGGTACCCGTCCCTGAACTTTGCTTTACAAACTTCCAGCAGACGTGCGTTGCTCTTCTTCCTGGTAGTCGCTCTCATGGCGTTTGTTTCACCGTTGTAAGCGTTGGGCTGGTTGTGGCTTTAAGGCAGCACCCCGCTGGGGCCCTCGTCTCGCCACGGCCGCAGTTAGCAGCGGCAGTCCTAAGAACCGTTTGTCGTAGGGGTGAGAGCCCTGAGAGCAGAAGAGAAGAGAGAACCTGGCCGTTGGGTTTCTGCCCTGAGCCGTCTAGGCCAGAGAATCACCCTGGCGACATTCAGTCTTGTACAGTCTCCTGTCTGGACCGTTTTAGATCCTGTTGTCCTACATGGAATATGCGCGGTGCTGCCAGGACCTGGGCTGCCAGGAAGAGTGGCTGCAGTACGGGCGGGCGGCCATCCAGCTTAGCTCTGACGTCGAGCTCTTTGGAGGAGGGGTATTAAAGGCCGCCAAATTTGCCCAGGCCCTGAGCCATCTGAACCTCAGCCTGGGGAATCTGCCCCTCTCTGTCGACGTAGGTACGTACTGGCCCCGCTGCCTGCGAGAAGGCATCTCCGCAGAGGGAGCCTGTGCGAGCCTGCTTGTTTTCTTGGCAGGCTATCGCGCCAAGAGCCTGTGGATGGAGCTGGAGAAGCCCGACCTGGACTGCGAGGTTCTCGCCACGCTCTTTGCGGCGCTCTTTCTGCAGATGAGGTAATGCTGCTGCGGGACAGACTGCTGGTTGCGCAGGGTCGGGGGGCCACCTGAGATCCTTCTTGTGTCATTCTCTGCGCGCAGCAAAGAGGGCTGCTTGGTTTCTTATTGGATACTCGCTGGCTGTATGGACGCTGGTAAATTAAACAATGCCAAGGACCGTGGCTGGCTGTTGGGGAGCGTGAGTGTGTGCTGTGAAACTGCTGGAACAGTTGCTGGCTCGGTTCTGGCCCTTGCCAGGTAGCGCTTGCCGCAGGCAATTCCCAGGCCTGGTTTAGGAGCGAGCCTAGCGCAGGGAGGCGCTCGTTGTGTTGGGGGCGCTAGCCATGTTTGGTTGGGTGGACGCGGGCCTTTCCATGCCACGCGGCACCGGTGCCCGAGACGGCAGTCGTCCAGGGGGAGGTCTCGAGAGGAGCAGTTTCCGAAGCAAACGCGTCATGTGGGCGAGTGCGGAGGGCAGTGGGGAGCTGTGCGTGCTCTTTGGCCTGCTTTTCCTGACAAAGACTTTGATGGAAAGGTGAGTAGCTCTGCTGCTGGGCCAATGGGAAAGCACTGGCTTGCATGGGAAGGATGCCTGAGTTTTGCTCCGGGGCTTGCCGTTTGGGCCGGGGTCCCTGAGGCCTTTCTCCGGAGACTTGTTGCCAAAAGATGAACAACTGTCTGATGGAGAACCTCTGATGGCGATGCCAGAAAGAGCAGCGCAGGGAGAGCGGGATGATGGGAAGGGGAGCGGGGAGCGTCCGGAGGTGGTGACTGGGATCCCACCCCGCGGAGAGGCTCCATGGAGGCTCGCTGTGTTCCTCCGCAGGTACCCAGAATGTGAGGAAGTGCTGCGCAGGCTCGAGAAGCAGGTGGCTGCAGAGCACAGCATCATTGGGCAGGCATACTTCTTCTCCTGCTGCTTAGACCTGTTGCTTTACGCTGGTAAGTGCTCAGTGAGGAGGGCCCCAGAGAGCCAGGAGGCTTGCAAAGATGCTTTTTCTCCTGCTACAACACGGACGCCAGAGCCTCCAGCCACGCTTTCACTTCCTGGGCCGAGTCCCGGGCTCTTTGGCTCTGGGTGTGTCTTTGTCTGTCTTTCCTGCCTCCCCTGTCTTTGTTTGCATGTTCTACAGGTGATCCCAGAGTGATTTCAAAATGCTGGCAATTTCCCTCTTTGCTTCCCGTGTTTTGAGATTCCCCTTTCTGAAACCTCTTCCCAGGCTCGCTCTGCTCTGGCTCCTGGGGAGGCGGGCATAGCAGTGCTGGGGGATGTGCCTGACCAGGAGGCATCTAACAGCCTACGCTATGGAGTGGCTGTCGCTTGCTGGTCAATGGCAGCGTGTGTCTGTCAGCGCTCGAAAGCTGCTGAAGAAAAGGGAATAGATATTTGTGTGGCGCTTGACTAGCCCTGAGGAGCTAGGCTAGAACTCCAGCCCTTGCCTTGTTCCTGTTTGGTTTTGCTTGCTCTCTGAGTGGTTTACCTGCCCAGAAATTCTCCAGCTGTGCTTGAGCTTTGTCCTGCTACGAATGCCCGAGGGAAAACAAGGCAGCGGAGGGCGGCACTGCTTCTCTGCGATGCATTTGTATTACAGGCTGGGAGTACAAGTCATTTGAAGAGTGCAGGAGCTTCGTTGAGCAGAACGAAGCAAACCACATCCTCAGCTCGCACAACAGCATCCTGCTTGGACTGTATTCGTCCCTGGCTCTTTGGTAAGTTACAGAGGTGCTTAGACTGGCGAGAGGCCCAGGCAGTGGTTCTGGCAGGGGAGGTGGGAGCTCTGGGCCTGTCGTGTCCCCCATGCCCTGTCCAACAAGGCGGCCGTCGCTGGGGTGTAGAGTACTTGATCAAGTACTCTACAAAACGTGTGTGTGTGTGTGTGTGTGTGTTTCTCTCTGGACGGTGTAGGTTTGGAAGGCTTGGGCAGTGGGCCGAGTTCCAGAAGCCCTTTGAAAAGGCCAAGAGGCTGCTGAAGAGAGCTGACGCCTCCGTTTTGGCCACCCAAGCATGCAGCCGGCTCCTGGAGTGCTACACGCTGGTGCTGCGGAACGACATTGAGCGCAGCTCGGCGAGGGCCCGGGAGAGCCGCAGCAGGGCTCTAAGGGTGAGGGAAGAGGAGGAGGGGGGTGTGCACGCTGTGAGGGGCCTCTAGGGAAAGCTGTGTTGCGAGCAGCAGTGGATTGGCAAGGCCAGGGCGAAGCAGCCGCGCTGGGATGGAGCCAGGCTAGAGGCAGAGTGTGGTAGTGGGTTAGAGAGGAACATGGCAAGAGGCTGCTCCCCCATGGGGCGGCAGCAAGAGGTGGTAGAGAAGGCAGTGAGGTGACGGGGGTCTTCCTGGGCACGTGAGGATTCCCTTGTGGGGATGGGAATGGTCTGCAAGACAGGAGAAGAGACTTGCACAGCCATGAGCTAGCTAGTGAGCCCTGCTGAAATGCCTGCTGCATGTGAGGGCTTATGGCTCGGGAGAGACTTGTGTGGTATCTCAGCCTTGCTAGCTGCGTGCTCCTTGTGCCTTTGCGGCTGCTTTCCCCTTTGGGGAATAGGTGCGGTCCTCAGTGCCGAGCCATCGCCCAGCTCGATGACTTCTGCTGACGTGCCTCTCCGTTGTTCTCTCGGTAGCTTGTGGAAGAGGTTTTTGCTCGGTGCTCTACAAGCCCCGTCTTCTACCCCAGAGCCTACCATCTGAAAGCGTACGTTTTCTGCATGCTGGGTAACAAAGACCAGAGCCTGTTGTGCCTCAGGCAGGGCCTCCAAGCCTGTGAGGCGAATGGCAACCTCCTGGAGAAGACTTGGCTGGAGATGAGCGCTGTAAGTGGATCCTCTTTGCCTCTGAGTTGCTCCCTGGGCAGAGGTTTGGCATGCCCTAGGAGAAGGTGGCGCGGACTGTACTCCGGCAGGTCCACGTAGGGAAAGCCCCCAGCGAGCTTCAGGAGCGTGTGCCGAAAGTCCTTGGCGAGCTGGTAGGGGCTGCTAGCCCTCCTCAGCAGGAGGGCAGTGGCAGCTGCGATGCCCTTCCCTCAGGAGGGGCTGGAAGGACACGCGAGGGAGCAGCAGGCGCTGCAGCATGCCGCTCCTTCCCAGCATCTCTGCTGGGCTGAGGAGCGGTGGAGTGGAATCTCTGCCTCTCCCTTGAGCCAGCTCTGGGAGCCAGCCTGAACCTGGCTGGAGGAGGTTTCCTTTGCGTTCCCTCTCCTTGCCCTCCCTGATAGGCTTTTGCAGCACGGCAAATTGGGTGATGGGTGGAAGAAGCTACTGCGAGAGGCCTCGCTTGCCTTCCCGGACCGCGCCTGTGGCTCTGGGGACCTCCTGTTCTTCGCGGCTCTCACTTGGGCTTTTGTTTTCCTCAGGAGCGGTGGTTCACTGGCAAGGGCCCCGTGGGAGACTTGTGGCTGGAGACAGCGCCACGTTTTCCCCAGCTGAAGCAAGCAAAGCCTGAAGTCTGTAGCTGCAGGTACCTGCTGAAGCTGCCAGCACGGCCGAGCGAGGTTGCTCTTCCAGGGGTTAAATAAAGAAACACTGCCATCATCTCAGCGTTCTGTATGGAGTCACAGACCACAGCAAGAGGACGCTGAAGGCGTGCCACGAGAGTCTCTGGCCTGTGGTTTATTGGGAAAGCTAGGCGGCGGGGAAGCCACCACCCCCGTTGTTAGTGCTCACAAGAGTCGAGGGCTGTAAAGCAGTGCAAGAAATTCTCTCCCCCTCGCCCTAGTGCAGTTCCCTGTGGCGCTGTGTAAGCGCTTGAGCCGGCTGCAGGAGGAGCTTGGCCCTGGTGTAGGGCCAAGTGGTTGCTGAGGTGGGGAGGGTGGGAGGGTGTTTTTCTGGAAGCGGGACTGGTTTGAAGTGTTCCCTAGTCAGAAAAGTCAACAGCACTAGCGGCCTCATCCTGTTGCCCTCTCTGGTTGATGCGGATGAGAGCTCCTTAGTGGAGAATGGATGTACGTGTGTGCATATAGATGTAGCCAAGAGGGATGCCCCTGTGGGCGAGGGCGCTGCTTGTGCTGGGGTCCGCCCAGCTCCCAGCTGAGCTTGCCTTGGGGAGCAGCCAGCCTTTGCTGCTCACTGGCAAGAGAGAGCGTTGGCCTAGGCGTCGTCACGCTGCTGCGCGCTCTTCCTGAGGAGGCAGAGCAAGCCTGCTCGGTCGGCCTGCATCGTCAGTCTCCCGTACGGGTGACCGCTTTGCCTGCCTCGTGGGAAGGAGGAAGGAGGAAGCGTGTGAGCTGGGCTGGCAAGCAGCATTCCGAACCTGGGCCTGGCTCGGTGTGTGTGCCTGGCTGTCGCCAGCAGGTTGCAGTTGTGTGTGTTGGGTGCAAGTGACTTGTGCTTGCTTGGGAGACTTTGGTGGGCCCCGAGGCAGCAGGGGGAGCCTTCTGGAGGCAAGAAGAGAGACCATCTTGGTAGCCTCTCTCTGAGGGCTGAGGCAGCAGGAAAGAAGGCAGGCTGGTTTCTGCTGTCAAGTGCTCTGCTGTTTGAGGTCAGCAGCGCAAGGGCACAGGCTTGTCTAAAGCACCTGGTCCCCCAGGCCTGGGAGGGGCTGGTGCTCCCTCGCCTGGCCATTGCCTGAGGGAGAGGCACAGTCCGAGAGGGACACTGGAGGCTGCCTGGGCAAGCAGCCGCTGAGTGTCACCGTGTGGCAGGCACGCCAACTCGTGCAGCTGCTCCTCTGAGCGACTGGGGAGAAGGGCAGCTTTGGCGCGCGCGGAGCGCGGCCTTGGCTGCTAGCCCTCGTCCCCCGTAGAGCCCGGCTCTCCTCAGTGCTGCTGCTTTGGTGGCAGCAGTTGTGTGGCTCGGGGCAGCGGCTAAGGTGGACGGGGAGCTGCCTTTGCCTGCCTGGAGGCAGAGGGCCGTGCGTGAGCCAGGGTGCCCAGCGTGGCTCTGTTTCCCTGGGGCATGCAAGGTTTACAACAGCGTTCTCACTCGGAGCAGGGACCTGGAGCTGCCTCCTGCTGCGGCTTTGGACTTTGTCTTGCCCTCTCTGATACGTCGGTGCGCCGTGGTCCTGGCCCAGCCCTGTCCATCTCCTCCCGGCCTCCCCCAGGAGCCGTGTGGATGGAGGTTGGCTGTGTCCCCCGCTGCCCCCCCGGGAAAGCCCCACTTCTTTTTGCAAAGAAATACAAGTCCTCCGAGCAGCCCCGGAAACGCCCAGCTGCGTGCTGCAGTGGCCGTGCTTTTGGGGAAGCCTGGGCTGCTGGCTGTCAGCACGTCTGTTAGGCCCTTTGCGCTTGGGAACGTGGGAAGCAGCTGCTGTTTCGGCCACGGGTGGAGGTCAGTCGCTGTGCGAGCCTCCTTCAGCTCTGTACGGGAGACAACTGCGTCGCGCTAGCCACCTCTGAGCAACCGGCTCGGCGTAGGGAGGGAGCGGGGGGCAGCTTCCCGGCAGTTGCTGGGTAAGCGGTGCCTTGCCGAGGCTGTCACTGTTAGCCGGATCAGCGTAGGCGACAGTGGACAGGTAAATGATGACACGCGGACGATGTCACTGTGAGCCGACTGTGACCTCCCCCGGCCCCTTGGTGACAGAGGGCCAGCCGCGCCTCCCAAAGGCCAGTGCGCAACGCTGTGCAGTGGTGTCTGGTCGTCCTCCCTGGTGGGCACGGTGGGTCGTCTTGTACTGAGGTACCGCAGGTACCCCAGGGCGCTGACGATGTCTTGTGCCTGGGAGCGAAGGTCAAAGCACTGCTCAGAACTGGGGGAAGTAGCTGCTTACGTCCCCGACCTGATTTTGTCTGAGGACTTGAAGCAGGAGAACCGTTGCGTTCAGAACTTCCATGGAGTGCTGCTCTTTGCTGATGTGTCAGGTGGGTCAAAGCGTTATGAAGGGCGGGCACTGAGGAGGAGTCCCGGACCCGAGCCGCTGGGACTTAGCGGGCCTTTTGGAGCCCTGGTCGTCCCGCCTGTGGTAGAGAAGGGGTCAAAGGAGATGTCGTTTGCCGCTGAGGTCTTCCGCTTTGGGGAAGTAGTGCTCGGACGTAGCTGAGGTCACAGCCCGGGGGTGGTCTTTGCTGGCAGCAGCCCTGCGGCCTGCTTGTGGTCAGCCGTCTGCTCAGAGCAGCGTGCGTTAGGGAGCCCTGAGGCTGCCGGAGCAGCAGCTTGGGCCCGCGCTGTTGCCTGCAGTGCTCTCTCTGGAGCTTTGGGGAGGTGTGAGGTGGGCCAGGCTCTGGCTCATGGAGGCCTGGGAGAGGAGGCCTGGCTGCCTTGCCTCCCCCTTGTTAGTCTTTGTCAGGGCAAACTTGGAGGAGCAGCTGCTGCGCAGAGGAGCTGGCTGGCCAGGTGCTGCGTTAGTTGGCAAAGGCCTCGTGGGCTTTCTAGCTCAGGGTGTTGCCTGGCTGTAGGCAAGAGGGGAGGCAGCTGGGGGACGCGCTGGAGGGTGGCAGCCAAGTGCAGGAGCTAGGCGTAACGGGTGGGTGTGAGCATGGGGAAGGCGCCCGTCAGCGAGCGCTCAGAAGCGCGGGTGGAATTAGAGGGCTGTGGCTGCTGTCAGGGGCGCGCCTGGGTTCTCCTGGAGCGTGGTTCTCTTGGCTGGCTGAAAGCGACGTGGAAAGTGCCAGGTCCTTTGGCCCTGTAGACGCGGCCTGATTTCTTTGTGCCTGTGTGTCCCTGTTGCAGGTTTCACTGCTCTGACAGAGAAATTCAGCCAGAGCATCAGCATAGAGCGGGGTGCGGATGAGGTAACGCAAACCCTCAATCGCTACATGGGTGACATTTTGGAGGGTAAGTGCCGTTCTGCAGGACTGTGTGGGATTGGGCCACGACGAGAGGGAGGTGCTGGGCAGCCTGCTGCTGCTGCTGCTGCTGCTGCTGCCGCCGCCGCCGCCTCCTCCTTGCGCGGGCTGGGGGTTCCTATGGGGCTGAGAGCCGCCAAGAGCAGCTGGGCTCTTCTGGCAGGTGCTTTCTGCTCCCCACAAAGACTAAGGAGGTGCCCGCTTTCTCAGCACCCACCCTTGGGCTTGTGGAGTGACCGCTGTTCAGTGATGGAGGAAGATTTTGCTGGTGTTGGGGCGCAGGGGGGAGCGGGGGCATCTAGCCAGTGTTAGTGCCCAAATGAGCTGGGGATGGGGGCGCTGACCAAAGTGTGCGTTGCCTTCCCTGGGGCCTTGTCACAGGGCACAGTAGCGTAGGTCCCAGGGCTGTGGTCCCTGTGAGCAGTGTAGCTGCTACGTTTGCTAAGTTGTGCCCCCAAAGCACCGCTGCTCTTGTGCTGCTGTCTGAGCAGAGCGGCTTGTCCTGCGGCCTTCCTGAAGAAGGCCTAGCTGCAGCTCTTCTTGTGTTTTTTTTTTTGGTCTGCAGAGCTGCTGGCTTTTGGTGGAGACATCTTGAAGTTTGCAGGTACGTGTGCGTAAAAGAGACGTGGCCTTGTCTGCTGCAGCTGCAGACGAGTGCGAGGGGAGAGGGGAGACAGAGCCGCGAGCCGGCAGAGCCCCGAGGGGTGGCTCTGCTGGCACGCAGGTGCCCAGGGGGAGCTGCCGTCCCGGGCCCTGGCGGCGTGGCTGCAGTTGTAGCTGGCGGGGCAGAGGGGGAGGTGTGCCTGTGGCCAGGGTGCTGTAGTTGAGGAGGATGCCTTCACCCAAACGCGTTTTCCCTGGCACGCCTGCTGGCTTCCGCTGTCCCGGCCGGTGGGTGCAGGTCAGGGAGCGTCAGGTGTCACGAGAGCCGTCCCTGTCCCCTCGCTTTCCCCAGGGGATGCTGTGCTGGTGCTGTGGAGAGCAAAGCACACGCAGCTGAGAGACACCATCAGCCTGGTGCTGCAGTGTAGCCAGCAAATCCAGGAGAAGTACAGGATCCGTGAGACGGACGTGGGTCTGAAGCTCCGACTGAAGATAGGTACGGGGAGTGCTGGATTAGGCTGCTGCGCGTTCTCAGGCAGGCGTTCACGAGCTGCCTGCATGCAAAGTGAGCCGGTGGCTGGCCAACGTGCCGGTGTGGGGCCCCTGATTAGGACCCCCTCCCCGGCCACGATCGATCCTGAATCCATCAAGTGGGACGCCTGCGCTCGAAGCAGTTGAGCGGAAGAGCCTGGCTCCAGGGCTGAGCTTCAAAGTTGGCCTGGGAGGAGCTGAGCTGTGGCGGGCTGTGGAGGTAAAAATGCTCTCTGCATCAGTTGTGCTTGTCTCTCACCAGGGATCTCTGCAGGGCATATGTCCCTCCTGACTGTTGGAGACAAAAAGCAGCAGCACTTCCTGATCCTTGGCCAGGCCGTGGGTGAAGTGTGGCAGGCCCAAAACCTTGCCAATGCAAGTGACGTGATCCTGTCAGCCAGCTGCTGGGAGCTCTGTAACCGGAACCAGATCAAGACCAAGAGACTTAAAGGCCAAAGCGCTGTGAAGGTGGGTGGGACGGCCTCTGGAGCAATTCTGAGGGCCTGGGCATGGACGTGGCTGTGAGGGAGGAAGGTGTGAGAAGGGCGAGGAGACGCGCGTGGAGGGAGTTCTAGGTGTAGAGGTGCTCCCGTAGGTGGGGAGCAGTAGCTGCTGGGGAGCAGTTTTGTCTCAGGGTTGTCTCTGGATTCTGCTGGGTGGCTTTGAAGAGGGGGTCAGGAGGCGCTGGAAGAGTTTGCCTCAACGGGTACTGTCCTCTGTGGGTCCTGGAGCTGTCCTCGACGCGTTTTTGTACTGTGTGCCTTTAGGTTACAGGCATGGAACGGATGTCTCTGTCGGAACGCGAAGACATCTTCTCCAAGTTTACCCGAGCCCAGCTGAACTACAGTTCTCCTGAGGCGTCAGGTGAGGCCCGTGTTCATGACGTTCTGTGGCTGCCCAGAAAGGTGGGGGCGGGCTTGTTCAGGGGCCAGCGAGGAACGCCCTCTGCCCTCTCCCCCTTGCAGTTAGCATTTGTGCCTTTGGCCCTGGTGCGCTTCAGCGGAGGCACTCGCTGCTTCCCCCTGCTTCCAGGGGCCTGCTCTGGCTGAGCACCTGCAGGAGGAAGAAATGTGCAACTGGAGGAGACTTTCTCTCCCTGAGTTCCAGTGCCAGCCCCTGCTTTCCAACTGCTTTTCCCTAGGCAGGCTCGTAGTGCCAGCCTGCCAGTGACCGCCTGGATTTTCCTTCCCTAGGCATCCTGAGGCCTGCTGTTTCCCTGGCCCCTCGGCATGCTCTGGGGAAGTTGCTGCGGAAGTACGTCCCCGCATCTGTTCTGAGGAAGGTATGGCCACAGCTGCCGGGAGCTGTGTTTATTTTGCCCCGAGGGGAGGAGTTATTCCTTCCGCTGAGAGCGCGTGCTGCTGCCCACGTGGGGGCTCTTGCTTGGTGTTTGCTGGGGGCAGTCAGCTCTCGGGGAGAGCTGGCTGCTGAAGGTGTGCTGCTCTCGTCTTCCAGATTGATGACAGACAGCCCCTGGACTACTTGTCCGAGCTACGGCCGGTCACCTGCCTCTTTGTCAAGCTGCAGTTTGCTGCCGATGTCAACTTAACGCAGATCTGCAAGGCTATCCAGGACAGCAGCGTGATGATGCTGGAGATCATCCGTCCTCACAAGGGCGAGATCAACAAAATCTCCATGTTTGATAAAGTGAGTGTGGGGGAGGAGCCCACCCCGCAAAAGTGTGGGCAGCAAACGAGAGGGCAGTGGCTCTCTCGGTCTACTGAGCAGCGGGGAAAGGAGAAGCAGCTCTGCCTCGGCGCTGGGATCAGCACCCTCTGGCTGGGGGTTGCCCTGAAGCTCTGCTGCTCTCGGCAGCGGCTCGACTCGCACGGCATGAGCCGTTTGCCGTAGGCGCTGTCCCAAGCTGTGCTGCCGCTGTCCTTGGCAGGGCTGCACGTTCCTGTGCGTGTTTGGACTCCCTGGAGAGAAGCTGCCCGACGAAAGCGTTCACGCCTTGGAAAGCGCTGTTCAAATCTCCAAGGCGTGCTCCTCGAGGCCTAGGAAAATCGAGTGAGTGGGGAGGCGCGTTGCCTGGGACTGCGCGGGGGAAGGAGGGAGGGATGGTTTCTCAGCGAGACGTGCCCTCTAGCTTGGCCTCCTCTGTCCCTGGGAGGAAGGAGACAGTGCCCTGAGAGGTGCCCTTCTTGCCCGCGCCGAGGAGGCGTGCTGAGGCTGGCTGGAGTCAGGGACTTTCCGCCCGTCACAGCTGTGAGGCCTTAGGGGAAGGGTTGAAAACTGCCTGGCTGCTCTCGGGAGCCCCTTTCACCTGGGGGCGTTACGCTGCGGAGCTCTGCAGGTCCCCGAGGTCTGCCCTGCCAGGGCGGGAGGTGGTGCGAGGGGAGCCGGGTGAAGGGGTGAAGGTAGGTGGGCAGGCAGGCCTGTGCGCGGGCGCTGCTGAGCGCCTGTCGCTCTCCGTGTGTGTCAGGGCCGTGTCTGTCGGGGTTACCAGCGGGACGGTGTTCTGCGGAGTCGTAGGCCATCGCGTGAGGCACGAATACACAGGTACGAGGTGTTTGGCTGAGGAGCGGGTGGCTGGGCTGGGTCTGTTCAGCCGGAGCAGCGTGTCAAAGGAAGAGGCAGAGCGGCAGGGAACACCCTGTTGCCCGTATGTGCTGGGCTGGGACGAGGCCTTGGCCTGTGTCCTGTGGGGAATGAGGGAGGCAGAGCGGGCGCCGCTGCGGTGCGGGGGACCAGGCTCAGAGCCTTGTTGTTCCTGCTGGTTGTGCTGCCAACGGTTTGGGGCTTGCCTGTGCTGGAGGTGATGCAGCCGTTGGCGGTGAAGGGTGGAGCGGGTTGGTTTCATAGGTACGTGAATGCGTGCTCTCTCTCTGCGGCAGTCATTGGCCAGAAGGTGAATCTGGCAGCCCGGCTGATGGAGCACTACCCTGGGCTGGTGTCCTGTGACGCAGCGACGTACGCAGCCTCTAGGCTGCCCCGATGGTGCTTCGAGGAGCTGCCGGAGGCAAAGATGAAGGGGGTTGTCGATCCTGGCCCCGTGTATCAATACCTGGGGGTGTCGGCGAAGTCGTGAGTGTCCTGTTTGAGCGGGCTGGTTGGGGGCAGGGTGGCACACAGGGTCCAGTCTTGGTCCGCCAAGAGGAGTTGTGCAGAGCTGGCCCCCGCCCACCCCTCCCATCGCTGGGGCTGAGAAGATGGAAAGGCAGAGCACGGGTACGCTTTTGGCCTGCCTACGCTGGTGCCTCCTGCTGTAAGGAGACGGGGAGTGATGCCGGAGGGGTGGAGAAGGCTTTTAGGTGTCCGTAGGCACAGAGGGGCCTTGCAGCCCCGGTCCAAACGGCTTCCAGCTGTGCTTTCTGCCCTGTGCTTGCTCCATTGCGCGCAAGACTAACGCAGTGGCAATTCTGCCCCAGGGAGGTTTTCTCCCAGCTGCTTCCGAGCATGACGCTCCCGGAAAGCTTTTGGTCAGGCCAGGACTCAGTTCCTGAGTGCCTCCTGGTGAAAGTTCAGGTGTTCCCCTGGGCCAGGGTTTGGCATCCTCTTTGGAGGCCGTTTGGAACGTTGACGTTGCCGTCCCCTTGCAACTTCAGAAAAACTCGAGCCCAAGGTGCCTGGTGCTTGGCGCCTTGGCCCAAGAAGTGACCCTTGTCGTCCTGTTGCACGTCGTGGCTTGAAGTGTTTTTTTCTTGCCCGTCTTTGCCTTGACAGCAGCTGTTGCAGGGCCCCGCTTCTCGAAAGCGCTGCCTGTGAGCAAAGGCCAGGGAAGCAGTAGGCAGGACCAGAGACTTGTTTGGCTTGTCCTGCGGGGTGCAGCAGTGTGCTAGCCAGCGGCACTGCCTGGCTTCTTGCTCGTGTCTCCGCTTCCTTGGGCTTTGGCCTGTGGCGCTCGAGTCTTGATGCTGTGTGGTGTCCCACTGTGGCCGTTGGGCTTCTTCCTGGCTGCAGCTTTGCTAGTGCTCGTTTGGTGTTTGCGCTCTCTGCTGGGCCAGTGGGAGCGTGGGCAGGATTCGCTCCGGCTCGAAAGAAGAGCGGGTCCCCGGGAGCGCACCCTCAGCTCCACGCGTGGCTCTACGTCCTCCAGCTTCTGCCTACTTCATTGGCTTTTGTTTTTCTCTTCCTCCCGCTAGCATGTTTGGCATGGATGTTACGAAGGAGAGGCCCAGCTCTTCCCCGTTGCTCGGTAGGTGGAGAACGCCTTGGTCTGCTGAAGGCCAATTTGTTGCCGTCGGTACCTGTTAGTTCCGCTCTGGGAACGGAGAAGCTTTTGCGAGGGATGGCGTTGCCTGGCGTGGCCCTAAGGGTTTGGTGCATACCTTGGCTCCTAGCTGGTTCCTGTCTTTGGGGTTGGGCCGCAGCTAGAGGTGGGAAGCAGGGTGAGGCGTGCGCCGGATGCTCCCTGCCGTGCTGCATAGCTAGCGTGGCGGGACCTTTCCAGTGTGCAGTTGCTCACAGCCTCAGGGCTAAAGGGATGGCCGTAGTTGGGATCGGGGAGGAGATTTCCTTGGGTCCGACTGACCCGCTGCGGCGGCGAGAGAGAAGGGTGCCGACGGCTGTTTGCTTTTCAGCTCGCTGCAACGGGTCGCTTTCTTGTTTGCCTTCCCAGGTCGGGAGGAGGAGATTGCCCTCTTTGAAAGTTACTTGAAAGCCTATGTGGATAAGAAAGCAAGCCACATCATGGCGTTTGAGGGCGTGACGGGCTCTGGAAAGAGCCATTTACTTACGGAGCTTGCCTCTTTAGGCCAGGCTGCTGGGCTCAGGTGAGTGTTGCTGACCGGGAGCTGTGGAACGCTTTCGCTGCCCAGCCGCTGATGTCCGTGGGCTACTGGAGCCCCTCTGCCCTCTGCCCGGGTGCGTGGCCCTTGGACTGCAGCATCCCTGCAAGGCCTGCAGGAGCTGCTGCTGAGGAGCAGCTGCGTGCCCTCCTGCTGCCTCTTGAGGGAGCTAGAGGTGGCTCCTGGAGCCACTGCTGTTGAGCTTCCTTCTTTGGGCCAGGCCCCAAGCAAAGTAGAGCCCGAGCTCAGTCAGGGCTTTTGGCCGTAGCTGCGGAGCCAAGAGAAGAAACCCAAGTGGCCCTGGATTCCGCCTCTCCCCTAGAGCTTAGTGTGAGAAGCCTGCGGCTGCTTGGGTCCCTCTCTGAATCTCAGTGCCTTTTGCTTCTGCATGGCAGGGTAGTGGCTGTGGAAGCGCTGGAGCTCAACCTGAAGCAGGTCTACTCTGCCATGCACATGGTGCTGGCTGTGGCCATGGGCCTGCAGGCCTGTAAATCGTGCAGTGCCAGAGAGCTCGCCCTGCAGGAAAAGCTCCAAGGGCTGGTGGAAGAGAGCAGCTACTGCCTCCTCAATGTGCCTTTCGTCGTTAAGGTGAGAGCGAGAGGCCTCTGTGGCCGTGGCGAAGGCCTGCTTGTGAGCCGTCCTGTGGCTGTTGTGGTTGGGACACCGTGCTGGGGAGTGGGCTTAGCTCCGTGGTGGGAGTAGCAGGAGGGTAGCACAGGCTGGGCTTCTGTTTGTGGGTCCAAAGAGGGGGGCGAGGGGGCTCCTTGTTAGGGGTGAGTGCAGGTGCCAGGCTGCTGCAGGCAGTTCCTGGTGTCTTGCTCAGCAGCCTGGAAAGGGCATTGCAGAGAGGCTTTGAGAGGGGGCCGATGAGCTGGTGCTGAGTTCACTGGTGCGTGAGCAGCCTGCTCCCTCGCGCGATTGCCACGGCGAGGGAAGAAGCTCTTCTTCCCCCTCATGCCTCCCTGCAAGAGCTCTGCCAGAGACCCTCAGCAGAGGGCCTCCGTTGTAGGCTCCTGGTGACGTGCGCGCTGCGTCTCCTCTCCACTGTGTGGGGGGAGAGGTAAGATGCTGAGGGCAGCAGAGGCGTTTTGCTCGCTTGGACTTGCGTGGTGGGCAGGTGTGCTGAACCGCCCTGAAAGGCTGTTTCTCTGTGACTCTGCTTTTCTGGCCAGTTTCCCCTGTCGGAGAAGGTGTCCAAGATGAGCGGCGCTCAAAGGACAACGGAATTGGGGTTGGTTTTCAAGAAACTGCTACAGAAGGTGAGCCGTTCTCCCCATCCTGGGTCAGAGAAGGAAAGCAAGGCCGCAGGCTGAGGGCTCTGCAGGAGAGTGGTGGGAGCTGGTGGGAGGACAGTGTACCGGAGTCATTGCCCTGCAGAGGCTAAACTCCGCGTGCCATGCCCCCTGATAACTTTGCTCCTGTGAAGTTGGAGGGCATGTGCTCCGGAGGAGGAGGAACGGTGTCTTTCCGTGCCACCGTGCCCGAGGGACCTTAAGAGTCTCGGAGCACGGAAGAGCGGGTGAGATTCCGAACGAAGAGGTAGCTGGGGAGAGGAGAGCGACTTCTGCGCGTCCTCTGTGTGGGGAGAGGCCGGCCAAAGTCTGTCCTGTGGAAGATGCTTGAGAATGCCTCAGAATCCACCCAGACCAACGTGCTTGTTTCAGATCGTTGAAGACGAGCTTGTCCTGTTTGTCATCGACAACGCGCACTACATCGACTCTGCCTCCTGGGCTGTTATGTCGCATGTGCTCAGAGATGTCCCGCTCTTTGTGGTCATGGGCTTTGCTCCTGCTCGCTACGGAAGACAGAGGCTCTGCGAAGCTGCAGCAGACATCATGAAGTTGCAGCAAACGACCCACGTTCATCTGGGAGAGCTGAAAGCTTCAGCTGTTGTGCAGAAAGCCTGCCGGGAGCTGGGAGTTGTCAGCGTGCCCAGGGCCCTAGAGACGTAAGTCCCAGGCGGGGCCTCGGAGCTCTTTGCGAGGGGTTGACCCGCTGCAGAGGGCAGGAGGGAACGAACGTGGTGGGGCAGTGGGGGGCGATTTGTTGCTGGGGCCGAGGCTCTCACTGGTGCCGGAGAGCATCTAGGCTGTTGGGGCCAGGAGAGACGAGGCTTGCAGCTCTGTGCCTTGGGCACTGCGCGCGACTCTTTTCCTGCGCGTTCCAGCAACCGCTGTATCTTCCGGGCAGCTCAGATGCCAAAGGCAGTGGGAGTGCTGGCCTGTTCAAAAGGGAGGTGTAGCTGTGGCAAAGAGGCTGGTCTGAAACGTGTCCCACCTTGCTTTGCCTGTGTCAGTCCCTGCTGGATCTGCTCCTTTCCAGATTCCTGATGCAGAGAAGCTACGGGATCCCATATTACTGCGAGGAACTGCTGAGCGACCTTAAGCGCCACGACATGCTCTTGTTCCACCTGCTGCGGAAGGGCGAGAAAATGGAGGACAAGTGGGAGAGCCTCTTCAGTAAGCGCCGTTGTGGCTGACGGCCTGGTTGCTGTGGCGCATCTTCCAGAGCGCGTTGTTGCCCTGGGCTTCCCCTGTGAAGTTGGCCCAGGCTGGTGTTGCAGCAGTAGAGGCCTTGGCCTGGCTCAGGCGTGGGCTCCTGCATGCCTTGCTGCTGGGCTAGCCTAAGCACAGGCTGGGGAGTTTGGGTGGCTTTGTGGGGCGAAGCAATGCGGACGGGGCAGAAAATTGCAAAGGAGGGGAAGAGACGCTCCCTGGCACTGAGCTAAGCCCTGGTATTGTCTGGAGGCAGCATGAACGGGGGCGGTTATTGTGGAGCAGGGCGGAGAGTGGCGTGGCTGCAGTGTTCCTTGCGTGCAGCCGCGCGGTGGATTTATGCTGCCACGGAGCGCAGGGCCCAGCTGCTGTAAGACCTGCCCGGGGGGGGATGAATGCTAAAGGGTGGAAGATGGAGGGCAAGCAGGAGGTGACGGCCTGAATCGTCTCCCTTTGAAAATCGCTTTACGCTGCTCTCTTGCTCCGCTCAGCTTCTGTAACGGAGGCTTCCCCTGCCGCAGCCTCCTGGAGCTCCAGCGCGGGGAAGGAGCGCAGGGTGTGCACCATCAGACCTGACGTGAACCTGCAGAGCATCGTGCTTCCCTCCACCTTGAAAGGTGAGGGGCCGAGCCCCGCTGCGGCGGCTGGCGGCTGCACGGAGGTTCTTTCCCGGGGCATGGGCTAGAGAGAGGCTGGGTGTCTGTGTGCCCTGGGTTGCGACTGCCCAAGGGGTTTGGTCCCTAGGAAAGAAGGCTACAAATGTAGCGTCTGGTGTGGGGAAGCTAAGGCAGCCTCGGCAGCCTCAGGCTTGGGAGGGGGCAAGAGAGAGAGCTGTGGCTTGTTTTTGACAGGGATTGCGCTGGCTGAGGTGGACAGCATGAAGCCCTCGGAGCGGATGGTCTTGAAGTGCGCAGCCGTCATCGGGCCGACGTTTACCACCGAGCTGCTGTTACGCCTCCTTCCCAGGTGGACCAGGACCAAGATGAACAAGGCGTTGAATGTCCTGGTGAGAGGCAACATCTTGAAGTGGCTGAATGCTGGGAAGGTGCCAGAAGGCAGCAGTGTTCCCACCAAGGGGCCCGCCACCTCTCTGGAGGAAGAGAGCGGTAAGTGGTGATAATGCGCCCCCGGGAGCGTGGTAGGCTCCTGCTGCTCCCGGCTGTGTGCCTGGCGGGGCTCGCCAGGGCACGCTGCACTGCCCCCTCCGGTGGTGTGTAATGGGCCAAATGGCCGGCCTTGCTTCTGCTGCCAGCAGCCTCGGCAGCTGCTTGCGGGAGTGCAGCTGAAGGCTGTGCGTTGGGAGGGAGAGCGCAGGGCAGTAGCCTGTTGCGCAGGCTGTGCTGGTGTCGGCAAGGCAAACGGGTCCCTTTCACCCTAGCGCTGCGAGGCTCCGAGTGCAGGAGCGCTGGTTTCCTGCCAAGGATCCACGCCAAGGCCTGTCTTTCGTCCCCCGGCTGTGGCCCCAGCTGTGGCTGATGTGAAGCCCCGTTGCCTTTCAGGTGCCCAGAAGCGGTGCTTGGGCGAGACCGAGAAGACCGCGAGGCTGCAGTCTGGCGTCCTGACCTTCTGCGCCCCACTGCTGCGGGAGGCTGCCTACGAGCTGTGGCCCAAGGGACAGAGGGTGGCCATGCACCGCAAGTGCGCGGCCTTCCTGGAGAGGCAAGCGCACAAGTGCCAGTGCTGCGGCGGAGGGGACTTTGTGGCCTTCCACCGCTTGGCCCTCGGCAGCGCCCGGGAGGCAGAGAGCTGGGACGACCGTGCCAGCGAACGCTGCTCGTCCAGCTGGGAGGCCTCCCTGCTCAGAAAGGAGGAGTTGAAGAGGGATGAGCTCCGTGCCACTCCGGGTATGCTAGCTGCCGTGCTTTGGAGCCTGGGCCCTCCGCACTGTGCTTGCGCAATTAATGGAAGCGCCGCTCTGTCTCAAGCGCCGTCCGCAGAAGCGTTTTGCTGAAGCCTAGGGATGCTGTCAGCAGAGGGGAGAGGCTTCCCTGAGACTAGCTTAGTCCTCCACTGAGGCCAGCTGCACCAGCAGAGCCATGCTGTGGGCACAGCGTAGAGCCTCTGTGCCCCGGAACGCCCTCCTGCGTTTCCCTGGAATGACCGGAGAGCAGCCCATGTCCTTGCAGTGACAAGAGCCTTGCGGTGCACCCCCCGGCCCCGCAGGCTGAGGCGCCTTTCCTGGTGGGTGTGCTACGCTTGCCCAAAACGTAACAGCCCTGCCGGGAAGGCAGCTCTCGGGGGAAGAGGCCAGGAAGAGAGCTGCCGTCGGTCCCTTTGACTCTGCTCTCCTCCCCTTTCGGATGGAGCATGGCAAGATGCAGCTCTTCCCGCGTGTGAGGTGAGGAAGCGTTTAACTCGTGCTTTGTTTCCAGGTACTGCAAAAGCCCTGCAGAAAGAGAAGAGCTTCTTGGAGGAGACTTTTCGGTGAGGAGAGTAGGTTTTGGTTACGTTGGGAAGTCAGCGGGCTCAGGGTCTGCAGAGGGGGCAAGTGGAGTTTGCAGTTGTGCCTGCTGGCTGTGACTCTAGCTCAGGAAAGAGCTGGCCTGTTGGGTGGGAGCTGGGATGGGGTGGCCCTGGAGATGAGCCTCTTGGAGGAAGCCAGTGGGATCAGGGTGACGATGGTCACGTTAGGGCGGAGCCAGCCCTGCCTTCCTAGCTGTAGGAGAGCAATGTTGCGAGGTGTGCAGGGGCAAAGCAGCCAGCGGGAGCAGGGGGGCTGCTGGAAGGTGGCAGAAAGGCCTGCTTGACTTCCTCCCTGTGGCCAAGAGCAGCGTTGCTCCAGAGCAGGGTCAGCAAAGGCACCAACAGCATCGCGTCCTCGTGGATCTTGTTACCGCTAAAGCCAAAGGAATAGTTTGCTAGGGCTTGAAAGGGGCGATGTTGCTCCTCGCCCCCGTTTTGCCCTGCCTGGCCCCGCTCGCCTTGGGCTCTGGGGCTACGGCGCGCGAGAAGACTGCTCAGCGCGCGCGGGTTGACGTTGCTGCAGTGGAAGAAAACGAATCCTGCGCCCAAGCGCTGTGTTAGTGAGTGGTACTGGCTTGCAGTCAGGGCAGAGCCACAGCTCTCGAGCGAGGAGGGAAGGCAAGAGCGGAAGGGAGGGAGGAGCACAGGGGGAAGACGGAGCAAGGATGGGGGGAGCCAGGCCACTCGGGGGTCGCCCGTGTCAACTGTAATGTGGAACGCTGCTGGGAAACTGTGGTTGTGAATGCGGGGGGCTGAAAGAATAAGCGGCCAGCCCTCTGCACGCCTGGGAAGGCTGTGAAACCCAGCGCTCCCGTATGACGCGCGTGTGCACAGGGCCTTGCTTGTGCTGCGCTAGAATATGCTGTTAGTCTAGGCAGACGGAGCGGTATAGGTGATGCTAGCGTGCGTCGTCTTTCTGCGTGATCTTTGTCTCTGAGTAGAGCGGCAGAGCAGTTTCTGGCCAGGACGGAACGCGTACCTACGGTGCCCAGCAAGGCCAAAGGGACGCCCGGTGCCGCGTGTGCCTGTGAATGCAGGGCCATTGTGGATTTGGTGCTTGTGCCGCTGGCTCACCACCACATGGCAATGGGCAACGATGGCAGAGCCCTTTATTACCTGCTGGAGTGCGCGGCTGCCTACTTGCACGTCTCCGACAACTACCTGGTGAGTCGCCCTGCTTGCCGGAGCCCACTGCACAAGGAGGCCTCTCAGTTGCCTTGTCCTGGGCAAGCCGATTTTGCCATTGCACTAGGACGTGCCTCTGTGGGGACTTGGGGCTGAACCGCTGGCGTCAGAGCCAGGCTTCTCCCCCCCGTTTGCCTCTCCTGGGGCAAGGGAGGCGGGGCAGAGAAGCAGGACCTTTGCACAAGGCGCACGCGCCAGGAGGTGGTGCGAAGGAGCACTCGTGCCCGTGGGCTGTGTTAGGGTGGGCATCGCCAGGGGCAGATGCGTGCCCTCCTCAGAGAGCTGCTGGAGGCAACTGGGAACGATGGGGCTGGATGCAGGCTCTGCACCGACGCTCACCTGCTCTCTGTGTGCTTGTTCCAAGGCCTTTATGAACCTGAAGAAAGCAGAGGTCGTGAGGAGCTCAGCGGCTGAGAAAGCCGATGTGCTTGCCTGCTTTGAAGAAGCCACCTTCCTGAGCCTGAAAGGGGAGGTAAAGTGCCAGGGAGGTTCTGAGGGCTCTGCTGGTGGGTGGAGTTGGACGCCTTTGTGGGGGGTGGCGGCAGCGGCGATAGGCCTGGCATTTTGAGGCACGGCCGCTACCAGCAGCCTTTCCTGTGAGCGCTTCAGCCTCCGGCCAAAAGCGGTCGAGGCCCTCGGCCTCGGTTCAGGCAGAGACTTGAAATGTGGTGCGTGCTCAGTCGGAGCCCTTTGGGACTGTCTGAAGAAGCCTTCTCCTGTGCAGGTCTGCTACAACATGGGCTGCGTGGAGCTGGCAAAGAAGACGCTCAGGAAGGCATTGAGCCTGCTGAAGAGAAAATTGCCCCTCACCTCAGCTGGCGTCGTCTTCCAGTTTCTGCTGGAGAAGTCAGAGCGTGCCTCCCACAGGAAGAACAAAGAGTCCTCCCTTCATCAAGAGGCAGGGTAAGAAGCCGAAGGGAAAGAGAAGGGAAGGAAGAGGCGTTTGCTGCGTGGTGCCGGGCACCTAGGCCCACACCTGCCTAGGCTTAAGCCCAGACTTTCCCTGAGCATAGGTGTTAGCATGGGGAAAGCTGCTGAGGGACCTGGAGGCTCCTGGGTGGGGGGAGCGGGCACGTGTTGCCTTGTGGGGGATGGTGGGGGTGAGAGCAGAGAGATGTTCCCAGGGAGCACAGGCTGCAGAGGAAAGGGAGCCGGCAGGGAGGAGCAGGACGTGGGCATGGAGGGGTAAGTGGAGGGGAGGTGTGAGAATGAGGAAGCTCGGGGGTTGCAGCCAGGTGCAAGGCTGCCGTAGAACAAGCCTTTCCCTCGCGGTGCCCGGCTTTGCTTCGCCCTCCCTGGGCTGTAGTGCCAACCCGTTCTCGCTAGCAGCGATCTTTCCCCGGTGGTGCTTCTTGGCTCTGCCGCTTCCATGCCTGCAGCCCGGCCTGCATCAGCTGCCGCCCTGCTGGGAGCAGGTGCAGCTGCCTCCTCTGTCGCCCTGCTTCCCCTGGCCCTGCCTGACCTGGCACTGTGTAGCTAGTGGCTGTGGCCCAGCGGTTTCTCTTGTGTGGCAGGAGGGAGAGGCTGCCCTGGCTGTTCCGGCAGAGCCACTGCCTTTCCTTGCTGCGGCAGCTCTTCAGCCTGGAGGGCACTTCCAGCGGCCGGAGGCTGTCGCGCCTGGCAGCGCTCATGAAGGTCAACACGGCCGAGGAGTCTGAGGATGCGAGTCACGTGAGTGCCTCCTCTCTGCGGCAGCAGACGCGTTTCTGACATAGCTCCTTTCCCCTGGCCCGCCTAGAGTACCAGCAGGGTCTGCCCGGGGCGGCAAGAAGAGGCCAAACGCGACGGAGTGGTACCCGTCCCTGAACTTTGCTTTACAAACTTCCAGCAGACGTGCGTTGCTCTTCTTCCTGGTAGTCGCTCTCATGGCGTTTGTTTCACCGTTGTAAGCGTTGGGCTGGTTGTGGCTTTAAGGCAGCACCCCGCTGGGGCCCTCGTCTCGCCACGGCCGCAGTTAGCAGCGGCAGTCCTAAGAACCGTTTGTCGTAGGGGTGAGAGCCCTGAGAGCAGAAGAGAAGAGAGAACCTGGCCGTTGGGTTTCTGCCCTGAGCCGTCTAGGCCAGAGAATCACCCTGGCGACATTCAGTCTTGTACAGTCTCCTGTCTGGACCGTTTTAGATCCTGTTGTCCTACATGGAATATGCGCGGTGCTGCCAGGACCTGGGCTGCCAGGAAGAGTGGCTGCAGTACGGGCGGGCGGCCATCCAGCTTAGCTCTGACGTCGAGCTCTTTGGAGGAGGGGTATTAAAGGCCGCCAAATTTGCCCAGGCCCTGAGCCATCTGAACCTCAGCCTGGGGAATCTGCCCCTCTCTGTCGACGTAGGTACGTACTGGCCCCGCTGCCTGCGAGAAGGCATCTCCGCAGAGGGAGCCTGTGCGAGCCTGCTTGTTTTCTTGGCAGGCTATCGCGCCAAGAGCCTGTGGATGGAGCTGGAGAAGCCCGACCTGGACTGCGAGGTTCTCGCCACGCTCTTTGCGGCGCTCTTTCTGCAGATGAGGTAATGCTGCTGCGGGACAGACTGCTGGTTGCGCAGGGTCGGGGGGCCACCTGAGATCCTTCTTGTGTCATTCTCTGCGCGCAGCAAAGAGGGCTGCTTGGTTTCTTATTGGATACTCGCTGGCTGTATGGACGCTGGTAAATTAAACAATGCCAAGGACCGTGGCTGGCTGTTGGGGAGCGTGAGTGTGTGCTGTGAAACTGCTGGAACAGTTGCTGGCTCGGTTCTGGCCCTTGCCAGGTAGCGCTTGCCGCAGGCAATTCCCAGGCCTGGTTTAGGAGCGAGCCTAGCGCAGGGAGGCGCTCGTTGTGTTGGGGGCGCTAGCCATGTTTGGTTGGGTGGACGCGGGCCTTTCCATGCCACGCGGCACCGGTGCCCGAGACGGCAGTCGTCCAGGGGGAGGTCTCGAGAGGAGCAGTTTCCGAAGCAAACGCGTCATGTGGGCGAGTGCGGAGGGCAGTGGGGAGCTGTGCGTGCTCTTTGGCCTGCTTTTCCTGACAAAGACTTTGATGGAAAGGTGAGTAGCTCTGCTGCTGGGCCAATGGGAAAGCACTGGCTTGCATGGGAAGGATGCCTGAGTTTTGCTCCGGGGCTTGCCGTTTGGGCCGGGGTCCCTGAGGCCTTTCTCCGGAGACTTGTTGCCAAAAGATGAACAACTGTCTGATGGAGAACCTCTGATGGCGATGCCAGAAAGAGCAGCGCAGGGAGAGCGGGATGATGGGAAGGGGAGCGGGGAGCGTCCGGAGGTGGTGACTGGGATCCCACCCCGCGGAGAGGCTCCATGGAGGCTCGCTGTGTTCCTCCGCAGGTACCCAGAATGTGAGGAAGTGCTGCGCAGGCTCGAGAAGCAGGTGGCTGCAGAGCACAGCATCATTGGGCAGGCATACTTCTTCTCCTGCTGCTTAGACCTGTTGCTTTACGCTGGTAAGTGCTCAGTGAGGAGGGCCCCAGAGAGCCAGGAGGCTTGCAAAGATGCTTTTTCTCCTGCTACAACACGGACGCCAGAGCCTCCAGCCACGCTTTCACTTCCTGGGCCGAGTCCCGGGCTCTTTGGCTCTGGGTGTGTCTTTGTCTGTCTTTCCTGCCTCCCCTGTCTTTGTTTGCATGTTCTACAGGTGATCCCAGAGTGATTTCAAAATGCTGGCAATTTCCCTCTTTGCTTCCCGTGTTTTGAGATTCCCCTTTCTGAAACCTCTTCCCAGGCTCGCTCTGCTCTGGCTCCTGGGGAGGCGGGCATAGCAGTGCTGGGGGATGTGCCTGACCAGGAGGCATCTAACAGCCTACGCTATGGAGTGGCTGTCGCTTGCTGGTCAATGGCAGCGTGTGTCTGTCAGCGCTCGAAAGCTGCTGAAGAAAAGGGAATAGATATTTGTGTGGCGCTTGACTAGCCCTGAGGAGCTAGGCTAGAACTCCAGCCCTTGCCTTGTTCCTGTTTGGTTTTGCTTGCTCTCTGAGTGGTTTACCTGCCCAGAAATTCTCCAGCTGTGCTTGAGCTTTGTCCTGCTACGAATGCCCGAGGGAAAACAAGGCAGCGGAGGGCGGCACTGCTTCTCTGCGATGCATTTGTATTACAGGCTGGGAGTACAAGTCATTTGAAGAGTGCAGGAGCTTCGTTGAGCAGAACGAAGCAAACCACATCCTCAGCTCGCACAACAGCATCCTGCTTGGACTGTATTCGTCCCTGGCTCTTTGGTAAGTTACAGAGGTGCTTAGACTGGCGAGAGGCCCAGGCAGTGGTTCTGGCAGGGGAGGTGGGAGCTCTGGGCCTGTCGTGTCCCCCGTGCCCTGTCCAACAAGGCGGCCGTCGCTGGGGTGTAGAGTACTTGATCAAGTACTCTACAAAACGTGTGTGTGTGTGTGTGTGTGTGTGTTTCTCTCTGGACGGTGTAGGTTTGGAAGGCTTGGGCAGTGGGCCGAGTTCCAGAAGCCCTTTGAAAAGGCCAAGAGGCTGCTGAAGAGAGCTGACGCCTCCGTTTTGGCCACCCAAGCATGCAGCCGGCTCCTGGAGTGCTACACGCTGGTGCTGCGGAACGACATTGAGCGCAGCTCGGCGAGGGCCCGGGAGAGCCGCAGCAGGGCTCTAAGGGTGAGGGAAGAGGAGGAGGGGGGTGTGCACGCTGTGAGGGGCCTCTAGGGAAAGCTGTGTTGCGAGCAGCAGTGGATTGGCAAGGCCAGGGCGAAGCAGCCGCGCTGGGATGGAGCCAGGCTAGAGGCAGAGTGTGGTAGTGGGTTAGAGAGGAACATGGCAAGAGGCTGCTCCCCCATGGGGCGGCAGCAAGAGGTGGTAGAGAAGGCAGTGAGGTGACGGGGGTCTTCCTGGGCACGTGAGGATTCCCTTGTGGGGATGGGAATGGTCTGCAAGACAGGAGAAGAGACTTGCACAGCCATGAGCTAGCTAGTGAGCCCTGCTGAAATGCCTGCTGCATGTGAGGGCTTATGGCTCGGGAGAGACTTGTGTGGTATCTCAGCCTTGCTAGCTGCGTGCTCCTTGTGCCTTTGCGGCTGCTTTCCCCTTTGGGGAATAGGTGCGGTCCTCAGTGCCGAGCCATCGCCCAGCTCGATGACTTCTGCTGACGTGCCTCTCCGTTGTTCTCTCGGTAGCTTGTGGAAGAGGTTTTTGCTCGGTGCTCTACAAGCCCCGTCTTCTACCCCAGAGCCTACCATCTGAAAGCGTACGTTTTCTGCATGCTGGGTAACAAAGACCAGAGCCTGTTGTGCCTCAGGCAGGGCCTCCAAGCCTGTGAGGCGAATGGCAACCTCCTGGAGAAGACTTGGCTGGAGATGAGCGCTGTAAGTGGATCCTCTTTGCCTCTGAGTTGCTCCCTGGGCAGAGGTTTGGCATGCCCTAGGAGAAGGTGGCGCGGACTGTACTCCGGCAGGTCCACGTAGGGAAAGCCCCCAGCGAGCTTCAGGAGCGTGTGCCGAAAGTCCTTGGCGAGCTGGTAGGGGCTGCTAGCCCTCCTCAGCAGGAGGGCAGTGGCAGCTGCGATGCCCTTCCCTCAGGAGGGGCTGGAAGGACACGCGAGGGAGCAGCAGGCGCTGCAGCATGCCGCTCCTTCCCAGCATCTCTGCTGGGCTGAGGAGCGGTGGAGTGGAATCTCTGCCTCTCCCTTGAGCCAGCTCTGGGAGCCAGCCTGAACCTGGCTGGAGGAGGTTTCCTTTGCGTTCCCTCTCCTTGCCCTCCCTGATAGGCTTTTGCAGCACGGCAAATTGGGTGATGGGTGGAAGAAGCTACTGCGAGAGGCCTCGCTTGCCTTCCCGGACCGTGCCTGTGGCTCTGGGGACCTCCTGTTCTTCGCGGCTCTCACTTGGGCTTTTGTTTTCCTCAGGAGCGGTGGTTCACTGGCAAGGGCCCCGTGGGAGACTTGTGGCTGGAGACAGCGCCACGTTTTCCCCAGCTGAAGCAAGCAAAGCCTGAAGTCTGTAGCTGCAGGTACCTGCTGAAGCTGCCAGCACGGCCGAGCGAGGATGCTCTTCCAGGGGTTAAATAAAGAAACACTGCCATCATCTCAGCGTTCTGTATGGAGTCACAGACCACAGCAAGAGGACGCTGAAGGCATGCCACGAGAGTCTCTGGCCTGTGGTTTATTGGGAAAGCTAGGCGGCGGGGAAGCCACCACCCCCGTTGTTAGTGCTCACAAGAGTCGAGGGCTGTAAAGCAGTGCAAGAAATTCTCTCCCCCTCGCCCTAGTGCAGTTCCCTGTGGCGCTGTGTAAGCGCTTGAGCCGGCTGCAGGAGGAGCTTGGCCCTGGTGTAGGGCCAAGTGGTTGCTGAGGTGGGGAGGGTGGGAGGGTGTTTTTCTGGAAGCGGGACTGGTTTGAAGTGTTCCCTAGTCAGAAAAGTCAACAGCACTAGCGGCCTCATCCTGTTGCCCTCTCTGGTTGATGCGGATGAGAGCTCCTTAGTGGAGAATGGATGTACGTGTGTGCATATAGATGTAGCCAAGAGGGATGCCCCTGTGGGCGAGGGCGCTGCTTGTGCTGGGGTCCGCCCAGCTCCCAGCTGAGCTTGCCTTGGGGAGCAGCCAGCCCTTGCTGCTCACTGGCAAGAGAGAGCGTTGGCCTAGGCGTCGTCACGCTGCTGCGCGCTCTTCCTGAGGAGGCAGAGCAAGCCTGCTCGGTCGGCCTGCATCGTCAGTCTCCCGTAGGGGTGACCGCTTTGCCTGCCTCGTGGGAAGGAGGAAGGAGGAAGCGTGTGAGCTGGGCTGGCAAGCAGCGTTCCGAACCTGGGCCTGGCTCGGTGTGTGTGCCTGGCTGTCGCCAGCAGGTTGCAGTTGTGTGTGTTGGGTGCAAGTGACTTGTGCTTGCTTGGGAGACTTTGGTGGGCCCCGAGGCAGCAGGGGGAGCCTTCTGGAGGCAAGAAGAGAGACCATCTTGGTAGCCTCTCTCTGAGGGCTGAGGCAGCAGGAAAGAAGGCAGGCTGGTTTCTGCTGTCAAGTGCTCTGCTGTTTGAGGTCAGCAGCGCAAGGGCACAGGCTTGTCTAAAGCACCTGGTCCCCCAGGCCTGGGAGGGGCTGGTGCTCCCTCGCCTGGCCATTGCCTGAGGGAGAGGCACAGTCCGAGAGGGACACTGGAGGCTGCCTGGGCAAGCAGCCGCTGAGTGTCACCGTGTGGCAGGCACGCCAACTCGTGCAGCTGCTCCTCTGAGCGACTGGGGAGAAGGGCAGCTTTGGCGCGCGTGGAGCGCGGCCTTGGCTGCTAGCCCTCGTCCCCCGTAGAGCCCGGCTCTCCTCAGTGCTGCTGCTTTGGTGGCAGCAGTTGTGTGGCTCGGGGCAGCGGCTAAGGTGGACGGGGAGCTGCCTTTGCCTGCCTGGAGGCAGAGGGCCGTGCGTGAGCCAGGGTGCCCAGCGTGGCTCTGTTTCCCTGGGGCATGCAAGGTTTACAACAGCGTTCTCACTCGGAGCAGGGACCTGGAGCTGCCTCCTGCTGCGGCTTTGGACTTTGTCTTGCCCTCTCTGATACGTCGGTGCGCTGTGGTCCTGGCCCAGCCCTGTCCATCTCCTCCCGGCCTCCCCCAGGAGCCGTGTGGATGGAGGTTGGCTGTGTCCCCCGCTGCCCCCCCGGGAAAGCCCCACTTCTTTTTGCAAAGAAATACAAGTCCTCCGAGCAGCCCCGGAAACGCCCAGCTGCGTGCTGCAGTGGCCGTGCTTTTGGGGAAGCCTGGGCTGCTGGCTGTCAGCACGTCTGTTAGGCCCTTTGCGCTTGGGAACGTGGGAAGCAGCTGCTGTTTCGGCCACGGGTGGAGGTCAGTCGCTGTGCGAGCCTCCTTCAGCTCTGTACGGGAGACAACTGCGTCGCGCTAGCCACCTCTGAGCAACCGGCTCGGCGTAGGGAGGGAGCGGGGGGCAGCTTCCCGGCAGTTGCTGGGTAAGCGGTGCCTTGCCGAGGCTGTCACTGTTAGCCGGATCAGCGTAGGCGACAGTGGACAGGTAAATGATGACACGCGGACGATGTCACTGTGAGCCGACTGTGACCTCCCCCGGCCCCTTGGTGACAGAGGGCCAGCCGCGCCTCCCAAAGGCCAGTGCGCAACGCTGTGCAGTGGTGTCTGGTCGTCCTCCCTGGTGGGCACGGTGGGTCGTCTTGTACTGAGGTACCGCAGGTACCCCAGGGCGCTGACGATGTCTTGTGCCTGGGAGCGAAGGTCAAAGCACTGCTCAGAACTGGGGGAAGTAGCTGCTTACGTCCCCGACCTGCTTTTGTCTGAGGACTTGAAGCAGGAGAACCGTTGCGTTCAGAACTTCCATGGAGTGCTGCTCTTTGCTGATGTGTCAGGTGGGTCAAAGCGTTATGAAGGGCGGGCACTGAGGAGGAGTCCCGGACCCGAGCCGCTGGGACTTAGCGGGCCTTTTGGAGCCCTGGTCGTCCCGCCTGTGGTAGAGAAGGGGTCAAAGGAGATGTCGTTTGCCGCTGAGGTCTTCCGCTTTGGGGAAGTAGCGCTCGGACGTAGCTGAGGTCACAGCCCGGGGGTGGTCTTTGCTGGCAGCAGCCCTGCGGCCTGCTTGTGGTCAGCCGTCTGCTCAGAGCAGCGTGCGTTAGGGAGCCCTGAGGCTGCCGGAGCAGCAGCTTGGGCCCGCGCTGTTGCCTGCAGTGCTCTCTCTGGAGCTTTGGGGAGGTGTGAGGTGGGCCAGGCTCTGGCTCATGGAGGCCTGGGAGAGGAGGCCTGGCTGCCTTGCCTCCCCCTTGTTAGTCTTTGTCAGGGCAAACTTGGAGGAGCAGCTGCTGCGCAGAGGAGCTGGCTGGCCAGGTGCTGCGTTAGTTGGCAAAGGCCTCGTGGGCTTTCTAGCTCAGGGTGTTGCCTGGCTGTAGGCAAGAGGGGAGGCAGCCGGGGGACGCGCTGGAGGGTGGCAGCCAAGTGCAGGAGCTAGGCGTAACGGGTGGGTGTGAGCATGGGGAAGGCGCCCGTCAGCGAGCGCTCAGAAGCGCGGGTGGAATTAGAGGGCTGTGGCTGCTGTCAGGGGCGCGCCTGGGTTCTCCCGGAGCGTGGTTCTCTTGGCTGGCTGAAAGCGACGTGGAAAGTGCCAGGTCCTTTGGCCCTGTAGACGCGGCCTGATTTCTTTGTGCCTGTGTGTCCCTGTTGCAGGTTTCACTGCTCTGACAGAGAAATTCAGCCAGAGCATCAGCATAGAGCGGGGTGCGGATGAGGTAACGCAAACCCTCAATCGCTACATGGGTGACATTTTGGAGGGTAAGTGCCGTTCTGCAGGACTGTGTGGGATTGGGCCACGACGAGAGGGAGGTGCTGGGCAGCCTGCTGCTGCTGCTGCTGCTGCTGCTGCCGCCGCCGCCGCCTCCTCCTTGCGCGGGCTGGGGGTTCCTATGGGGCTGAGAGCCGCCAAGAGCAGCTGGGCTCTTCTGGCAGGTGCTTTCTGCTCCCCACAAAGACTAAGGAGGTGCCCGCTTTCTCAGCACCCACCCTTGGGCTTGTGGAGTGACCGCTGTTCAGTGATGGAGGAAGATTTTGCTGGTGTTGGGGCGCAGGGGGGAGCGGGGGCATCTAGCCAGTGTTAGTGCCCAAATGAGCTGGGGATGGGGGCGCTGACCAAAGTGTGCGTTGCCTTCCCTGGGGCCTTGTCACAGGGCACAGTAGCGTAGGTCCCAGGGCTGTGGTCCCTGTGAGCAGTGTAGCTGCTACGTTTGCTAAGTTGTGCCCCCAAAGCACCGCTGCTCTTGTGCTGCTGTCTGAGCAGAGCGGCTTGTCCTGCGGCCTTCCTGAAGAAGGCCTAGCTGCAGCTCTTCTTGTGTTTTTTTTTTTGGTCTGCAGAGCTGCTGGCTTTTGGTGGAGACATCTTGAAGTTTGCAGGTACGTGTGCGTAAAAGAGACGTGGCCTTGTCTGCTGCAGCTGCAGACGAGTGCGAGGGGAGAGGGGAGACAGAGCCGCGAGCCGGCAGAGCCCCGAGGGGTGGCTCTGCTGGCACGCAGGTGCCCAGGGGGAGCTGCCGTCCCGGGCCCTGGCGGCGTGGCTGCAGTTGTAGCTGGCGGGGCAGAGGGGGAGGTGTGCCTGTGGCCAGGGTGCTGTAGTTGAGGAGGATGCCTTCACCCAAACGCGTTTTCCCTGGCACGCCTGCTGGCTTCCGCTGTCCCGGCCGGTGGGTGCAGGTCAGGGAGCGTCAGGTGTCACGAGAGCCGTCCCTGTCCCCTCGCTTTCCCCAGGGGATGCTGTGCTGGTGCTGTGGAGAGCAAAGCACACGCAGCTGAGAGACACCATCAGCCTGGTGCTGCAGTGTAGCCAGCAAATCCAGGAGAAGTACAGGATCCGTGAGACGGACGTGGGTCTGAAGCTCCGACTGAAGATAGGTACGGGGAGTGCTGGATTAGGCTGCTGCGCGTTCTCAGGCAGGCGTTCACGAGCTGCCTGCATGCAAAGTGAGCCGGTGGCTGGCCAACGTGCCGGTGTGGGGCCCCTGATTAGGACCCCCTCCCCGGCCACGATCGATCCTGAATCCATCAAGTGGGACGCCTGCGCTCGAAGCAGTTGAGCGGAAGAGCCTGGCTCCAGGGCTGAGCTTCAAAGTTGGCCTGGGAGGAGCTGAGCTGTGGCGGGCTGTGGAGGTAAAAATGCTCTCTGCATCAGTTGTGCTTGTCTCTCACCAGGGATCTCTGCAGGGCATATGTCCCTCCTGACTGTTGGAGACAAAAAGCAGCAGCACTTCCTGATCCTTGGCCAGGCCGTGGGTGAAGTGTGGCAGGCCCAAAACCTTGCCAATGCAAGTGACGTGATCCTGTCAGCCAGCTGCTGGGAGCTCTGTAACCGGAACCAGATCAAGACCAAGAGACTTAAAGGCCAAAGCGCTGTGAAGGTGGGTGGGACGGCCTCTGGAGCAATTCTGAGGGCCTGGGCGTGGACGTGGCTGTGAGGGAGGAAGGTGTGAGAAGGGCGAGGAGACGCGCGTGGAGGGAGTTCTAGGTGTAGAGGTGCTCCCGTAGGTGGGGAGCAGTAGCTGCTGGGGAGCAGTTTTGTCTCAGGGTTGTCTCTGGATTCTGCTGGGTGGCTTTGAAGAGGGGGTCAGGAGGCGCTGGAAGAGTTTGCCTCAACGGGTACTGTCCTCTGTGGGTCCTGGAGCTGTCCTCGACGCGTTTTTGTACTGTGTGCCTTTAGGTTACAGGCATGGAACGGATGTCTCTGTCGGAACGCGAAGACATCTTCTCCAAGTTTACCCGAGCCCAGCTGAACTACAGTTCTCCTGAGGCGTCAGGTGAGGCCCGTGTTCATGACGTTCTGTGGCTGCCCAGAAAGGTGGGGGCGGGCTTGTTCAGGGGCCAGCGAGGAACGCCCTCTGCCCTCTCCCCCTTGCAGTCAGCATTTGTGCCTTTGGCCCTGGTGCGCTTCAGCGGAGGCACTCGCTGCTTCCCCCTGCTTCCAGGGGCCTGCTCTGGCTGAGCACCTGCAGGAGGAAGAAATGTGCAACTGGAGGAGACTTTCTCTCCCTGAGTTCCAGTGCCAGCCCCTGCTTTCCAACTGCTTTTCCCTAGGCAGGCTCGTAGTGCCAGCCTGCCAGTGACCGCCTGGATTTTCCTTCCCTAGGCATCCTGAGGCCTGCTGTTTCCCTGGCCCCTCGGCATGCTCTGGGGAAGTTGCTGCGGAAGTACGTCCCCGCATCTGTTCTGAGGAAGGTATGGCCACAGCTGCCGGGAGCTGTGTTTATTTTGCCCCGAGGGGAGGAGTTATTCCTTCCGCTGAGAGCGCGTGCTGCTGCCCACGTGGGGGCTCTTGCTTGGTGTTTGCTGGGGGCAGTCAGCTCTCGGGGAGAGCTGGCTGCTGAAGGTGTGCTGCTCTCGTCTTCCAGATTGATGACAGACAGCCCCTGGACTACTTGTCCGAGCTACGGCCGGTCACCTGCCTCTTTGTCAAGCTGCAGTTTGCTGCCGATGTCAACTTAACGCAGATCTGCAAGGCTATCCAGGACAGCAGCGTGATGATGCTGGAGATCATCCGTCCTCACAAGGGCGAGATCAACAAAATCTCCATGTTTGATAAAGTGAGTGTGGGGGAGGAGCCCACCCCGCAAAAGTGTGGGCAGCAAACGAGAGGGCAGTGGCTCTCTCGGTCTACTGAGCAGCGGGGAAAGGAGAAGCAGCTCTGCCTCGGCGCTGGGATCAGCACCCTCTGGCTGGGGGTTGCCCTGAAGCTCTGCTGCTCTCGGCAGCGGCTCGACTCGCACGGCATGAGCCGTTTGCCGTAGGCGCTGTCCCAAGCTGTGCTGCCGCTGTCCTTGGCAGGGCTGCACGTTCCTGTGCGTGTTTGGACTCCCTGGAGAGAAGCTGCCCGACGAAAGCGTTCACGCCTTGGAAAGCGCTGTTCAAATCTCCAAGGCGTGCTCCTCGAGGCCTAGGAAAATCGAGTGAGTGGGGAGGCGCGTTGCCTGGGACTGCGCGGGGGAAGGAGGGAGGGATGGTTTCTCAGCGAGACGTGCCCTCTAGCTTGGCCTCCTCTGTCCCTGGGAGGAAGGAGACAGTGCCCTGAGAGGTGCCCTTCTTGCCCGCGCCGAGGAGGCGTGCTGAGGCTGGCTGGAGTCAGGGACTTTCCGCCCGTCACAGCTGTGAGGCCTTAGGGGAAGGGTTGAAAACTGCCTGGCTGCTCTCGGGAGCCCCTTTCACCTGGGGGCGTTACGCTGCGGAGCTCTGCAGGTCCCCGAGGTCTGCCCTGCCAGGGCGGGAGGTGGTGCGAGGGGAGCCGGGTGAAGGGGTGAAGGTAGGTGGGCAGGCAGGCCTGTGCGCGGGCGCTGCTGAGCGCCTGTCGCTCTCCGTGTGTGTCAGGGCCGTGTCTGTCGGGGTTACCAGCGGGACGGTGTTCTGCGGAGTCGTAGGCCATCGCGTGAGGCACGAATACACAGGTACGAGGTGTTTGGCTGAGGAGCGGGTGGCTGGGCTGGGTCTGTTCAGCCGGAGCAGCGTGTCAAAGGAAGAGGCAGAGCGGCAGGGAACACCCTGTTGCCCGTATGTGCTGGGCTGGGACGAGGCCTTGGCCTGTGTCCTGTGGGGAATGAGGGAGGCAGAGCGGGCGCCGCTGCGGTGCGGGGGACCAGGCTCAGAGCCTTGTTGTTCCTGCTGGTTGTGCTGCCAACGGTTTGGGGCTTGCCTGTGCTGGAGGTGATGCAGCCGTTGGCGGTGAAGGGTGGAGCGGGTTGGTTTCATAGGTACGTGAATGCGTGCTCTCTCTCTGCGGCAGTCATTGGCCAGAAGGTGAATCTGGCAGCCCGGCTGATGGAGCACTACCCTGGGCTGGTGTCCTGTGACGCAGCGACGTACGCAGCCTCTAGGCTGCCCCGATGGTGCTTCGAGGAGCTGCCGGAGGCAAAGATGAAGGGGGTTGTCGATCCTGGCCCCGTGTATCAATACCTGGGGGTGTCGGCGAAGTCGTGAGTGTCCTGTTTGAGCGGGCTGGTTGGGGGCAGGGTGGCACACAGGGTCCAGTCTTGGTCCGCAAAGAGGAGTTGTGCAGAGCTGGCCCCCGCCCACCCCTCCCATCGCTGGGGCTGAGAAGATGGAAAGGCAGAGCACGGGTACGCTTTTGGCCTGCCTACGCTGGTGCCTCCTGCTGTAAGGAGACGGGGAGTGATGCCGGAGGGGTGGAGAAGGCTTTTAGGTGTCCGTAGGCACAGAGGGGCCTTGCAGCCCCGGTCCAAACGGCTTCCAGCTGTGCTTTCTGCCCTGTGCTTGCTCCATTGCGCGCAAGACTAACGCAGTGGCAATTCTGCCCCAGGGAGGTTTTCTCCCAGCTGCTTCCGAGCATGACGCTCCCGGAAAGCTTTTGGTCAGGCCAGGACTCAGTTCCTGAGTGCCTCCTGGTGAAAGTTCAGGTGTTCCCCTGGGCCAGGGTTTGGCATCCTCTTTGGAGGCCGTTTGGAACGTTGACGTTGCCGTCCCCTTGCAACTTCAGAAAAACTCGAGCCCAAGGTGCCTGGTGCTTGGCGCCTTGGCCCAAGAAGTGACCCTTGTCGTCCTGTTGCACGTCGTGGCTTGAAGTGTTTTTTTCTTGCCCGTCTTTGCCTTGACAGCAGCTGTTGCAGGGCCCCGCTTCTCGAAAGCGCTGCCTGTGAGCAAAGGCCAGGGAAGCAGTAGGCAGGACCAGAGACTTGTTTGGCTTGTCCTGCGGGGTGCAGCAGTGTGCTAGCCAGCGGCACTGCCTGGCTTCTTGCTCGTGTCTCCGCTTCCTTGGGCTTTGGCCTGTGGCGCTCGAGTCTTGATGCTGTGTGGTGTCCCACTGTGGCCGTTGGGCTTCTTCCTGGCTGCAGCTTTGCTAGTGCTCGTTTGGTGTTTGCGCTCTCTGCTGGGCCAGTGGGAGCGTGGGCAGGATTCGCTCCGGCTCGAAAGAAGAGCGGGTCCCCGGGAGCGCACCCTCAGCTCCACGCGTGGCTCTACGTCCTCCAGCTTCTGCCTACTTCATTGGCTTTTGTTTTTCTCTTCCTCCCGCTAGCATGTTTGGCATGGATGTTACGAAGGAGAGGCCCAGCTCTTCCCCGTTGCTCGGTAGGTGGAGAACGCCTTGGTCTGCTGAAGGCCAATTTGTTGCCGTCGGTACCTGTTAGTTCCGCTCTGGGAACGGAGAAGCTTTTGCGAGGGATGGCGTTGCCTGGCGTGGCCCTAAGGGTTTGGTGCATACCTTGGCTCCTAGCTGGTTCCTGTCTTTGGGGTTGGGCCGCAGCTAGAGGTGGGAAGCAGGGTGAGGCGTGCGCCGGATGCTCCCTGCCGTGCTGCATAGCTAGCGTGGCGGGACCTTTCCAGTGTGCAGTTGCTCACAGCCTCAGGGCTAAAGGGATGGCCGTAGTTGGGATCGGGGAGGAGATTTCCTTGGGTCCGACTGACCCGCTGCGGCGGCGAGAGAGAAGGGTGCCGACGGCTGTTTGCTTTTCAGCTCGCTGCAACGGGTCGCTTTCTTGTTTGCCTTCCCAGGTCGGGAGGAGGAGATTGCCCTCTTTGAAAGTTACTTGAAAGCCTATGTGGATAAGAAAGCAAGCCACATCATGGCGTTTGAGGGCGTGACGGGCTCTGGAAAGAGCCATTTACTTACGGAGCTTGCCTCTTTAGGCCAGGCTGCTGGGCTCAGGTGAGTGTTGCTGACCGGGAGCTGTGGAACGCTTTCGCTGCCCAGCCGCTGATGTCCGTGGGCTACTGGAGCCCCTCTGCCCTCTGCCCGGGTGCGTGGCCCTTGGACTGCAGCATCCCTGCAAGGCCTGCAGGAGCTGCTGCTGAGGAGCAGCTGCGTGCCCTCCTGCTGCCTCTTGAGGGAGCTAGAGGTGGCTCCTGGAGCCACTGCTGTTGAGCTTCCTTCTTTGGGCCAGGCCCCAAGCAAAGTAGAGCCCGAGCTCAGTCAGGGCTTTTGGCCGTAGCTGCGGAGCCAAGAGAAGAAACCCAAGTGGCCCTGGATTCCGCCTCTCCCCTAGAGCTTAGTGTGAGAAGCCTGCGGCTGCTTGGGTCCCTCTCTGAATCTCAGTGCCTTTTGCTTCTGCATGGCAGGGTAGTGGCTGTGGAAGCGCTGGAGCTCAACCTGAAGCAGGTCTACTCTGCCATGCACATGGTGCTGGCTGTGGCCATGGGCCTGCAGGCCTGTAAATCGTGCAGTGCCAGAGAGCTCGCCCTGCAGGAAAAGCTCCAAGGGCTGGTGGAAGAGAGCAGCTACTGCCTCCTCAATGTGCCTTTCGTCGTTAAGGTGAGAGCGAGAGGCCTCTGTGGCCCGTGGCGAAGGCCTGCTTGTGAGCCGTCCTGTGGCTGTTGTGGTTGGGACACCGTGCTGGGGAGTGGGCTTAGCTCCGTGGTGGGAGTAGCAGGAGGGTAGCACAGGCTGGGCTTCTGTTTGTGGGTCCAAAGAGGGGGGCGAGGGGGCTCCTTGTTAGGGGTGAGTGCAGGTGCCAGGCTGCTGCAGGCAGTTCCTGGTGTCTTGCTCAGCAGCCTGGAAAGGGCATTGCAGAGAGGCTTTGAGAGGGGGCCGATGAGCTGGTGCTGAGTTCACTGGTGCGTGAGCAGCCTGCTCCCTCGCGCGATTGCCACGGCGAGGGAAGAAGCTCTTCTCCCCCCTCATGCCTCCCTGCAAGAGCTCTGCCAGAGACCCTCAGCAGAGGGCCTCCGTTGTAGGCTCCCGGTGACGTGCGCGCTGCGTCTCCTCTCCACTGTGTGGGGGGAGAGGTAAGATGCTGAGGGCAGCAGAGGCGTTTTGCTCGCTTGGACTTGCGTGGTGGGCAGGTGTGCTGAACCGCCCTGAAAGGCTGTTTCTCTGTGACTCTGCTTTTCTGGCCAGTTTCCCCTGTCGGAGAAGGTGTCCAAGATGAGCGGCGCTCAAAGGACAACGGAATTGGGGTTGGTTTTCAAGAAACTGCTACAGAAGGTGAGCCGTTCTCCCCATCCTGGGTCAGAGAAGGAAAGCAAGGCCGCAGGCTGAGGGCTCTGCAGGAGAGTGGTGGGAGCTGGTGGGAGGACAGTGTACCGGAGTCATTGCCCTGCAGAGGCTAAACTCCGCGTGCCATGCCCCCTGATAACTTTGCTCCTGTGAAGTTGGAGGGCATGTGCTCCGGAGGAGGAGGAACGGTGTCTTTCCGTGCCACCGTGCCCGAGGGACCTTAAGAGTCTCGGAGCACGGAAGAGCGGGTGAGATTCCGAACGAAGAGGTAGCTGGGGAGAGGAGAGCGACTTCTGCGCGTCCTCTGTGTGGGGAGAGGCCGGCCAAAGTCTGTCCTGTGGAAGATGCTTGAGAATCCCTCAGAATCCACCCAGACCAACGTGCTTGTTTCAGATCGTTGAAGACGAGCTTGTCCTGTTTGTCATCGACAACGCGCACTACATCGACTCTGCCTCCTGGGCTGTTATGTCGCATGTGCTCAGAGATGTCCCGCTCTTTGTGGTCATGGGCTTTGCTCCTGCTCGCTACGGAAGACAGAGGCTCTGCGAAGCTGCAGCAGACATCATGAAGCTGCAGCAAACGACCCACGTTCATCTGGGAGAGCTGAAAGCTTCAGCTGTTGTGCAGAAAGCCTGCCGGGAGCTGGGAGTTGTCAGCGTGCCCAGGGCCCTAGAGACGTAAGTCCCAGGCGGGGCCTCGGAGCTCTTTGCGAGGGGTTGACCCGCTGCAGAGGGCAGGAGGGAACGAACGTGGTGGGGCAGTGGGGGGCGATTTGTTGCTGGGGCCGAGGCTCTCACTGGTGCCGGAGAGCATCTAGGCTGTTGGGGCCAGGAGAGACGAGGCTTGCAGCTCTGTGCCTTGGGCACTGCGCGCGACTCTTTTCCTGCGCGTTCCAGCAACCGCTGTATCTTCCGGGCAGCTCAGATGCCAAAGGCAGTGGGAGTGCTGGCCTGTTCAAAAGGGAGGTGTAGCTGTGGCAAAGAGGCTGGTCTGAAACGTGTCCCACCTTGCTTTGCCTGTGTCAGTCCCTGCTGGATCTGCTCCTTTCCAGGTTCCTGATGCAGAGAAGCTACGGGATCCCATATTACTGCGAGGAACTGCTGAGCGACCTTAAGCGCCACGACATGCTCTTGTTCCACCTGCTGCGGAAGGGCGAGAAAATGGAGGACAAGTGGGAGAGCCTCTTCAGTAAGCGCCGTTGTGGCTGACGGCCTGGTTGCTGTGGCGCATCTTCCAGAGCGCGTTGTTGCCCTGGGCTTCCCCTGTGAAGTTGGCCCAGGCTGGTGTTGCAGCAGTAGAGGCCTTGGCCTGGCTCAGGCGTGGGCTCCTGCATGCCTTGCTGCTGGGCTAGCCTAAGCACAGGCTGGGGAGTTTGGGTGGCTTTGTGGGGCGAAGCAATGCGGACGGGGCAGAAAATTGCAAAGGAGGGGAAGAGACGCTCCCTGGCACTGAGCTAAGCCCTGGTATTGTCTGGAGGCAGCATGAACGGGGGCGGTTATTGTGGAGCAGGGCGGAGAGTGGCGTGGCTGCAGTGTTCCTTGCGTGCAGCCGCGCGGTGGATTTATGCTGCCACGGAGCGCAGGGCCCAGCTGCTGTAAGACCTGCCCGGGGGGGGGATGAATGCTAAAGGGTGGAAGATGGAGGGCAAGCAGGAGGTGACGGCCTGAATCGTCTCCCTTTGAAAATCGCTTTACGCTGCTCTCTTGCTCCGCTCAGCTTCTGTAACGGAGGCTTCCCCTGCCGCAGCCTCCTGGAGCTCCAGCGCGGGGAAGGAGCGCAGGGTGTGCACCATCAGACCTGACGTGAACCTGCAGAGCATCGTGCTTCCCTCCACCTTGAAAGGTGAGGGGCCGAGCCCCGCTGCGGCGGCTGGCGGCTGCACGGAGGTTCTTTCCCGGGGCATGGGCTAGAGAGAGGCTGGGTGTCTGTGTGCCCTGGGTTGCGACTGCCCAAGGGGTTTGGTCCCTAGGAAAGAAGGCTACAAATGTAGCGTCTGGTGTGGGGAAGCTAAGGCAGCCTCGGCAGCCTCAGGCTTGGGAGGGGGCAAGAGAGAGAGCTGTGGCTTGTTTTTGACAGGGATTGCGCTGGCTGAGGTGGACAGCATGAAGCCCTCGGAGCGGATGGTCTTGAAGTGTGCAGCCGTCATCGGGCCGACGTTTACCACCGAGCTGCTGTTACGCCTCCTTCCCAGGTGGACCAGGACCAAGATGAACAAGGCGTTGAATGTCCTGGTGAGAGGCAACATCTTGAAGTGGCTGAATGCTGGGAAGGTGCCAGAAGGCAGCAGTGTTCCCACCAAGGGGCCCGCCACCTCTCTGGAGGAAGAGAGCGGTAAGTGGTGATAATGCGCCCCCGGGAGCGTGGTAGGCTCCTGCTGCTCCCGGCTGTGTGCCTGGCGGGGCTCGCCAGGGCACGCTGCACTGCCCCCTCCGGTGGTGTGTAATGGGCCAAATGGCCGGCCTTGCTTCTGCTGCCAGCAGCCTCGGCAGCTGCTTGCGGGAGTGCAGCTGAAGGCTGTGCGTTGGGAGGGAGAGCGCACGGCAGTAGCCTGTTGCGCAGGCTGTGCTGGTGTCGGCAAGGCAAACGGGTCCCTTTCACCCTAGCGCTGCGAGGCTCCGAGTGCAGGAGCGCTGGTTTCCTGCCAAGGATCCACGCCAAGGCCTGTCTTTCGTCCCCCGGCTGTGGCCCCAGCTGTGGCTGATGTGAAGCCCCGTTGCCTTTCAGGTGCCCAGAAGCGGTGCTTGGGCGAGACCGAGAAGACCGCGAGGCTGCAGTCTGGCGTCCTGACCTTCTGCGCCCCACTGCTGCGGGAGGCTGCCTACGAGCTGTGGCCCAAGGGACAGAGGGTGGCCATGCACCGCAAGTGCGCGGCCTTCCTGGAGAGGCAAGCGCACAAGTGCCAGTGCTGTGGCGGAGGGGACTTTGTGGCCTTCCACCGCTTGGCCCTCGGCAGCGCCTGGGAGGCAGAGAGCTGGGACGACCGTGCCAGCGAACGCTGCTCGTCCAGCTGGGAGGCCTCCCTGCTCAGAAAGGAGGAGTTGAAGAGGGATGAGCTCCGTGCCACTCCGGGTATGCTAGCTGCCGTGCTTTGGAGCCTGGGCCCTCCGCACTGTGCTTGCGCAATTAATGGAAGCGCTGCTCTGTCTCAAGCGCCGTCCGCAGAAGCGTTTTGCTGAAGCCTAGGGATGCTGTCAGCAGAGGGGAGAGGCTTCCCTGAGACTAGCTTAGTCCTCCACTGAGGCCAGCTGCACCAGCAGAGCCATGCTGTGGGCACAGCGTAGAGCCTCTGTGCCCCGGAACGCCCTCCTGCGTTTCCCTGGAATGACCGGAGAGCAGCCCATGTCCTTGCAGTGACAAGAGCCTTGCGGTGCACCCCCCGGCCCCGCAGGCTGAGGCGCCTTTCCTGGTGGGTGTGCTACGCTTGCCCAAAACGTAACAGCCCTGCCGGGAAGGCAGCTCTCGGGGGAAGAGGCCAGGAAGAGAGCTGCCGTCGGTCCCTTTGACTCTGCTCTCCTCCCCTTTCGGATGGAGCATGGCAAGATGCAGCTCTTCCCGCGTGTGAGGTGAGGAAGCGTTTAACTCGTGCTTTGTTTCCAGGTACTGCAAAAGCCCTGCAGAAAGAGAAGAGCTTCTTGGAGGAGACTTTTCGGTGAGGAGAGTAGGTTTTGGTTACGTTGGGAAGTCAGCGGGCTCAGGGTCTGCAGAGGGGGCAAGTGGAGTTTGCAGTTGTGCCTGCTGGCTGTGACTCTAGCTCAGGAAAGAGCTGGCCTGTTGGGTGGGAGCTGGGATGGGGTGGCCCTGGAGATGAGCCTCTTGGAGGAAGCCAGTGGGATCAGGGTGATGATGGTCACGTTAGGGCGGAGCCAGCCCTGCCTTCCTAGCTGTAGGAGAGCAATGTTGCGAGGTGTGCAGGGGCAAAGCAGCCAGCGGGAGCAGGGGGGCTGCTGGAAGGTGGCAGAAAGGCCTGCTTGACTTCCTCCCTGTGGCCAAGAGCAGCGTTGCTCCAGAGCAGGGTCAGCAAAGGCACCAACAGCATCGCGTCCTCGTGGATCTTGTTACCGCTAAAGCCAAAGGAATAGTTTGCTAGGGCTTGAAAGGGGCGATGTTGCTCCTCGCCCCCGTTTTGCCCTGCCTGGCCCCGCTCGCCTTGGGCTCTGGGGCTACGGCGCGCGAGAAGACTGCTCAGCGCGCGCGGGTTGACGTTGCTGCAGTGGAAGAAAACGAATCTTGCGCCCAAGCGCTGTGTTAGTGAGTGGTACTGGCTTGCAGTCAGGGCAGAGCCACAGCTCTCGAGCGAGGAGGGAAGGCAAGAGCGGAAGGGAGGGAGGAGCACAGGGGGAAGACGGAGCAAGGATGGGGGGAGCCAGGCCACTCGGGGGTCGCCCGTGTCAACTGTAATGTGGAACGCTGCTGGGAAACTGTGGTTGTGAATGCGGGGGGCTGAAAGAATAAGCGGCCAGCCCTCTGCACGCCTGGGAAGGCTGTGAAACCCAGCGCTCCCGTATGACGCGCGTGTGCACAGGGCCTTGCTTGTGCTGCGCTAGAATATGCTGTTAGTCTAGGCAGACGGAGCGGTATAGGTGATGCTAGCGTGCGTCGTCTTTCTGCGTGATCTTTGTCTCTGAGTAGAGCGGCAGAGCAGTTTCTGGCCAGGACGGAACGCGTACCTACAGTGCCCAGCAAGGCCAAAGGGACGCCCGGTGCCGCGTGTGCCTGTGAATGCAGGGCCATTGTGGATTTGGTGCTTGTGCCGCTGGCTCACCACCACATGGCAATGGGCAACGATGGCAGAGCCCTTTATTACCTGCTGGAGTGCGCGGCTGCCTACTTGCACGTCTCCGACAACTACCTGGTGAGTCGCCCTGCTTGCCGGAGCCCACTGCACAAGGAGGCCTCTCAGTTGCCTTGTCCTGGGCAAGCCGATTTTGCCATTGCACTAGGACGTGCCTCTGTGGGGACTTGGGGCTGAACCGCTGGCGTCAGAGCCAGGCTTCTCCCCCCCGTTTGCCTCTCCTGGGGCAAGGGAGGCGGGGCAGAGAAGCAGGACCTTTGCACAAGGCGCACGCGCCAGGAGGTGGTGCGAAGGAGCACTCGTGCCCGTGGGCTGTGTTAGGGTGGGCATCGCCAGGGGCAGATGCGTGCCCTCCTCAGAGAGCTGCTGGAGGCAACTGGGAACGATGGGGCTGGATGCAGGCTCTGCACCGACGCTCACCTGCTCTCTGTGTGCTTGTTCCAAGGCCTTTATGAACCTGAAGAAAGCAGAGGTCGTGAGGAGCTCAGCGGCTGAGAAAGCCGATGTGCTTGCCTGCTTTGAAGAAGCCACCTTCCTGAGCCTGAAAGGGGAGGTAAAGTGCCAGGGAGGTTCTGAGGGCTCTGCTGGTGGGTGGAGTTGGACGCCTTTGTGGGGGGTGGCGGCAGCGGCGATAGGCCTGGCATTTTGAGGCACGGCCGCTACCAGCAGCCTTTCCTGTGAGCGCTTCAGCCTCCGGCCAAAAGCGGTCGAGGCCCTCGGCCTCGGTTCAGGCAGAGACTTGAAATGTGGTGCGTGCTCAGTCGGAGCCCTTTGGGACTGTCTGAAGAAGCCTTCTCCTGTGCAGGTCTGCTACAACATGGGCTGCATGGAGCTGGCAAAGAAGACGCTCAGGAAGGCATTGAGCCTGCTGAAGAGAAAATTGCCCCTCACCTCAGCTGGCGTCGTCTTCCAGTTTCTGCTGGAGAAGTCAGAGCGTGCCTCCCACAGGAAGAACAAAGAGTCCTCCCTTCATCAAGAGGCAGGGTAAGAAGCCGAAGGGAAAGAGAAGGGAAGGAAGAGGCGTTTGCTGCGTGGTGCCGGGCACCTAGGCCCACACCTGCCTAGGCTTAAGCCCAGACTTTCCCTGAGCATAGGTGTTAGCATGGGGAAAGCTGCTGAGGGACCTGGAGGCTCCTGGGTGGGGGGAGCGGGCACGTGTTGCCTTGTGGGGGATGGTGGGGGTGAGAGCAGAGAGATGTTCCCAGGGAGCACAGGCTGCAGAGGAAAGGGAGCCGGCAGGGAGGAGCAGGACGTGGGCATGGAGGGGTAAGTGGAGGGGAGGTGTGAGAATGAGGAAGCTCGGGGGTTGCAGCCAGGTGCAAGGCTGCCGTAGAACAAGCCTTTCCCTCGCGGTGCCCGGCTTTGCTTCGCCCTCCCTGGGCTGTAGTGCCAACCCGTTCTCGCTAGCAGCGATCTTTCCCCGGTGGTGCTTCTTGGCTCTGCCGCTTCCATGCCTGCAGCCCGGCCTGCATCAGCTGCCGCCCTGCTGGGAGCAGGTGCAGCTGCCTCCTCTGTCGCCCTGCTTCCCCTGGCCCTGCCTGACCTGGCACTGTGTAGCTAGTGGCTGTGGCCCAGCGGTTTCTCTTGTGTGGCAGGAGGGAGAGGCTGCCCTGGCTGTTCCGGCAGAGCCACTGCCTTTCCTTGCTGCGGCAGCTCTTCAGCCTGGAGGGCACTTCCAGCGGCCGGAGGCTGTCGCGCCTGGCAGCGCTCATGAAGGTCAACACGGCCGAGGAGTCTGAGGATGCGAGTCACGTGAGTGCCTCCTCTCTGCGGCAGCAGATGCGTTTCTGACATAGCTCCTTTCCCCTGGCCCGCCTAGAGTACCAGCAGGGTCTGCCCGGGGCGGCAAGAAGAGGCCAAACGCAACGGAGTGGTACCCGTCCCTGAACTTTGCTTTACAAACTTCCAGCAGACGTGCGTTGCTCTTCTTCCTGGTAGTCGCTCTCATGGCGTTTGTTTCACCGTTGTAAGCGTTGGGCTGGTTGTGGCTTTAAGGCAGCACCCCGCTGGGGCCCTCGTCTCGCCACGGCCGCAGTTAGCAGCGGCAGTCCTAAGAACCGTTTGTCGTAGGGGTGAGAGCCCTGAGAGCAGAAGAGAAGAGAGAACCTGGCCGTTGGGTTTCTGCCCTGAGCCGTCTAGGCCAGAGAATCACCCTGGCGACATTCAGTCTTGTACAGTCTCCTGTCTGGACCGTTTTAGATCCTGTTGTCCTACATGGAATATGCGCGGTGCTGCCAGGACCTGGGCTGCCAGGAAGAGTGGCTGCAGTACGGGCGGGCGGCCATCCAGCTTAGCTCTGACGTCGAGCTCTTTGGAGGAGGGGTATTAAAGGCCGCCAAATTTGCCCAGGCCCTGAGCCATCTGAACCTCAGCCTGGGGAATCTGCCCCTCTCTGTCGACGTAGGTACGTACTGGCCCCGCTGCCTGCGAGAAGGCATCTCCGCAGAGGGAGCCTGTGCGAGCCTGCTTGTTTTCTTGGCAGGCTATCGCGCCAAGAGCCTGTGGATGGAGCTGGAGAAGCCCGACCTGGACTGCGAGGTTCTCGCCACGCTCTTTGCGGCGCTCTTTCTGCAGATGAGGTAATGCTGCTGCGGGACAGACTGCTGGTTGCGCAGGGTCGGGGGGCCACCTGAGATCCTTCTTGTGTCATTCTCTGCGCGCAGCAAAGAGGGCTGCTTGGTTTCTTATTGGATACTCGCTGGCTGTATGGACGCTGGTAAATTAAACAATGCCAAGGACCGTGGCTGGCTGTTGGGGAGCGTGAGTGTGTGCTGTGAAACTGCTGGAACAGTTGCTGGCTCGGTTCTGGCCCTTGCCAGGTAGCGCTTGCCGCAGGCAATTCCCAGGCCTGGTTTAGGAGCGAGCCTAGCGCAGGGAGGCGCTCGTTGTGTTGGGGGCGCTAGCCATGTTTGGTTGGGTGGACGCGGGCCTTTCCATGCCACGCGGCACCGGTGCCCGAGACGGCAGTCGTCCGGGGGGAGGTCTCGAGAGGAGCAGTTTCCAAAGCAAACGTGTCATGTGGGCGAGTGCGGAGGGCAGTGGGGAGCTGTGCGTGCTCTTTGGCCTGCTTTTCCTGACAAAGACTTTGATGGAAAGGTGAGTAGCTCTGCTGCTGGGCCAATGGGAAAGCACTGGCTTGCATGGGAAGGATGCCTGAGTTTTGCTCCGGGGCTTGCCGTTTGGGCCGGGGTCCCTGAGGCCTTTCTCCGGAGACTTGTTGCCAAAAGATGAACAACTGTCTGATGGAGAACCTCTGATGGCGATGCCAGAAAGAGCAGCGCAGGGAGAGCGGGATGATGGGAAGGGGAGCGGGGAGCGTCCGGAGGTGGTGACTGGGATCCCACCCCGCGGAGAGGCTCCATGGAGGCTCGCTGTGTTCCTCCGCAGGTACCCAGAATGTGAGGAAGTGCTGCGCAGGCTCGAGAAGCAGGTGGCTGCAGAGCACAGCATCATTGGGCAGGCATACTTCTTCTCCTGCTGCTTAGACCTGTTGCTTTACGCTGGTAAGTGCTCAGTGAGGAGGGCCCCAGAGAGCCAGGAGGCTTGCAAAGATGCTTTTTCTCCTGCTACAACACGGACGCCAGAGCCTCCAGCCACGCTTTCACTTCCTGGGCCGAGTCCCGGGCTCTTTGGCTCTGGGTGTGTCTTTGTCTGTCTTTCCTGCCTCCCCTGTCTTTGTTTGCATGTTCTACAGGTGATCCCAGAGTGATTTCAAAATGCTGGCAATTTCCCTCTTTGCTTCCCGTGTTTTGAGATTCCCCTTTCTGAAACCTCTTCCCAGGCTCGCTCTGCTCTGGCTCCTGGGGAGGCGGGCATAGCAGTGCTGGGGGATGTGCCTGACCAGGAGGCATCTAACAGCCTACGCTATGGAGTGGCTGTCGCTTGCTGGTCAATGGCAGCGTGTGTCTGTCAGCGCTCGAAAGCTGCTGAAGAAAAGGGAATAGATATTTGTGTGGCGCTTGACTAGCCCTGAGGAGCTAGGCTAGAACTCCAGCCCTTGCCTTGTTCCTGTTTGGTTTTGCTTGCTCTCTGAGTGGTTTACCTGCCCAGAAATTCTCCAGCTGTGCTTGAGCTTTGTCCTGCTACGAATGCCCGAGGGAAAACAAGGCAGCGGAGGGCGGCACTGCTTCTCTGCGATGCATTTGTATTACAGGCTGGGAGTACAAGTCATTTGAAGAGTGCAGGAGCTTCGTTGAGCAGAACGAAGCAAACCACATCCTCAGCTCGCACAACAGCATCCTGCTTGGACTGTATTCGTCCCTGGCTCTTTGGTAAGTTACAGAGGTGCTTAGACTGGCGAGAGGCCCAGGCAGTGGTTCTGGCAGGGGAGGTGGGAGCTCTGGGCCTGTCGTGTCCCCCGTGCCCTGTCCAACAAGGCGGCCGTCGCTGGGGTGTAGAGTACTTGATCAAGTACTCTACAAAACGTGTGTGTGTGTGTGTGTGTGTGTGTTTCTCTCTGGACGGTGTAGGTTTGGAAGGCTTGGGCAGTGGGCCGAGTTCCAGAAGCCCTTTGAAAAGGCCAAGAGGCTGCTGAAGAGAGCTGACGCCTCCGTTTTGGCCACCCAAGCATGCAGCCGGCTCCTGGAGTGCTACACGCTGGTGCTGCGGAACGACATTGAGCGCAGCTCGGCGAGGGCCCGGGAGAGCCGCAGCAGGGCTCTAAGGGTGAGGGAAGAGGAGGAGGGGGGTGTGCACGCTGTGAGGGGCCTCTAGGGAAAGCTGTGTTGCGAGCAGCAGTGGATTGGCAAGGCCAGGGCGAAGCAGCCGCGCTGGGATGGAGCCAGGCTAGAGGCAGAGTGTGGTAGTGGGTTAGAGAGGAACATGGCAAGAGGCTGCTCCCCCATGGGGCGGCAGCAAGAGGTGGTAGAGAAGGCAGTGAGGTGACGGGGGTCTTCCTGGGCACGTGAGGATTCCCTTGTGGGGATGGGAATGGTCTGCAAGACAGGAGAAGAGACTTGCACAGCCATGAGCTAGCTAGTGAGCCCTGCTGAAATGCCTGCTGCATGTGAGGGCTTATGGCTCGGGAGAGACTTGTGTGGTATCTCAGCCTTGCTAGCTGCGTGCTCCTTGTGCCTTTGCGGCTGCTTTCCCCTTTGGGGAATAGGTGCGGTCCTCAGTGCCGAGCCATCGCCCAGCTCGATGACTTCTGCTGACGTGCCTCTCCGTTGTTCTCTCGGTAGCTTGTGGAAGAGGTTTTTGCTCGGTGCTCTACAAGCCCCGTCTTCTACCCCAGAGCCTACCATCTGAAAGCGTACGTTTTCTGCATGCTGGGTAACAAAGACCAGAGCCTGTTGTGCCTCAGGCAGGGCCTCCAAGCCTGTGAGGCGAATGGCAACCTCCTGGAGAAGACTTGGCTGGAGATGAGCGCTGTAAGTGGATCCTCTTTGCCTCTGAGTTGCTCCCTGGGCAGAGGTTTGGCATGCCCTAGGAGAAGGTGGCGCGGACTGTACTCCGGCAGGTCCACGTAGGGAAAGCCCCCAGCGAGCTTCAGGAGCGTGTGCCGAAAGTCCTTGGCGAGCTGGTAGGGGCTGCTAGCCCTCCTCAGCAGGAGGGCAGTGGCAGCTGCGATGCCCTTCCCTCAGGAGGGGCTGGAAGGACACGCGAGGGAGCAGCAGGCGCTGCAGCATGCCGCTCCTTCCCAGCATCTCTGCTGGGCTGAGGAGCGGTGGAGTGGAATCTCTGCCTCTCCCTTGAGCCAGCTCTGGGAGCCAGCCTGAACCTGGCTGGAGGAGGTTTCCTTTGCGTTCCCTCTCCTTGCCCTCCCTGATAGGCTTTTGCAGCACGGCAAATTGGGTGATGGGTGGAAGAAGCTACTGCGAGAGGCCTCGCTTGCCTTCCCGGACCGCGCCTGTGGCTCTGGGGACCTCCTGTTCTTCGCGGCTCTCACTTGGGCTTTTGTTTTCCTCAGGAGCGGTGGTTCACTGGCAAGGGCCCCGTGGGAGACTTGTGGCTGGAGACAGCGCCACGTTTTCCCCAGCTGAAGCAAGCAAAGCCTGAAGTCTGTAGCTGCAGGTACCTGCTGAAGCTGCCAGCACGGCCGAGCGAGGATGCTCTTCCAGGGGTTAAATAAACACTGCCATCATCTCAGCGTTCTGTATGGAGTCACAGACCACAGCAAGAGGACGCTGAAGGCGTGCCACGAGAGTCTCTGGCCTGTGGTTTATTGGGAAAGCTAGGCGGCGGGGAAGCCACCACCCCCGTTGTTAGTGCTCACAAGAGTCGAGGGCTGTAAAGCAGTGCAAGAAATTCTCTCCCCCTCGCCCTAGTGCAGTTCCCTGTGGCGCTGTGTAAGCGCTTGAGCCGGCTGCAGGAGGAGCTTGGCCCTGGTGTAGGGCCAAGTGGTTGCTGAGGTGGGGAGGGTGGGAGGGTGTTTTTCTGGAAGCGGGACTGGTTTGAAGTGTTCCCTAGTCAGAAAAGTCAACAGCACTAGCGGCCTCATCCTGTTGCCCTCTCTGGTTGATGCGGATGAGAGCTCCTTAGTGGAGAATGGATGTACGTGTGTGCATATAGATGTAGCCAAGAGGGATGCCCCTGTGGGCGAGGGCGCTGCTTGTGCTGGGGTCCGCCCAGCTCCCAGCTGAGCTTGCCTTGGGGAGCAGCCAGCCCTTGCTGCTCACTGGCAAGAGAGAGCGTTGGCCTAGGCGTCGTCACGCTGCTGCGCGCTCTTCCTGAGGAGGCAGAGCAAGCCTGCTCGGTCGGCCTGCATCGTCAGTCTCCCGTACGGGTGACCGCTTTGCCTGCCTCGTGGGAAGGAGGAAGGAGGAAGCGTGTGAGCTGGGCTGGCAAGCAGCGTTCCGAACCTGGGCCTGGCTCGGTGTGTGTGCCTGGCTGTCGCCAGCAGGTTGCAGTTGTGTGTGTTGGGTGCAAGTGACTTGTGCTTGCTTGGGAGACTTTGGTGGGCCCCGAGGCAGCAGGGGGAGCCTTCTGGAGGCAAGAAGAGAGACCATCTTGGTAGCCTCTCTCTGAGGGCTGAGGCAGCAGGAAAGAAGGCAGGCTGGTTTCTGCTGTCAAGTGCTCTGCTGTTTGAGGTCAGCAGCGCAAGGGCACAGGCTTGTCTAAAGCACCTGGTCCCCCAGGCCTGGGAGGGGCTGGTGCTCCCTCGCCTGGCCATTGCCTGAGGGAGAGGCACAGTCCGAGAGGGACACTGGAGGCTGCCTGGGCAAGCAGCCGCTGAGTGTCACCGTGTGGCAGGCACGCCAACTCGTGCAGCTGCTCCTCTGAGCGACTGGGGAGAAGGGCAGCTTTGGCGCGCGTGGAGCGCGGCCTTGGCTGCTAGCCCTCGTCCCCCGTAGAGCCCGGCTCTCCTCAGTGCTGCTGCTTTGGTGGCAGCAGTTGTGTGGCTCGGGGCAGCGGCTAAGGTGGACGGGGAGCTGCCTTTGCCTGCCTGGAGGCAGAGGGCCGTGCGTGAGCCAGGGTGCCCAGCGTGGCTCTGTTTCCCTGGGGCATGCAAGGTTTACAATAGCGTTCTCACTCGGAGCAGGGACCTGGAGCTGCCTCCTGCTGCGGCTTTGGACTTTGTCTTGCCCTCTCTGATACGTCGGTGCGCTGTGGTCCTGGCCCAGCCCTGTCCATCTCCTCCCGGCCTCCCCCAGGAGCCGTGTGGATGGAGGTTGGCTGTGTCCCCCGCTGCCCCCCCGGGAAAGCCCCACTTCTTTTTGCAAAGAAATACAAGTCCTCCGAGCAGCCCCGGAAACGCCCAGCTGCGTGCTGCAGTGGCCGTGCTTTTGGGGAAGCCTGGGCTGCTGGCTGTCAGCACGTCTGTTAGGCCCTTTGCGCTTGGGAACGTGGGAAGCAGCTGCTGTTTCGGCCACGGGTGGAGGTCAGTCGCTGTGCGAGCCTCCTTCAGCTCTGTACGGGAGACAACTGCGTCGCGCTAGCCACCTCTGAGCAACCGGCTCGGCGTAGGGAGGGAGCGGGGGGTAGCTTCCCGGCAGTTGCTGGGTAAGCGGTGCCTTGCCGAGGCTGTCACTGTTAGCCGGATCAGCGTAGGCGACAGTGGACAGGTAAATGATGACACGCGGACGATGTCACTGTGAGCCGACTGTGACCTCCCCCGGCCCCTTGGTGACAGAGGGCCAGCCGCGCCTCCCAAAGGCCAGTGCGCAACGCTGTGCAGTGGTGTCTGGTCGTCCTCCCTGGTGGGCACGGTGGGTCGTCTTGTACTGAGGTACCGCAGGTACCCCAGGGCGCTGACGATGTCTTGTGCCTGGGAGCGAAGGTCAAAGCACTGCTCAGAACTGGGGGAAGTAGCTGCTTACGTCCCCGACCTGCTTTTGTCTGAGGACTTGAAGCAGGAGAACCGTTGCGTTCAGAACTTCCATGGAGTGCTGCTCTTTGCTGATGTGTCAGGTGGGTCAAAGCGTTATGAAGGGCGGGCACTGAGGAGGAGTCCCGGACCCGAGCCGCTGGGACTTAGCGGGCCTTTTGGAGCCCTGGTCGTCCCGCCTGTGGTAGAGAAGGGGTCAAAGGAGATGTCGTTTGCCGCTGAGGTCTTCCGCTTTGGGGAAGTAGCGCTCGGACGTAGCTGAGGTCACAGCCCGGGGGTGGTCTTTGCTGGCAGCAGCCCTGCGGCCTGCTTGTGGTCAGCCGTCTGCTCAGAGCAGCGTGCGTTAGGGAGCCCTGAGGCTGCCGGAGCAGCAGCTTGGGCCCGCGCTGTTGCCTGCAGTGCTCTCTCTGGAGCTTTGGGGAGGTGTGAGGTGGGCCAGGCTCTGGCTCATGGAGGCCTGGGAGAGGAGGCCTGGCTGCCTTGCCTCCCCCTTGTTAGTCTTTGTCAGGGCAAACTTGGAGGAGCAGCTGCTGCGCAGAGGAGCTGGCTGGCCAGGTGCTGCGTTAGTTGGCAAAGGCCTTGTGGGCTTTCTAGCTCAGGGTGTTGCCTGGCTGTAGGCAAGAGGGGAGGCAGCCGGGGGTCGCGCTGGAGGGTGGCAGCCAAGTGCAGGAGCTAGGCGTAACGGGTGGGTGTGAGCATGGGGAAGGCGCCCGTCAGCGAGCGCTCAGAAGCGCGGGTGGAATTAGAGGGCTGTGGCTGCTGTCAGGGGCGCGCCTGGGTTCTCCCGGAGCGTGGTTCTCTTGGCTGGCTGAAAGCGACGTGGAAAGTGCCAGGTCCTTTGGCCCTGTAGACGCGTCCTGATTTCTTTGTGCCTGTGTGTCCCTGTTGCAGGTTTCACTGCTCTGACAGAGAAATTCAGCCAGAGTATCAGCATAGAGCGGGGTGCGGATGAGGTAACGCAAACCCTCAATCGCTACATGGGTGACATTTTGGAGGGTAAGTGCCGTTCTGCAGGACTGTGTGGGATTGGGCCACGACGAGAGGGAGGTGCTGGGCAGCCTGCTGCTGCTGCTGCTGCTGCTGCTGCCGCCGCCGCCTCCTCCTTGCGCGAGCTGGGGGTTCCTATGGGGCTGAGAGCCGCCGAGAGCAGCTGGGCTCTTCTGGCAGGTGCTTTCTGCTCCCCACAAAGACTAAGGAGGTGCCCGCTTTCTCAGCACCCACCCTTGGGCTTGTGGAGTGACCGCTGTTCAGTGATGGAGGAAGATTTTGCTGGTGTTGGGGCGCAGGGGGGAGCGGGGGCATCTAGCCAGTGTTAGTGCCCAAATGAGCTGGGGATGGGGGTGCTGACCAAAGTGTGCGTTGCCTTCCCTGGGGCCTTGTCACAGGGCACAGTAGCGTAGGTCCCAGGGCTGTGGTCCCTGTGAGCAGTGTAGCTGCTACGTTTGCTAAGTTGTGCCCCCAAAGCACCGCTGCTCTTGTGCTGCTGTCTGAGCAGAGCGGCTTGTCCTGCGGCCTTCCTGAAGAAGGCCTAGCTGCAGCTCTTCTTGTGTTTTTTTTTTTGGTCTGCAGAGCTGCTGGCTTTTGGTGGAGACATCTTGAAGTTTGCAGGTACGTGTGCGTAAAAGAGACGTGGCCTTGTCTGCTGCAGCTGCAGACGAGTGCGAGGGGAGAGGGGAGACAGAGCCGCGAGCCGGCAGAGCCCCGAGGGGTGGCTCTGCTGGCACGCAGGTGCCCAGGGGGAGCTGCCGTCCCGGGCCCTGGCGGCGTGGCTGCAGTTGTAGCTGGCGGGGCAGAGGGGGAGGTGTGCCTGTGGCCAGGGTGCTGTAGTTGAGGAGGATGCCTTCACCCAAACGCGTTTTCCCTGGCACGCCTGCTGGCTTCCGCTGTCCCGGCCGGTGGGTGCAGGTCAGGGAGCGTCAGGTGTCACGAGAGCCGTCCCTGTCCCCTCGCTTTCCCCAGGGGATGCTGTGCTGGTGCTGTGGAGAGCAAAGCACACGCAGCTGAGAGACACCATCAGCCTGGTGCTGCAGTGTAGCCAGCAAATCCAGGAGAAGTACAGGATCCGTGAGACGGACGTGGGTCTGAAGCTCCGACTGAAGATAGGTACGGGGAGTGCTGGATTAGGCTGCTGCGCGTTCTCAGGCAGGCGTTCACGAGCTGCCTGCATGCAAAGTGAGCCGGTGGCTGGCCAACGTGCCGGTGTGGGGCCCCTGATTAGGACCCCCTCCCCGGCCACGATCGATCCTGAATCCATCAAGTGGGACGCCTGCGCTCGAAGCAGTTGAGCGGAAGAGCCTGGCTCCAGGGCTGAGCTTCAAAGTTGGCCTGGGAGGAGCTGAGCTGTGGCGGGCTGTGGAGGTAAAAATGCTCTCTGCATCAGTTGTGCTTGTCTCTCACCAGGGATCTCTGCAGGGCATATGTCCCTCCTGACTGTTGGAGACAAAAAGCAGCAGCACTTCCTGATCCTTGGCCAGGCCGTGGGTGAAGTGTGGCAGGCCCAAAACCTTGCCAATGCAAGTGACGTGATCCTGTCAGCCAGCTGCTGGGAGCTCTGTAACCGGAACCAGATCAAGACCAAGAGACTTAAAGGCCAAAGCGCTGTGAAGGTGGGTGGGACGGCCTCTGGAGCAATTCTGAGGGCCTGGGCGTGGACGTGGCTGTGAGGGAGGAAGGTGTGAGAAGGGCGAGGAGACGCGCGTGGAGGGAGTTCTAGGTGTAGAGGTGCTCCCGTAGGTGGGGAGCAGTAGCTGCTGGGGAGCAGTTTTGTCTCAGGGTTGTCTCTGGATTCTGCTGGGTGGCTTTGAAGAGGGGGTCAGGAGGCGCTGGAAGAGTTTGCCTCAACGGGTACTGTCCTCTGTGGGTCCTGGAGCTGTCCTCGACGCGTTTTTGTACTGTGTGCCTTTAGGTTACAGGCATGGAACGGATGTCTCTGTCGGAACGCGAAGACATCTTCTCCAAGTTTACCCGAGCCCAGCTGAACTACAGTTCTCCTGAGGCGTCAGGTGAGGCCCGTGTTCATGACGTTCTGTGGCTGCCCAGAAAGGTGGGGGCGGGCTTGTTCAGGGGCCAGCGAGGAACGCCCTCTGCCCTCTCCCCCTTGCAGTCAGCATTTGTGCCTTTGGCCCTGGTGCGCTTCAGCGGAGGCACTCGCTGCTTCCCCCTGCTTCCAGGGGCCTGCTCTGGCTGAGCACCTGCAGGAGGAAGAAATGTGCAACTGGAGGAGACTTTCTCTCCCTGAGTTCCAGTGCCAGCCCCTGCTTTCCAACTGCTTTTCCCTAGGCAGGCTCGTAGTGCCAGCCTGCCAGTGACCGCCTGGATTTTCCTTCCCTAGGCATCCTGAGGCCTGCTGTTTCCCTGGCCCCTCGGCATGCTCTGGGGAAGTTGCTGCGGAAGTACGTCCCCGCATCTGTTCTGAGGAAGGTATGGCCACAGCTGCCGGGAGCTGTGTTTATTTTGCCCCGAGGGGAGGAGTTATTCCTTCCGCTGAGAGCGCGTGCTGCTGCCCATGTGGGGGCTCTTGCTTGGTGTTTGCTGGGGGCAGTCAGCTCTCGGGGAGAGCTGGCTGCTGAAGGTGTGCTGCTCTCGTCTTCCAGATTGATGACAGACAGCCCCTGGACTACTTGTCCGAGCTACGGCCGGTCACCTGCCTCTTTGTCAAGCTGCAGTTTGCTGCCGATGTCAACTTAACGCAGATCTGCAAGGCTATCCAGGACAGCAGCGTGATGATGCTGGAGATCATCCGTCCTCACAAGGGCGAGATCAACAAAATCTCCATGTTTGATAAAGTGAGTGTGGGGGAGGAGCCCACCCCGCAAAAGTGTGGGCAGCAAACGAGAGGGCAGTGGCTCTCTCGGTCTACTGAGCAGCGGGGAAAGGAGAAGCAGCTCTGCCTCGGCGCTGGGATCAGCACCCTCTGGCTGGGGGTTGCCCTGAAGCTCTGCTGCTCTCGGCAGCGGCTCGACTCGCACGGCATGAGCCGTTTGCCGTAGGCGCTGTCCCAAGCTGTGCTGCCGCTGTCCTTGGCAGGGCTGCACGTTCCTGTGCGTGTTTGGACTCCCTGGAGAGAAGCTGCCCGACGAAAGCGTTCACGCCTTGGAAAGCGCTGTTCAAATCTCCAAGGCGTGCTCCTCGAGGCCTAGGAAAATCGAGTGAGTGGGGAGGCGCGTTGCCTGGGACTGCGCGGGGGAAGGAGGGAGGGATGGTTTCTCAGCGAGACGTGCCCTCTAGCTTGGCCTCCTCTGTCCCTGGGAGGAAGGAGACAGTGCCCTGAGAGGTGCCCTTCTTGCCCGCGCCGAGGAGGCGTGCTGAGGCTGGCTGGAGTCAGGGACTTTCCGCCCGTCACAGCTGTGAGGCCTTAGGGGAAGGGTTGAAAACTGCCTGGCTGCTCTCGGGAGCCCCTTTCACCTGGGGGCGTTACGCTGCGGAGCTCTGCAGGTCCCCGAGGTCTGCCCTGCCAGGGCGGGAGGTGGTGCGAGGGGAGCCGGGTGAAGGGGTGAAGGTAGGTGGGCAGGCAGGCCTGTGCGCGGGCGCTGCTGAGCGCCTGTCGCTCTCCGTGTGTGTCAGGGCCGTGTCTGTCGGGGTTACCAGCGGGACGGTGTTCTGCGGAGTCGTAGGCCATCGCGTGAGGCACGAATACACGGGTACGAGGTGTTTGGCTGAGGAGCGGGTGGCTGGGCTGGGTCTGTTCAGCCGGAGCAGCGTGTCAAAGGAAGAGGCAGAGCGGCAGGGAACACCCTGTTGCCCGTATGTGCTGGGCTGGGACGAGGCCTTGGCCTGTGTCCTGTGGGGAATGAGGGAGGCAGAGCGGGCGCCGCTGCGGTGCGGGGGACCAGGCTCAGAGCCTTGTTGTTCCTGCTGGTTGTGCTGCCAACGGTTTGGGGCTTGCCTGTGCTGGAGGTGATGCAGCCGTTGGCGGTGAAGGGTGGAGCGGGTTGGTTTCATAGGTACGTGAATGCGTGCTCTCTCTCTGCGGCAGTCATTGGCCAGAAGGTGAATCTGGCAGCCCGGCTGATGGAGCACTACCCTGGGCTGGTGTCCTGTGACGCAGCGACGTACGCAGCCTCTAGGCTGCCCCGATGGTGCTTCGAGGAGCTGCCGGAGGCAAAGATGAAGGGGGTTGTCGATCCTGGCCCCGTGTATCAATACCTGGGGGTGTCGGCGAAGTCGTGAGTGTCCTGTTTGAGCGGGCTGGTTGGGGGCAGGGTGGCACACAGGGTCCAGTCTTGGTCCGCAAAGAGGAGTTGTGCAGAGCTGGCCCCCGCCCACCCCTCCCATCGCTGGGGCTGAGAAGATGGAAAGGCAGAGCACGGGTACGCTTTTGGCCTGCCTACGCTGGTGCCTCCTGCTGTAAGGAGACGGGGAGTGATGCCGGAGGGGTGGAGAAGGCTTTTAGGTGTCCGTAGGCACAGAGGGGCCTTGCAGCCCCGGTCCAAACGGCTTCCAGCTGTGCTTTCTGCCCTGTGCTTGCTCCATTGCGCGCAAGACTAACGCAGTGGCAATTCTGCCCCAGGGAGGTTTTCTCCCAGCTGCTTCCGAGCATGACGCTCCCGGAAAGCTTTTGGTCAGGCCAGGACTCAGTTCCTGAGTGCCTCCTGGTGAAAGTTCAGGTGTTCCCCTGGGCCAGGGTTTGGCATCCTCTTTGGAGGCCGTTTGGAACGTTGACGTTGCCGTCCCCTTGCAACTTCAGAAAAACTCGAGCCCAAGGTGCCTGGTGCTTGGCGCCTTGGCCCAAGAAGTGACCCTTGTCGTCCTGTTGCACGTCGTGGCTTGAAGTGTTTTTTCTTGCCCGTCTTTGCCTTGACAGCAGCTGTTGCAGGGCCCCGCTTCTCGAAAGCGCTGCCTGTGAGCAAAGGCCAGGGAAGCAGTAGGCAGGACCAGAGACTTGTTTGGCTTGTCCTGCGGGGTGCAGCAGTGTGCTAGCCAGCGGCACTGCCTGGCTTCTTGCTCGTGTCTCCGCTTCCTTGGGCTTTGGCCTGTGGCGCTCGAGTCTTGATGCTGTGTGGTGTCCCACTGTGGCCGTTGGGCTTCTTCCTGGCTGCAGCTTTGCTAGTGCTCGTTTGGTGTTTGCGCTCTCTGCTGGGCCAGTGGGAGCGTGGGCAGGATTCGCTCCGGCTCGAAAGAAGAGCGGGTCCCCGGGAGCGCACCCTCAGCTCCACGCGTGGCTCTACGTCCTCCAGCTTCTGCCTACTTCATTGGCTTTTGTTTTTCTCTTCCTCCCGCTAGCATGTTTGGCATGGATGTTACGAAGGAGAGGCCCAGCTCTTCCCCGTTGCTCGGTAGGTGGAGAACGCCTTGGTCTGCTGAAGGCCAATTTGTTGCCGTCGGTACCTGTTAGTTCCGCTCTGGGAACGGAGAAGCTTTTGCGAGGGATGGCGTTGCCTGGCGTGGCCCTAAGGGTTTGGTGCATACCTTGGCTCCTAGCTGGTTCCTGTCTTTGGGGTTGGGCCGCAGCTAGAGGTGGGAAGCAGGGTGAGGCGTGCGCCGGATGCTCCCTGCCGTGCTGCATAGCTAGCGTGGCGGGACCTTTCCAGTGTGCAGTTGCTCACAGCCTCAGGGCTAAAGGGATGGCCGTAGTTGGGATCGGGGAGGAGATTTCCTTGGGTCCGACTGACCCGCTGCGGCGGCGAGAGAGAAGGGTGCCGACGGCTGTTTGCTTTTCAGCTCGCTGCAACGGGTCGCTTTCTTGTTTGCCTTCCCAGGTCGGGAGGAGGAGATTGCCCTCTTTGAAAGTTACTTGAAAGCCTATGTGGATAAGAAAGCAAGCCACATCATGGCGTTTGAGGGCGTGACGGGCTCTGGAAAGAGCCATTTACTTACGGAGCTTGCCTCTTTAGGCCAGGCTGCTGGGCTCAGGTGAGTGTTGCTGACCGGGAGCTGTGGAACGCTTTCGCTGCCCAGCCGCTGATGTCCGTGGGCTACTGGAGCCCCTCTGCCCTCTGCCCGGGTGCGTGGCCCTTGGACTGCAGCATCCCTGCAAGGCCTGCAGGAGCTGCTGCTGAGGAGCAGCTGCGTGCCCTCCTGCTGCCTCTTGAGGGAGCTAGAGGTGGCTCCTGGAGCCACTGCTGTTGAGCTTCCTTCTTTGGGCCAGGCCCCAAGCAAAGTAGAGCCCGAGCTCAGTCAGGGCTTTTGGCCGTAGCTGCGGAGCCAAGAGAAGAAACCCAAGTGGCCCTGGATTCCGCCTCTCCCCTAGAGCTTAGTGTGAGAAGCCTGCGGCTGCTTGGGTCCCTCTCTGAATCTCAGTGCCTTTTGCTTCTGCATGGCAGGGTAGTGGCTGTGGAAGCGCTGGAGCTCAACCTGAAGCAGGTCTACTCTGCCATGCACATGGTGCTGGCTGTGGCCATGGGCCTGCAGGCCTGTAAATCATGCAGTGCCAGAGAGCTCGCCCTGCAGGAAAAGCTCCAAGGGCTGGTGGAAGAGAGCAGCTACTGCCTCCTCAATGTGCCTTTCGTCGTTAAGGTGAGAGCGAGAGGCCTCTGTGGCCGTGGCGAAGGCCTGCTTGTGAGCCGTCCTGTGGCTGTTGTGGTTGGGACACCGTGCTGGGGAGTGGGCTTAGCTCCGTGGTGGGAGTAGCAGGAGGGTAGCACAGGCTGGGCTTCTGTTTGTGGGTCCAAAGAGGGGGGCGAGGGGGCTCCTTGTTAGGGGTGAGTGCAGGTGCCAGGCTGCTGCAGGCAGTTCCTGGTGTCTTGCTCAGCAGCCTGGAAAGGGCATTGCAGAGAGGCTTTGAGAGGGGGCCGATGAGCTGGTGCTGAGTTCACTGGTGCGTGAGCAGCCTGCTCCCTCGCGCGATTGCCACGGCGAGGGAAGAAGCTCTTCTCCCCCCTCATGCCTCCCTGCAAGAGCTCTGCCAGAGACCCTCAGCAGAGGGCCTCCGTTGTAGGCTCCCGGTGACGTGCGCGCTGCGTCTCCTCTCCACTGTGTGGGGGGAGAGGTAAGATGCTGAGGGCAGCAGAGGCGTTTTGCTCGCTTGGACTTGCGTGGTGGGCAGGTGTGCTGAACCGCCCTGAAAGGCTGTTTCTCTGTGACTCTGCTTTTCTGGCCAGTTTCCCCTGTCGGAGAAGGTGTCCAAGATGAGCGGCGCTCAAAGGACAACGGAATTGGGGTTGGTTTTCAAGAAACTGCTACAGAAGGTGAGCCGTTCTCCCCATCCTGGGTCAGAGAAGGAAAGCAAGGCCGCAGGCTGAGGGCTCTGCAGGAGAGTGGTGGGAGCTGGTGGGAGGACAGTGTACCGGAGTCATTGCCCTGCAGAGGCTAAACTCCGCGTGCCATGCCCCCTGATAACTTTGCTCCTGTGAAGTTGGAGGGCATGTGCTCCGGAGGAGGAGGAACGGTGTCTTTCCGTGCCACCGTGCCCGAGGGACCTTAAGAGTCTCGGAGCACGGAAGAGCGGGTGAGATTCCGAACGAAGAGGTAGCTGGGGAGAGGAGAGCGACTTCTGCGCGTCCTCTGTGTGGGGAGAGGCCGGCCAAAGTCTGTCCTGTGGAAGATGCTTGAGAATGCCTCAGAATCCACCCAGACCAACGTGCTTGTTTCAGATCGTTGAAGACGAGCTTGTCCTGTTTGTCATCGACAACGCGCACTACATCGACTCTGCCTCCTGGGCTGTTATGTCGCATGTGCTCAGAGATGTCCCGCTCTTTGTGGTCATGGGCTTTGCTCCTGCTCGCTACGGAAGACAGAGGCTCTGCGAAGCTGCAGCAGACATCATGAAGTTGCAGCAAACGACCCACGTTCATCTGGGAGAGCTGAAAGCTTCAGCTGTTGTGCAGAAAGCCTGCCGGGAGCTGGGAGTTGTCAGCGTGCCCAGGGCCCTAGAGACGTAAGTCCCAGGCGGGGCCTCGGAGCTCTTTGCGAGGGGTTGACCCGCTGCAGAGGGCAGGAGGGAACGAACGTGGTGGGGCAGTGGGGGGCGATTTGTTGCTGGGGCCGAGGCTCTCACTGGTGCCGGAGAGCATCTAGGCTGTTGGGGCCAGGAGAGACGAGGCTTGCAGCTCTGTGCCTTGGGCACTGCGCGCGACTCTTTTCCTGCGCGTTCCAGCAACCGCTGTATCTTCCGGGCAGCTCAGATGCCAAAGGCAGTGGGAGTGCTGGCCTGTTCAAAAGGGAGGTGTAGCTGTGGCAAAGAGGCTGGTCTGAAACGTGTCCCACCTTGCTTTGCCTGTGTCAGTCCCTGCTGGATCTGCTCCTTTCCAGGTTCCTGATGCAGAGAAGCTACGGGATCCCATATTACTGCGAGGAACTGCTGAGCGACCTTAAGCGCCACGACATGCTCTTGTTCCACCTGCTGCGGAAGGGCGAGAAAATGGAGGACAAGTGGGAGAGCCTCTTCAGTAAGCGCCGTTGTGGCTGACGGCCTGGTTGCTGTGGCGCATCTTCCAGAGCGCGTTGTTGCCCTGGGCTTCCCCTGTGAAGTTGGCCCAGGCTGGTGTTGCAGCAGTAGAGGCCTTGGCCTGGCTCAGGCGTGGGCTCCTGCATGCCTTGCTGCTGGGCTAGCCTAAGCACAGGCTGGGGAGTTTGGGTGGCTTTGTGGGGCGAAGCAATGCGGACGGGGCAGAAAATTGCAAAGGAGGGGAAGAGACGCTCCCTGGCACTGAGCTAAGCCCTGGTATTGTCTGGAGGCAGCATGAACGGGGGCGGTTATTGTGGAGCAGGGCGGAGAGTGGCGTGGCTGCAGTGTTCCTTGGGTGCAGCCGCGCGGTGGATTTATGCTGCCACGGAGCGCAGGCCCAGCTGCTGTAAGACCTGCCCGGGGGGGGGATGAATGCTAAAGGGTGGAAGATGGAGGGCAAGCAGGAGGTGACGGCCTGAATCGTCTCCCTTTGAAAATCGCTTTACGCTGCTCTCTTGCTCCGCTCAGCTTCTGTAACGGAGGCTTCCCCTGCCGCAGCCTCCTGGAGCTCCAGCGCGGGGAAGGAGCGCAGGGTGTGCACCATCAGACCTGACGTGAACCTGCAGAGCATCGTGCTTCCCTCCACCTTGAAAGGTGAGGGGCCGAGCCCCGCTGCGGCGGCTGGCGGCTGCACGGAGGTTCTTTCCCGGGGCATGGGCTAGAGAGAGGCTGGGTGTCTGTGTGCCCTGGGTTGCGACTGCCCAAGGGGTTTGGTCCCTAGGAAAGAAGGCTACAAATGTAGCGTCTGGTGTGGGGAAGCTAAGGCAGCCTCGGCAGCCTCAGGCTTGGGAGGGGGCAAGAGAGAGAGCTGTGGCTTGTTTTTGACAGGGATTGCGCTGGCTGAGGTGGACAGCATGAAGCCCTCGGAGCGGATGGTCTTGAAGTGCGCAGCCGTCATCGGGCCGACGTTTACCACCGAGCTGCTGTTACGCCTCCTTCCCAGGTGGACCAGGACCAAGATGAACAAGGCGTTGAATGTCCTGGTGAGAGGCAACATCTTGAAGTGGCTGAATGCTGGGAAGGTGCCAGAAGGCAGCAGTGTTCCCACCAAGGGGCCCGCCACCTCTCTGGAGGAAGAGAGCGGTAAGTGGTGATAATGCGCCCCCGGGAGCGTGGTAGGCTCCTGCTGCTCCCGGCTGTGTGCCTGGCGGGGCTCGCCAGGGCACGCTGCACTGCCCCCTCCGGTGGTGTGTAATGGGCCAAATGGCCGGCCTTGCTTCTGCTGCCAGCAGCCTCGGCAGCTGCTTGCGGGAGTGCAGCTGAAGGCTGTGCGTTGGGAGGGAGAGCGCAGGGCAGTAGCCTGTTGCGCAGGCTGTGCTGGTGTCGGCAAGGCAAACGGGTCCCTTTCACCCTAGCGCTGCGAGGCTCCGAGTGCAGGAGCGCTGGTTTCCTGCCAAGGATCCACGCCAAGGCCTGTCTTTCGTCCCCCGGCTGTGGCCCCAGCTGTGGCTGATGTGAAGCCCCGTTGCCTTTCAGGTGCCCAGAAGCGGTGCTTGGGCGAGACCGAGAAGACCGCGAGGCTGCAGTCTGGCGTCCTGACCTTCTGCGCCCCACTGCTGCGGGAGGCTGCCTACGAGCTGTGGCCCAAGGGACAGAGGGTGGCCATGCACCGCAAGTGCGCGGCCTTCCTGGAGAGGCAAGCGCACAAGTGCCAGTGCTGCGGCGGAGGGGACTTTGTGGCCTTCCACCGCTTGGCCCTCGGCAGCGCCCGGGAGGCAGAGAGCTGGGACGACCGTGCCAGCGAACGCTGCTCGTCCAGCTGGGAGGCCTCCCTGCTCAGAAAGGAGGAGTTGAAGAGGGATGAGCTCCGTGCCACTCCGGGTATGCTAGCTGCCGTGCTTTGGAGCCTGGGCCCTCCGCACTGTGCTTGCGCAATTAATGGAAGCGCTGCTCTGTCTCAAGCGCCGTCCGCAGAAGCGTTTTGCTGAAGCCTAGGGATGCTGTCAGCAGAGGGGAGAGGCTTCCCTGAGACTAGCTTAGTCCTCCACTGAGGCCAGCTGCACCAGCAGAGCCATGCTGTGGGCACAGCGTAGAGCCTCTGTGCCCCGGAACGCCCTCCTGCGTTTCCCTGGAATGACCGGAGAGCAGCCCATGTCCTTGCAGTGACAAGAGCCTTGCGGTGCACCCCCCGGCCCCGCAGGCTGAGGCGCCTTTCCTGGTGGGTGTGCTACGCTTGCCCAAAACGTAACAGCCCTGCCGGGAAGGCAGCTCTCGGGGGAAGAGGCCAGGAAGAGAGCTGCCGTCGGTCCCTTTGACTCTGCTCTCCTCCCCTTTCGGATGGAGCATGGCAAGATGCAGCTCTTCCCGCGTGTGAGGTGAGGAAGCGTTTAACTCGTGCTTTGTTTCCAGGTACTGCAAAAGCCCTGCAGAAAGAGAAGAGCTTCTTGGAGGAGACTTTTCGGTGAGGAGAGTAGGTTTTGGTTACGTTGGGAAGTCAGCGGGCTCAGGGTCTGCAGAGGGGGCAAGTGGAGTTTGCAGTTGTGCCTGCTGGCTGTGACTCTAGCTCAGGAAAGAGCTGGCCTGTTGGGTGGGAGCTGGGATGGGGTGGCCCTGGAGATGAGCCTCTTGGAGGAAGCCAGTGGGATCAGGGTGACGATGGTCACGTTAGGGCGGAGCCAGCCCTGCCTTCCTAGCTGTAGGAGAGCAATGTTGCGAGGTGTGCAGGGGCAAAGCAGCCAGCGGGAGCAGGGGGGCTGCTGGAAGGTGGCAGAAAGGCCTGCTTGACTTCCTCCCTGTGGCCAAGAGCAGCGTTGCTCCAGAGCAGGGTCAGCAAAGGCACCAACAGCATCGCGTCCTCGTGGATCTTGTTACCGCTAAAGCCAAAGGAATAGTTTGCTAGGGCTTGAAAGGGGCGATGTTGCTCCTCGCCCCCGTTTTGCCCTGCCTGGCCCCGCTCGCCTTGGGCTCTGGGGCTACGGCGCGCGAGAAGACTGCTCAGCGCGCGCGGGTTGACGTTGCTGCAGTGGAAGAAAACGAATCTTGCGCCCAAGCGCTGTGTTAGTGAGTGGTACTGGCTTGCAGTCAGGGCAGAGCCACAGCTCTCGAGCGAGGAGGGAAGGCAAGAGCGGAAGGGAGGGAGGAGCACAGGGGGAAGACGGAGCAAGGATGGGGGGAGCCAGGCCACTCGGGGGTCGCCCGTGTCAACTGTAATGTGGAACGCTGCTGGGAAACTGTGGTTGTGAATGCGGGGGGCTGAAAGAATAAGCGGCCAGCCCTCTGCACGCCTGGGAAGGCTGTGAAACCCAGCGCTCCCGTATGACGCGCGTGTGCACAGGGCCTTGCTTGTGCTGCGCTAGAATATGCTGTTAGTCTAGGCAGACGGAGCGGTATAGGTGATGCTAGCGTGCGTCGTCTTTCTGCGTGATCTTTGTCTCTGAGTAGAGCGGCAGAGCAGTTTCTGGCCAGGACGGAACGCGTACCTACGGTGCCCAGCAAGGCCAAAGGGACGCCCGGTGCCGCGTGTGCCTGTGAATGCAGGGCCATTGTGGATTTGGTGCTTGTGCCGCTGGCTCACCACCACATGGCAATGGGCAACGATGGCAGAGCCCTTTATTACCTGCTGGAGTGCGCGGCTGCCTACTTGCACGTCTCCGACAACTACCTGGTGAGTCGCCCTGCTTGCCGGAGCCCACTGCACAAGGAGGCCTCTCAGTTGCCTTGTCCTGGGCAAGCCGATTTTGCCATTGCACTAGGACGTGCCTCTGTGGGGACTTGGGGCTGAACCGCTGGCGTCAGAGCCAGGCTTCTCCCCCCCGTTTGCCTCTCCTGGGGCAAGGGAGGCGGGGCAGAGAAGCAGGACCTTTGCACAAGGCGCACGCGCCAGGAGGTGGTGCGAAGGAGCACTCGTGCCCGTGGGCTGTGTTAGGGTGGGCATCGCCAGGGGCAGATGCGTGCCCTCCTCAGAGAGCTGCTGGAGGCAACTGGGAACGATGGGGCTGGATGCAGGCTCTGCACCGACGCTCACCTGCTCTCTGTGTGCTTGTTCCAAGGCCTTTATGAACCTGAAGAAAGCAGAGGTCGTGAGGAGCTCAGCGGCTGAGAAAGCCGATGTGCTTGCCTGCTTTGAAGAAGCCACCTTCCTGAGCCTGAAAGGGGAGGTAAAGTGCCAGGGAGGTTCTGAGGGCTCTGCTGGTGGGTGGAGTTGGACGCCTTTGTGGGGGGTGGCGGCAGCGGCGATAGGCCTGGCATTTTGAGGCACGGCCGCTACCAGCAGCCTTTCCTGTGAGCGCTTCAGCCTCCGGCCAAAAGCGGTCGAGGCCCTCGGCCTCGGTTCAGGCAGAGACTTGAAATGTGGTGCGTGCTCAGTCGGAGCCCTTTGGGACTGTCTGAAGAAGCCTTCTCCTGTGCAGGTCTGCTACAACATGGGCTGCATGGAGCTGGCAAAGAAGACGCTCAGGAAGGCATTGAGCCTGCTGAAGAGAAAATTGCCCCTCACCTCAGCTGGCGTCGTCTTCCAGTTTCTGCTGGAGAAGTCAGAGCGTGCCTCCCACAGGAAGAACAAAGAGTCCTCCCTTCATCAAGAGGCAGGGTAAGAAGCCGAAGGGAAAGAGAAGGGAAGGAAGAGGCGTTTGCTGCGTGGTGCCGGGCACCTAGGCCCACACCTGCCTAGGCTTAAGCCCAGACTTTCCCTGAGCATAGGTGTTAGCATGGGGAAAGCTGCTGAGGGACCTGGAGGCTCCTGGGTGGGGGGAGCGGGCACGTGTTGCCTTGTGGGGGATGGTGGGGGTGAGAGCAGAGAGATGTTCCCAGGGAGCACAGGCTGCAGAGGAAAGGGAGCCGGCAGGGAGGAGCAGGACGTGGGCATGGAGGGGTAAGTGGAGGGGAGGTGTGAGAATGAGGAAGCTCGGGGGTTGCAGCCAGGTGCAAGGCTGCCGTAGAACAAGCCTTTCCCTCGCGGTGCCCGGCTTTGCTTCGCCCTCCCTGGGCTGTAGTGCCAACCCGTTCTCGCTAGCAGCGATCTTTCCCCGGTGGTGCTTCTTGGCTCTGCCGCTTCCATGCCTGCAGCCCGGCCTGCATCAGCTGCCGCCCTGCTGGGAGCAGGTGCAGCTGCCTCCTCTGTCGCCCTGCTTCCCCTGGCCCTGCCTGACCTGGCACTGTGTAGCTAGTGGCTGTGGCCCAGCGGTTTCTCTTGTGTGGCAGGAGGGAGAGGCTGCCCTGGCTGTTCCGGCAGAGCCACTGCCTTTCCTTGCTGCGGCAGCTCTTCAGCCTGGAGGGCACTTCCAGCGGCCGGAGGCTGTCGCGCCTGGCAGCGCTCATGAAGGTCAACACGGCCGAGGAGTCTGAGGATGCGAGTCACGTGAGTGCCTCCTCTCTGCGGCAGCAGACGCGTTTCTGACATAGCTCCTTTCCCCTGGCCCGCCTAGAGTACCAGCAGGGTCTGCCCGGGGCGGCAAGAAGAGGCCAAACGCGACGGAGTGGTACCCGTCCCTGAACTTTGCTTTACAAACTTCCAGCAGACGTGCGTTGCTCTTCTTCCTGGTAGTCGCTCTCATGGCGTTTGTTTCACCATTGTAAGCGTTGGGCTGGTTGTGGCTTTAAGGCAGCACCCCGCTGGGGCCCTCGTCTCGCCACGGCCGCAGTTAGCAGCGGCAGTCCTAAGAACCGTTTGTCGTAGGGGTGAGAGCCCTGAGAGCAGAAGAGAAGAGAGAACCTGGCCGTTGGGTTTCTGCCCTGAGCCGTCTAGGCCAGAGAATCACCCTGGCGACATTCAGTCTTGTACAGTCTCCTGTCTGGACCGTTTTAGATCCTGTTGTCCTACATGGAATATGCGCGGTGCTGCCAGGACCTGGGCTGCCAGGAAGAGTGGCTGCAGTACGGGCGGGCGGCCATCCAGCTTAGCTCTGACGTCGAGCTCTTTGGAGGAGGGGTATTAAAGGCCGCCAAATTTGCCCAGGCCCTGAGCCATCTGAACCTCAGCCTGGGGAATCTGCCCCTCTCTGTCGACGTAGGTACGTACTGCCCCCGCTGCCTGCGAGAAGGCATCTCCGCAGAGGGAGCCTGTGCGAGCCTGCTTGTTTTCTTGGCAGGCTATCGCGCCAAGAGCCTGTGGATGGAGCTGGAGAAGCCCGACCTGGACTGCGAGGTTCTCGCCACGCTCTTTGCGGCGCTCTTTCTGCAGATGAGGTAATGCTGCTGCGGGACAGACTGCTGGTTGCGCAGGGTCGGGGGGCCACCTGAGATCCTTCTTGTGTCATTCTCTGCGCGCAGCAAAGAGGGCTGCTTGGTTTCTTATTGGATACTCGCTGGCTGTATGGACGCTGGTAAATTAAACAATGCCAAGGACCGTGGCTGGCTGTTGGGGAGCGTGAGTGTGTGCTGTGAAACTGCTGGAACAGTTGCTGGCTCGGTTCTGGCCCTTGCCAGGTAGCGCTTGCCGCAGGCAATTCCCAGGCCTGGTTTAGGAGCGAGCCTAGCGCAGGGAGGCGCTCGTTGTGTTGGGGGCGCTAGCCATGTTTGGTTGGGTGGACGCGGGCCTTTCCATGCCACGCGGCACCGGTGCCCGAGACGGCAGTCGTCCAGGGGGAGGTCTCGAGAGGAGCAGTTTCCGAAGCAAACGCGTCATGTGGGCGAGTGCGGAGGGCAGTGGGGAGCTGTGCGTGCTCTTTGGCCTGCTTTTCCTGACAAAGACTTTGATGGAAAGGTGAGTAGCTCTGCTGCTGGGCCAATGGGAAAGCACTGGCTTGCATGGGAAGGATGCCTGAGTTTTGCTCCGGGGCTTGCCGTTTGGGCCGGGGTCCCTGAGGCCTTTCTCCGGAGACTTGTTGCCAAAAGATGAACAACTGTCTGATGGAGAACCTCTGATGGCGATGCCAGAAAGAGCAGCGCAGGGAGAGCGGGATGATGGGAAGGGGAGCGGGGAGCGTCCGGAGGTGGTGACTGGGATCCCACCCCGCGGAGAGGCTCCATGGAGGCTCGCTGTGTTCCTCCGCAGGTACCCAGAATGTGAGGAAGTGCTGCGCAGGCTCGAGAAGCAGGTGGCTGCAGAGCACAGCATCATTGGGCAGGCATACTTCTTCTCCTGCTGCTTAGACCTGTTGCTTTACGCTGGTAAGTGCTCAGTGAGGAGGGCCCCAGAGAGCCAGGAGGCTTGCAAAGATGCTTTTTCTCCTGCTACAACACGGACGCCAGAGTCTCCAGCCACGCTTTCACTTCCTGGGCCGAGTCCCGGGCTCTTTGGCTCTGGGTGTGTCTTTGTCTGTCTTTCCTGCCTCCCCTGTCTTTGTTTGCATGTTCTACAGGTGATCCCAGAGTGATTTCAAAATGCTGGCAATTTCCCTCTTTGCTTCCCGTGTTTTGAGATTCCCCTTTCTGAAACCTCTTCCCAGGCTCGCTCTGCTCTGGCTCCTGGGGAGGCGGGCATAGCAGTGCTGGGGGATGTGCCTGACCAGGAGGCATCTAACAGCCTACGCTATGGAGTGGCTGTCGCTTGCTGGTCAATGGCAGCGTGTGTCTGTCAGCGCTCGAAAGCTGCTGAAGAAAAGGGAATAGATATTTGTGTGGCGCTTGACTAGCCCTGAGGAGCTAGGCTAGAACTCCAGCCCTTGCCTTGTTCCTGTTTGGTTTTGCTTGCTCTCTGAGTGGTTTACCTGCCCAGAAATTCTCCAGCTGTGCTTGAGCTTTGTCCTGCTACGAATGCCCGAGGGAAAACAAGGCAGCGGAGGGCGGCACTGCTTCTCTGCGATGCATTTGTATTACAGGCTGGGAGTACAAGTCATTTGAAGAGTGCAGGAGCTTCGTTGAGCAGAACGAAGCAAACCACATCCTCAGCTCGCACAACAGCATCCTGCTTGGACTGTATTCGTCCCTGGCTCTTTGGTAAGTTACAGAGGTGCTTAGACTGGCGAGAGGCCCAGGCAGTGGTTCTGGCAGGGGAGGTGGGAGCTCTGGGCCTGTCGTGTCCCCCGTGCCCTGTCCAACAAGGCGGCCGTCGCTGGGGTGTAGAGTACTTGATCAAGTACTCTACAAAACGTGTGTGTGTGTGTGTGTGTTTCTCTCTGGACGGTGTAGGTTTGGAAGGCTTGGGCAGTGGGCCGAGTTCCAGAAGCCCTTTGAAAAGGCCAAGAGGCTGCTGAAGAGAGCTGACGCCTCCGTTTTGGCCACCCAAGCATGCAGCCGGCTCCTGGAGTGCTACACGCTGGTGCTGCGGAACGACATTGAGCGCAGCTCGGCGAGGGCCCGGGAGAGCCGCAGCAGGGCTCTAAGGGTGAGGGAAGAGGAGGAGGGGGGTGTGCACGCTGTGAGGGGCCTCTAGGGAAAGCTGTGTTGCGAGCAGCAGTGGATTGGCAAGGCCAGGGCGAAGCAGCCGCGCTGGGATGGAGCCAGGCTAGAGGCAGAGTGTGGTAGTGGGTTAGAGAGGAACATGGCAAGAGGCTGCTCCCCCATGGGGCGGCAGCAAGAGGTGGTAGAGAAGGCAGTGAGGTGACGGGGGTCTTCCTGGGCACGTGAGGATTCCCTTGTGGGGATGGGAATGGTCTGCAAGACAGGAGAAGAGACTTGCACAGCCATGAGCTAGCTAGTGAGCCCTGCTGAAATGCCTGCTGCATGTGAGGGCTTATGGCTCGGGAGAGACTTGTGTGGTATCTCAGCCTTGCTAGCTGCGTGCTCCTTGTGCCTTTGCGGCTGCTTTCCCCTTTGGGGAATAGGTGCGGTCCTCAGTGCCGAGCCATCGCCCAGCTCGATGACTTCTGCTGACGTGCCTCTCCGTTGTTCTCTCGGTAGCTTGTGGAAGAGGTTTTTGCTCGGTGCTCTACAAGCCCCGTCTTCTACCCCAGAGCCTACCATCTGAAAGCGTACGTTTTCTGCATGCTGGGTAACAAAGACCAGAGCCTGTTGTGCCTCAGGCAGGGCCTCCAAGCCTGTGAGGCGAATGGCAACCTCCTGGAGAAGACTTGGCTGGAGATGAGCGCTGTAAGTGGATCCTCTTTGCCTCTGAGTTGCTCCCTGGGCAGAGGTTTGGCATGCCCTAGGAGAAGGTGGCGCGGACTGTACTCCGGCAGGTCCACGTAGGGAAAGCCCCCAGCGAGCTTCAGGAGCGTGTGCCGAAAGTCCTTGGCGAGCTGGTAGGGGCTGCTAGCCCTCCTCAGCAGGAGGGCAGTGGCAGCTGCGATGCCCTTCCCTCAGGAGGGGCTGGAAGGACACGCGAGGGAGCAGCAGGCGCTGCAGCATGCCGCTCCTTCCCAGCATCTCTGCTGGGCTGAGGAGCGGTGGAGTGGAATCTCTGCCTCTCCCTTGAGCCAGCTCTGGGAGCCAGCCTGAACCTGGCTGGAGGAGGTTTCCTTTGCGTTCCCTCTCCTTGCCCTCCCTGATAGGCTTTTGCAGCACGGCAAATTGGGTGATGGGTGGAAGAAGCTACTGCGAGAGGCCTCGCTTGCCTTCCCGGACCGCGCCTGTGGCTCTGGGGACCTCCTGTTCTTCGCGGCTCTCACTTGGGCTTTTGTTTTCCTCAGGAGCGGTGGTTCACTGGCAAGGGCCCCGTGGGAGACTTGTGGCTGGAGACAGCGCCACGTTTTCCCCAGCTGAAGCAAGCAAAGCCTGAAGTCTGTAGCTGCAGGTACCTGCTGAAGCTGCCAGCACGGCCGAGCGAGGATGCTCTTCCAGGGGTTAAATAAAGAAACACTGCCATCATCTCAGCGTTCTGTATGGAGTCACAGACCACAGCAAGAGGACGCTGAAGGCGTGCCACGAGAGTCTCTGGCCTGTGGTTTATTGGGAAAGCTAGGCGGCGGGGAAGCCACCACCCCCGTTGTTAGTGCTCACAAGAGTCGAGGGCTGTAAAGCAGTGCAAGAAATTCTCTCCCCCTCGCCCTAGTGCAGTTCCCTGTGGCGCTGTGTAAGCGCTTGAGCCGGCTGCAGGAGGAGCTTGGCCCTGGTGTAGGGCCAAGTGGTTGCTGAGGTGGGGAGGGTGGGAGGGTGTTTTTCTGGAAGCGGGACTGGTTTGAAGTGTTCCCTAGTCAGAAAAGTCAACAGCACTAGCGGCCTCATCCTGTTGCCCTCTCTGGTTGATGCGGATGAGAGCTCCTTAGTGGAGAATGGATGTACGTGTGTGCATATAGATGTAGCCAAGAGGGATGCCCCTGTGGGCGAGGGCGCTGCTTGTGCTGGGGTCGGCCCAGCTCCCAGCTGAGCTTGCCTTGGGGAGCAGCCAGCCCTTGCTGCTCACTGGCAAGAGAGAGCGTTGGCCTAGGCGTCGTCACGCTGCTGCGCGCTCTTCCTGAGGAGGCAGAGCAAGCCTGCTCGGTCGGCCTGCATCGTCAGTCTCCCGTACGGGTGACCGCTTTGCCTGCCTCGTGGGAAGGAGGAAGGAGGAAGCGTGTGAGCTGGGCTGGCAAGCAGCGTTCCGAACCTGGGCCTGGCTCGGTGTGTGTGCCTGGCTGTCGCCAGCAGGTTGCAGTTGTGTGTGTTGGGTGCAAGTGACTTGTGCTTGCTTGGGAGACTTTGGTGGGCCCCGAGGCAGCAGGGGGAGCCTTCTGGAGGCAAGAAGAGAGACCATCTTGGTAGCCTCTCTCTGAGGGCTGAGGCAGCAGGAAAGAAGGCAGGCTGGTTTCTGCTGTCAAGTGCTCTGCTGTTTGAGGTCAGCAGCGCAAGGGCACAGGCTTGTCTAAAGCACCTGGTCCCCCAGGCCTGGGAGGGGCTGGTGCTCCCTCGCCTGGCCATTGCCTGAGGGAGAGGCACAGTCCGAGAGGGACACTGGAGGCTGCCTGGGCAAGCAGCCGCTGAGTGTCACCGTGTGGCAGGCACGCCAACTCGTGCAGCTGCTCCTCTGAGCGACTGGGGAGAAGGGCAGCTTTGGCGCGCGCGGAGCGCGGCCTTGGCTGCTAGCCCTCGTCCCCCGTAGAGCCCGGCTCTCCTCAGTGCTGCTGCTTTGGTGGCAGCAGTTGTGTGGCTCGGGGCAGCGGCTAAGGTGGACGGGGAGCTGCCTTTGCCTGCCTGGAGGCAGAGGGCCGTGCGTGAGCCAGGGTGCCCAGCGTGACTCTGTTTCCCTGGGGCATGCAAGGTTTACAACAGCGTTCTCACTCGGAGCAGGGACCTGGAGCTGCCTCCTGCTGCGGCTTTGGACTTTGTCTTGCCCTCTCTGATACGTCGGTGCGCCGTGGTCCTGGCCCAGCCCTGTCCATCTCCTCCCGGCCTCCCCCAGGAGCCATGTGGATGGAGGTTGGCTGTGTCCCCCGCTGCCCCCCCGGAAAAGCCCCACTTCTTTTTGCAAAGAAATACAAGTCCTCCGAGCAGCCCTGGAAATGTCCCGCTGCGTGCTGCAGTGGCCGTGCTTTTGGGGAAGCCTGGGCTGCTGGCTGTCAGCACGTCTGTTAGGCCCTTTGCGCTTGGGAACGTGGGAAGCAGCTGCTGTTTCGGCCACGGGTGGAGGTCAGTCGCTGTGCGAGCCTCCTTCAGCTCTGTACGGGAGACAACTGCGTCGCGCTAGCCACCTCTGAGCAACCGGCTCGGCGTAGGGAGGGAGCGGGGGGTAGCTTCCCGGCAGTTGCTGGGTAAGCGGTGCCTTGCCGAGGCTGTCACTGTTAGCCGGATCAGCGTAGGCGACAGTGGACAGGTAAATGATGACACGCGGACGATGTCACTGTGAGCCGACTGTGACCTCCCCCGGCCCCTTGGTGACAGAGGGCCAGCCGCGCCTCCCAAAGGCCAGTGCGCAACGCTGTGCAGTGGTGTCTGGTCGTCCTCCCTGGTGGGCACGGTGGGTCGTCTTGTACTGAGGTACCGCAGGTACCCCAGGGCGCTGACGATGTCTTGTGCCTGGGAGCGAAGGTCAAAGCACTGCTCAGAACTGGGGGAAGTAGCTGCTTACGTCCCCGACCTGCTTTTGTCTGAGGACTTGAAGCAGGAGAACCGTTGCGTTCAGAACTTCCATGGAGTGCTGCTCTTTGCTGATGTGTCAGGTGGGTCAAAGCGTTATGAAGGGCGGGCACTGAGGAGGAGTCCCCGACCCGAGCCGCTGGGACTTAGCGGGCCTTTTGGAGCCCTGGTCGTCCCGCCTGTGGTAGAGAAGGGGTCAAAGGAGATGTCGTTTGCCGCTGAGGTCTTCCGCTTTGGGGAAGTAGCGCTCGGACGTAGCTGAGGTCACAGCCCGGGGGTGGTCTTTGCTGGCAGCAGCCCTGCGGCCTGCTTGTGGTCAGCCGTCTGCTCAGAGCAGCGTGCGTTAGGGAGCCCTGAGGCTGCCGGAGCAGCAGCTTGGGCCCGTGCTGTTGCCTTTAGTGCTCTCTCTGGAGCTTTGGGGAGGTGTGAGGTGGGCCAGGCTCTGGCTCATGGAGGCCTGGGAGAGGAGGCCTGGCTGCCTTGCCTCCCCCTTGTTAGTCTTTGTCAGGGCAAACTTGGAGGAGCAGCTGCTGCGCAGAGGAGCTGGCTGGCCAGGTGCTGCGTTAGTTGGCAAAGGCCTCGTGGGCTTTCTAGCTCAGGGTGTTGCCTGGCTGTAGGCAAGAGGGGAGGCAGCCGGGGGACGCGCTGGAGGGTGGCAGCCAAGTGCAGGAGCTAGGCGTAACGGGTGGGTGTGAGCATGGGGAAGGCGCCCGTCAGCGAGCGCTCAGAAGCGCGGGTGGAATTAGAGGGCTGTGGCTGCTGTCAGGGGCGCGCCTGGGTTCTCCCGGAGCGTGGTTCTCTTGGCTGGCTGAAAGCGACGTGGAAAGTGCCAGGTCCTTTGGCCCTGTAGACGCGTCCTGATTTCTTTGTGCCTGTGTGTCCCTGTTGCAGGTTTCACTGCTCTGACAGAGAAATTCAGCCAGAGCATCAGCATAGAGCGGGGTGCGGATGAGGTAACGCAAACCCTCAATCGCTACATGGGTGACATTTTGGAGGGTAAGTGCCGTTCTGCAGGACTGTGTGGGATTGGGCCACGACGAGAGGGAGGTGCTGGGCAGCCTGCTGCTGCTGCTGCTGCTGCTGCCGCCGCCGCCGCCTCCTCCTTGCGCGGGCTGGGGGTTCCTATGGGGCTGAGAGCCGCCAAGAGCAGCTGGGCTCTTCTGGCAGGTGCTTTCTGCTCCCCACAAAGACTAAGGAGGTGCCCGCTTTCTCAGCACCCACCCTTGGGCTTGTGGAGTGACCGCTGTTCAGTGATGGAGGAAGATTTTGCTGGTGTTGGGGCGCAGGGGGGAGCGGGGGCATCTAGCCAGTGTTAGTGCCCAAATGAGCTGGGGATGGGGGCGCTGACCAAAGTGTGCGTTGCCTTCCCTGGGGCCTTGTCACAGGGCACAGTAGCGTAGGTCCCAGGGCTGTGGTCCCTGTGAGCAGTGTAGCTGCTACGTTTGCTAAGTTGTGCCCCCAAAGCACCGCTGCTCTTGTGCTGCTGTCTGAGCAGAGCGGCTTGTCCTGCGGCCTTCCTGAAGAAGGCCTAGCTGCAGCTCTTCTTGTGTTTTTTTTTTTGGTCTGCAGAGCTGCTGGCTTTTGGTGGAGACATCTTGAAGTTTGCAGGTATGTGTGCGTAAAAGAGACGTGGCCTTGTCTGCTGCAGCTGCAGACGAGTGCGAGGGGAGAGGGGAGACAGAGCCGCGAGCCGGCAGAGCCCCGAGGGGTGGCTCTGCTGGCACGCAGGTGCCCAGGGGGAGCTGCCGTCCCGGGCCCTGGCGGCGTGGCTGCAGTTGTAGCTGGCGGGGCAGAGGGGGAGGTGTGCCTGTGGCCAGGGTGCTGTAGTTGAGGAGGATGCCTTCACCCAAACGCGTTTTCCCTGGCACGCCTGCTGGCTTCCGCTGTCCCGGCCGGTGGGTGCAGGTCAGGGAGCGTCAGGTGTCACGAGAGCCGTCCCTGTCCCCTCACTTTCCCCAGGGGATGCTGTGCTGGTGCTGTGGAGAGCAAAGCACACGCAGCTGAGAGACACCATCAGCCTGGTGCTGCAGTGTAGCCAGCAAATCCAGGAGAAGTACAGGAACCGTGAGACGGACGTGGGTCTGAAGCTCCGACTGAAGATAGGTACGGGGAGTGCTGGATTAGGCTGCTGCGCGTTCTCAGGCAGGCGTTCACGAGCTGCCTGCATGCAAAGTGAGCCGGTGGCTGGCCAACGTGCCGGTGTGGGGCCCCTGATTAGGACCCCCTCCCCGGCCACGATCGATCCTGAATCCATCAAGTGGGACGCCTGCGCTCGAAGCAGTTGAGCGGAAGAGCCTGGCTCCAGGGCTGAGCTTCAAAGTTGGCCTGGGAGGAGCTGAGCTGTGGCGGGCTGTGGAGGTAAAAATGCTCTCTGCATCAGTTGTGCTTGTCTCTCACCAGGGATCTCTGCAGGGCATATGTCCCTCCTGACTGTTGGAGACAAAAAGCAGCAGCACTTCCTGATCCTTGGCCAGGCCGTGGGTGAAGTGTGGCAGGCCCAAAACCTTGCCAATGCAAGTGACGTGATCCTGTCAGCCAGCTGCTGGGAGCTCTGTAACCGGAACCAGATCAAGACCAAGAGACTTAAAGGCCAAAGCGCTGTGAAGGTGGGTGGGACGGCCTCTGGAGCAATTCTGAGGGCCTGGGCGTGGACGTGGCTGTGAGGGAGGAAGGTGTGAGAAGGGCGAGGAGACGCGCGTGGAGGGAGTTCTAGGTGTAGAGGTGCTCCCGTAGGTGGGGAGCAGTAGCTGCTGGGGAGCAGTTTTGTCTCAGGGTTGTCTCTGGATTCTGCTGGGTGGCTTTGAAGAGGGGGTCAGGAGGCGCTGGAAGAGTTTGCCTCAACGGGTACTGTCCTCTGTGGGTCCTGGAGCTGTCCTCGACGCGTTTTTGTACTGTGTGCCTTTAGGTTACAGGCATGGAACGGATGTCTCTGTCGGAACGCGAAGACATCTTCTCCAAGTTTACCCGAGCCCAGCTGAACTACAGTTCTCCTGAGGCGTCAGGTGAGGCCCGTGTTCATGACGTTCTGTGGCTGCCCAGAAAGGTGGGGGCGGGCTTGTTCAGGGGCCAGCGAGGAACGCCCTCTGCCCTCTCCCCCTTGCAGTCAGCATTTGTGCCTTTGGCCCTGGTGCACTTCAGCGGAGGCACTCGCTGCTTCCCCCTGCTTCCAGGGGCCTGCTCTGGCTGAGCACCTGCAGGAGGAAGAAATGTGCAACTGGAGGAGACTTTCTCTCCCTGAGTTCCAGTGCCAGCCCCTGCTTTCCAACTGCTTTTCCCTAGGCAGGCTCGTAGTGCCAGCCTGCCAGTGACCGCCTGGATTTTCCTTCCCTAGGCATCCTGAGGCCTGCTGTTTCCCTGGCCCCTCGGCATGCTCTGGGGAAGTTGCTGCGGAAGTACGTCCCCGCATCTGTTCTGAGGAAGGTATGGCCACAGCTGCCGGGAGCTGTGTTTATTTTGCCCCGAGGGGAGGAGTTATTCCTTCCGCTGAGAGCGCGTGCTGCTGCCCACGTGGGGGCTCTTGCTTGGTGTTTGCTGGGGGCAGTCAGCTCTCGGGGAGAGCTGGCTGCTGAAGGTGTGCTGCTCTCGTCTTCCAGATTGATGACAGACAGCCCCTGGACTACTTGTCCGAGCTACGGCCGGTCACCTGCCTCTTTGTCAAGCTGCAGTTTGCTGCCGATGTCAACTTAACGCAGATCTGCAAGGCTATCCAGGACAGCAGCGTGATGATGCTGGAGATCATCCGTCCTCACAAGGGCGAGATCAACAAAATCTCCATGTTTGATAAAGTGAGTGTGGGGGAGGAGCCCACCCCGCAAAAGTGTGGGCAGCAAACGAGAGGGCAGTGGCTCTCTCGGTCTACTGAGCAGCGGGGAAAGGAGAAGCAGCTCTGCCTCGGCGCTGGGATCAGCACCCTCTGGCTGGGGGTTGCCCTGAAGCTCTGCTGCTCTCGGCAGCGGCTCGACTCGCACGGCATGAGCCGTTTGCCGTAGGCGCTGTCCCAAGCTGTGCTGCCGCTGTCCTTGGCAGGGCTGCACGTTCCTGTGCGTGTTTGGACTCCCTGGAGAGAAGCTGCCCGACGAAAGCGTTCACGCCTTGGAAAGCGCTGTTCAAATCTCCAAGGCGTGCTCCTCGAGGCCTAGGAAAATCGAGTGAGTGGGGAGGCGCGTTGCCTGGGACTGCGCGGGGGAAGGAGGGAGGGATGGTTTCTCAGCGAGACGTGCCCTCTAGCTTGGCCTCCTCTGTCCCTGGGAGGAAGGAGACAGTGCCCTGAGAGGTGCCCTTCTTGCCCGCGCCGAGGAGGCGTGCTGAGGCTGGCTGGAGTCAGGGACTTTCCGCCCGTCACAGCTGTGAGGCCTTAGGGGAAGGGTTGAAAACTGCCTGGCTGCTCTCGGGAGCCCCTTTCACCTGGGGGCGTTACGCTGCGGAGCTCTGCAGGTCCCCGAGGTCTGCCCTGCCAGGGCGGGAGGTGGTGCGAGGGGAGCCGGGTGAAGGGGTGAAGGTAGGTGGGCAGGCAGGCCTGTGCGCGGGCGCTGCTGAGCGCCTGTCGCTCTCCGTGTGTGTCAGGGCCGTGTCTGTCGGGGTTACCAGCGGGACGGTGTTCTGCGGAGTCGTAGGCCATCGCGTGAGGCACGAATACACAGGTACGAGGTGTTTGGCTGAGGAGCGGGTGGCTGGGCTGGGTCTGTTCAGCCGGAGCAGCGTGTCAAAGGAAGAGGCAGAGCGGCAGGGAACACCCTGTTGCCCGTATGTGCTGGGCTGGGACGAGGCCTTGGCCTGTGTCCTGTGGGGAATGAGGGAGGCAGAGCGGGCGCCGCTGCGGTGCGGGGGACCAGGCTCAGAGCCTTGTTGTTCCTGCTGGTTGTGCTGCCAACGGTTTGGGGCTTGCCTGTGCTGGAGGTGATGCAGCCGTTGGCGGTGAAGGGTGGAGCGGGTTGGTTTCATAGGTACGTGAATGCGTGCTCTCTCTCTGTGGCAGTCATTGGCCAGAAGGTGAATCTGGCAGCCCGGCTGATGGAGCACTACCCTGGGCTGGTGTCCTGTGACGCAGCGACGTACGCAGCCTCTAGGCTGCCCCGATGGTGCTTCGAGGAGCTGCCGGAGGCAAAGATGAAGGGGGTTGTCGATCCTGGCCCCGTGTATCAATACCTGGGGGTGTCGGCGAAGTCGTGAGTGTCCTGTTTGAGCGGGCTGGTTGGGGGCAGGGTGGCACACAGGGTCCAGTCTTGGTCCGCAAAGAGGAGTTGTGCAGAGCTGGCCCCCGCCCACCCCTCCCATCGCTGGGGCTGAGAAGATGGAAAGGCAGAGCACGGGTACGCTTTTGGCCTGCCTACGCTGGTGCCTCCTGCTGTAAGGAGACGGGGAGTGATGCCGGAGGGGTGGAGAAGGCTTTTAGGTGTCCGTAGGCACAGAGGGGCCTTGCAGCCCCGGTCCAAACGGCTTCCAGCTGTGCTTTCTGCCCTGTGCTTGCTCCATTGCGCGCAAGACTAACGCAGTGGCAATTCTGCCCCAGGGAGGTTTTCTCCCAGCTGCTTCCGAGCATGACGCTCCCGGAAAGCTTTTGGTCAGGCCAGGACTCAGTTCCTGAGTGCCTCCTGGTGAAAGTTCAGGTGTTCCCCTGGGCCAGGGTTTGGCATCCTCTTTGGAGGCCGTTTGGAACGTTGACGTTGCCGGCCCCTTGCAACTTCAGAAAAACTCGAGCCCAAGGTGCCTGGTGCTTGGCGCCTTGGCCCAAGAAGTGACCCTTGTCGTCCTGTTGCACGTCGTGGCTTGAAGTGTTTTTTTCTTGCCCGTCTTTGCCTTGACAGCAGCTGTTGCAGGGCCCCGCTTCTCGAAAGCGCTGCCTGTGAGCAAAGGCCAGGGAAGCAGTAGGCAGGACCAGAGACTTGTTTGGCTTGTCCTGCGGGGTGCAGCAGTGTGCTAGCCAGCGGCACTGCCTGGCTTCTTGCTCGTGTCTCCGCTTCCTTGGGCTTTGGCCTGTGGCGCTCGAGTCTTGATGCTGTGTGGTGTCCCACTGTGGCCGTTGGGCTTCTTCCTGGCTGCAGCTTTGCTAGTGCTCGTTTGGTGTTTGCGCTCTCTGCTGGGCCAGTGGGAGCGTGGGCAGGATTCGCTCCGGCTCGAAAGAAGAGCGGGTCCCCGGGAGCGCACCCTCAGCTCCACGCGTGGCTCTACGTCCTCCAGCTTCTGCCTACTTCATTGGCTTTTGTTTTTCTCTTCCTCCCGCTAGCATGTTTGGCATGGATGTTACGAAGGAGAGGCCCAGCTCTTCCCCGTTGCTCGGTAGGTGGAGAACGCCTTGGTCTGCTGAAGGCCAATTTGTTGCCGTCGGTACCTGTTAGTTCCGCTCTGGGAACGGAGAAGCTTTTGCGAGGGATGGCGTTGCCTGGCGTGGCCCTAAGGGTTTGGTGCATACCTTGGCTCCTAGCTGGTTCCTGTCTTTGGGGTTGGGCCGCAGCTAGAGGTGGGAAGCAGGGTGAGGCGTGCGCCGGATGCTCCCTGCCGTGCTGCATAGCTAGCGTGGCGGGACCTTTCCAGTGTGCAGTTGCTCACAGCCTCAGGGCTAAAGGGATGGCCGTAGTTGGGATCGGGGAGGAGATTTCCTTGGGTCCGACTGACCCGCTGCGGCGGCGAGAGAGAAGGGTGCCGACGGCTGTTTGCTTTTCAGCTCGCTGCAACGGGTCGCTTTCTTGTTTGCCTTCCCAGGTCGGGAGGAGGAGATTGCCCTCTTTGAAAGTTACTTGAAAGCCTATGTGGATAAGAAAGCAAGCCACATCATGGCGTTTGAGGGCGTGACGGGCTCTGGAAAGAGCCATTTACTTACGGAGCTTGCCTCTTTAGGCCAGGCTGCTGGGCTCAGGTGAGTGTTGCTGACCGGGAGCTGTGGAACGCTTTCGCTGCCCAGCCGCTGATGTCCGTGGGCTACTGGAGCCCCTCTGCCCTCTGCCCGGGTGCGTGGCCCTTGGACTGCAGCATCCCTGCAAGGCCTGCAGGAGCTGCTGCTGAGGAGCAGCTGCGTGCCCTCCTGCTGCCTCTTGAGGGAGCTAGAGGTGGCTCCTGGAGCCACTGCTGTTGAGCTTCCTTCTTTGGGCCAGGCCCCAAGCAAAGTAGAGCCCGAGCTCAGTCAGGGCTTTTGGCCGTAGCTGCGGAGCCAAGAGAAGAAACCCAAGTGGCCCTGGATTCCGCCTCTCCCCTAGAGCTTAGTGTGAGAAGCCTGCGGCTGCTTGGGTCCCTCTCTGAATCTCAGTGCCTTTTGCTTCTGCATGGCAGGGTAGTGGCTGTGGAAGCGCTGGAGCTCAACCTGAAGCAGGTCTACTCTGCCATGCACATGGTGCTGGCTGTGGCCATGGGCCTGCAGGCCTGTAAATCGTGCAGTGCCAGAGAGCTCGCCCTGCAGGAAAAGCTCCAAGGGCTGGTGGAAGAGAGCAGCTACTGCCTCCTCAATGTGCCTTTCGTCGTTAAGGTGAGAGCGAGAGGCCTCTGTGGCCGTGGCGAAGGCCTGCTTGTGAGCCGTCCTGTGGCTGTTGTGGTTGGGACACCGTGCTGGGGAGTGGGCTTAGCTCCGTGGTGGGAGTAGCAGGAGGGTAGCACAGGCTGGGCTTCTGTTTGTGGGTCCAAAGAGGGGGGCGAGGGGGCTCCTTGTTAGGGGTGAGTGCAGGTGCCAGGCTGCTGCAGGCAGTTCCTGGTGTCTTGCTCAGCAGCCTGGAAAGGGCATTGCAGAGAGGCTTTGAGAGGGGGCCGATGAGCTGGTGCTGAGTTCACTGGTGCGTGAGCAGCCTGCTCCCTCGCGCGATTGCCACGGCGAGGGAAGAAGCTCTTCTCCCCCCTCATGCCTCCCTGCAAGAGCTCTGCCAGAGACCCTCAGCAGAGGGCCTCCGTTGTAGGCTCCCGGTGACGTGCGCGCTGCGTCTCCTCTCCACTGTGTGGGGGGAGAGGTAAGATGCTGAGGGCAGCAGAGGCGTTTTGCTCGCTTGGACTTGCGTGGTGGGCAGGTGTGCTGAACCGCCCTGAAAGGCTGTTTCTCTGTGACTCTGCTTTTCTGGCCAGTTTCCCCTGTCGGAGAAGGTGTCCAAGATGAGCGGCGCTCAAAGGACAACGGAATTGGGGTTGGTTTTCAAGAAACTGCTACAGAAGGTGAGCCGTTCTCCCCATCCTGGGTCAGAGAAGGAAAGCAAGGCCGCAGGCTGAGGGCTCTGCAGGAGAGTGGTGGGAGCTGGTGGGAGGACAGTGTACTGGAGTCATTGCCCTGCAGAGGCTAAACTCCGCGTGCCATGCCCCCTGATAACTTTGCTCCTGTGAAGTTGGAGGGCATGTGCTCCGGAGGAGGAGGAACGGTGTCTTTCCGTGCCACCGTGCCCGAGGGACCTTAAGAGTCTCGGAGCACGGAAGAGCGGGTGAGATTCCGAACGAAGAGGTAGCTGGGGAGAGGAGAGCGACTTCTGCGCGTCCTCTGTGTGGGGAGAGGCCGGCCAAAGTCTGTCCTGTGGAAGATGCTTGAGAATCCCTCAGAATCCACCCAGACCAACGTGCTTGTTTCAGATCGTGGAAGACGAGCTTGTCCTGTTTGTCATCGACAACGCGCACTACATCGACTCTGCCTCCTGGGCTGTTATGTCGCATGTGCTCAGAGATGTCCCGCTCTTTGTGGTCATGGGCTTTGCTCCTGCTCGCTACGGAAGACAGAGGCTCTGCGAAGCTGCAGCAGACATCATGAAGTTGCAGCAAACGACCCACGTTCATCTGGGAGAGCTGAAAGCTTCAGCTGTTGTGCAGAAAGCCTGCCGGGAGCTGGGAGTTGTCAGCGTGCCCAGGGCCCTAGAGACGTAAGTCCCAGGCGGGGCCTCGGAGCTCTTTGCGAGGGGTTGACCCGCTGCAGAGGGCAGGAGGGAACGAACGTGGTGGGGCAGTGGGGGGCGATTTGTTGCTGGGGCCGAGGCTCTCACTGGTGCCGGAGAGCATCTAGGCTGTTGGGGCCAGGAGAGACGAGGCTTGCAGCTCTGTGCCTTGGGCACTGCGCGCGACTCTTTTCCTGCGCGTTCCAGCAACCGCTGTATCTTCCGGGCAGCTCAGATGCCAAAGGCAGTGGGAGTGCTGGCCTGTTCAAAAGGGAGGTGTAGCTGTGGCAAAGAGGCTGGTCTGAAACGTGTCCCACCTTGCTTTGCCTGTGTCAGTCCCTGCTGGATCTGCTCCTTTCCAGGTTCCTGATGCAGAGAAGCTACGGGATCCCATATTACTGCGAGGAACTGCTGAGCGACCTTAAGCGCCACGACATGCTCTTGTTCCACCTGCTGCGGAAGGGCGAGAAAATGGAGGACAAGTGGGAGAGCCTCTTCAGTAAGCGCCGTTGTGGCTGACGGCCTGGTTGCTGTGGCGCATCTTCCAGAGCGCGTTGTTGCCCTGGGCTTCCCCTGTGAAGTTGGCCCAGGCTGGTGTTGCAGCAGTAGAGGCCTTGGCCTGGCTCAGGCGTGGGCTCCTGCATGCCTTGCTGCTGGGCTAGCCTAAGCACAGGCTGGGGAGTTTGGGTGGCTTTGTGGGGCGAAGCAATGCGGACGGGGCAGAAAATTGCAAAGGAGGGGAAGAGACGCTCCCTGGCACTGAGCTAAGCCCTGGTATTGTCTGGAGGCAGCATGAACGGGGGCGGTTATTGTGGAGCAGGGCGGAGAGTGGCGTGGCTGCAGTGTTCCTTGCGTGCAGCCGCGCGGTGGATTTATGCTGCCACGGAGCGCAGGGCCCAGCTGCTGTAAGACCTGCCCGGGGGGGGGATGAATGCTAAAGGGTGGAAGATGGAGGGCAAGCAGGAGGTGACGGCCTGAATCGTCTCCCTTTGAAAATCGCTTTACGCTGCTCTCTTGCTCCGCTCAGCTTCTGTAACGGAGGCTTCCCCTGCCGCAGCCTCCTGGAGCTCCAGCGCGGGGAAGGAGCGCAGGGTGTGCACCATCAGACCTGACGTGAACCTGCAGAGCATCGTGCTTCCCTCCACCTTGAAAGGTGAGGGGCCGAGCCCCGCTGCGGCGGCTGGCGGCTGCACGGAGGTTCTTTCCCGGGGCATGGGCTAGAGAGAGGCTGGGTGTCTGTGTGCCCTGGGTTGCGACTGCCCAAGGGGTTTGGTCCCTAGGAAAGAAGGCTACAAATGTAGCGTCTGGTGTGGGGAAGCTAAGGCAGCCTCGGCAGCCTCAGGCTTGGGAGGGGGCAAGAGAGAGAGCTGTGGCTTGTTTTTGACAGGGATTGCGCTGGCTGAGGTGGACAGCATGAAGCCCTCGGAGCGGATGGTCTTGAAGTGCGCAGCCGTCATCGGGCCGACGTTTACCACCGAGCTGCTGTTACGCCTCCTTCCCAGGTGGACCAGGACCAAGATGAACAAGGCGTTGAATGTCCTGGTGAGAGGCAACATCTTGAAGTGGCTGAATGCTGGGAAGGTGCCAGAAGGCAGCAGTGTTCCCACCAAGGGGCCCGCCACCTCTCTGGAGGAAGAGAGCGGTAAGTGGTGATAATGCGCCCCCGGGAGCGTGGTAGGCTCCTGCTGCTCCCGGCTGTGTGCCTGGCGGGGCTCGCCAGGGCACGCTGCACTGCCCCCTCCGGTGGTGTGTAATGGGCCAAATGGCCGGCCTTGCTTCTGCTGCCAGCAGCCTCGGCAGCTGCTTGCGGGAGTGCAGCTGAAGGCTGTGCGTTGGGAGGGAGAGCGCAGGGCAGTAGCCTGTTGCGCAGGCTGTGCTGGTGTCGGCAAGGCAAACGGGTCCCTTTCACCCTAGCGCTGCGAGGCTCCGAGTGCAGGAGCGCTGGTTTCCTGCCAAGGATCCACGCCAAGGCCTGTCTTTCGTCCCCCGGCTGTGGCCCCAGCTGTGGCTGATGTGAAGCCCCGTTGCCTTTCAGGTGCCCAGAAGCGGTGCTTGGGCGAGACCGAGAAGACCGCGAGGCTGCAGTCTGGCGTCCTGACCTTCTGCGCCCCACTGCTGCGGGAGGCTGCCTACGAGCTGTGGCCCAAGGGACAGAGGGTGGCCATGCACCGCAAGTGCGCGGCCTTCCTGGAGAGGCAAGCGCACAAGTGCCAGTGCTGTGGCGGAGGGGACTTTGTGGCCTTCCACCGCTTGGCCCTCGGCAGCGCCCGGGAGGCAGAGAGCTGGGACGACCGTGCCAGCGAACGCTGCTCGTCCAGCTGGGAGGCCTCCCTGCTCAGAAAGGAGGAGTTGAAGAGGGATGAGCTCCGTGCCACTCCGGGTATGCTAGCTGCCGTGCTTTGGAGCCTGGGCCCTCCGCACTGTGCTTGCGCAATTAATGGAAGCGCCGCTCTGTCTCAAGCGCCGTCCGCAGAAGCGTTTTGCTGAAGCCTAGGGATGCTGTCAGCAGAGGGGAGAGGCTTCCCTGAGACTAGCTTAGTCCTCCACTGAGGCCAGCTGCACCAGCAGAGCCATGCTGTGGGCACAGCGTAGAGCCTCTGTGCCCCGGAACGCCCTCCTGCGTTTCCCTGGAATGACCGGAGAGCAGCCCATGTCCTTGCAGTGACAAGAGCCTTGCGGTGCACCCCCCGGCCCCGCAGGCTGAGGCGCCTTTCCTGGTGGGTGTGCTACGCTTGCCCAAAACGTAACAGCCCTGCCGGGAAGGCAGCTCTCGGGGGAAGAGGCCAGGAAGAGAGCTGCCGTTGGTCCCTTTGACTCTGCTCTCCTCCCCTTTCGGATGGAGCATGGCAAGATGCAGCTCTTCCCGCGTGTGAGGTGAGGAAGCGTTTAACTCGTGCTTTGTTTCCAGGTACTGCAAAAGCCCTGCAGAAAGAGAAGAGCTTCTTGGAGGAGACTTTTCGGTGAGGAGAGTAGGTTTTGGTTACGTTGGGAAGTCAGCGGGCTCAGGGTCTGCAGAGGGGGCAAGTGGAGTTTGCAGTTGTGCCTGCTGGCTGTGACTCTAGCTCAGGAAAGAGCTGGCCTGTTGGGTGGGAGCTGGGATGGGGTGGCCCTGGAGATGAGCCTCTTGGAGGAAGCCAGTGGGATCAGGGTGACGATGGTCACGTTAGGGCGGAGCCAGCCCTGCCTTCCTAGCTGTAGGAGAGCAATGTTGCGAGGTGTGCAGGGGCAAAGCAGCCAGCGGGAGCAGGGGGGCTGCTGGAAGGTGGCAGAAAGGCCTGCTTGACTTCCTCCCTGTGGCCAAGAGCAGCGTTGCTCCAGAGCAGGGTCAGCAAAGGCACCAACAGCATCGCGTCCTCGTGGATCTTGTTACCGCTAAAGCCAAAGGAATAGTTTGCTAGGGCTTGAAAGGGGCGATGTTGCTCCTCGCCCCCGTTTTGCCCTGCCTGGCCCCGCTCGCCTTGGGCTCTGGGGCTACGGCGCGCGAGAAGACTGCTCAGCGCGCGCGGGTTGACGTTGCTGCAGTGGAAGAAAACGAATCTTGCGCCCAAGCGCTGTGTTAGTGAGTGGTACTGGCTTGCAGTCAGGGCAGAGCCACAGCTCTCGAGCGAGGAGGGAAGGCAAGAGCGGAAGGGAGGGAGGAGCACAGGGGGAAGACGGAGCAAGGATGGGGGGAGCCAGGCCACTCGGGGGTCGCCCGTGTCAACTGTAATGTGGAACGCTGCTGGGAAACTGTGGTTGTGAATGCGGGGGGCTGAAAGAATAAGCGGCCAGCCCTCTGCACGCCTGGGAAGGCTGTGAAACCCAGCGCTCCCGTATGACGCGCGTGTGCACAGGGCCTTGCTTGTGCTGCGCTAGAATATGCTGTTAGTCTAGGCAGACGGAGCGGTATAGGTGATGCTAGCGTGCGTCGTCTTTCTGCGTGATCTTTGTCTCTGAGTAGAGCGGCAGAGCAGTTTCTGGCCAGGACGGAACGCGTACCTACGGTGCCCAGCAAGGCCAAAGGGACGCCCGGTGCCGCGTGTGCCTGTGAATGCAGGGCCATTGTGGATTTGGTGCTTGTGCCGCTGGCTCACCACCACATGGCAATGGGCAACGATGGCAGAGCCCTTTATTACCTGCTGGAGTGCGCGGCTGCCTACTTGCACGTCTCCGACAACTACCTGGTGAGTCGCCCTGCTTGCCGGAGCCCACTGCACAAGGAGGCCTCTCAGTTGCCTTGTCCTGGGCAAGCCGATTTTGCCATTGCACTAGGACGTGCCTCTGTGGGGACTTGGGGCTGAACCGCTGGCGTCAGAGCCAGGCTTCTCCCCCCCGTTTGCCTCTCCTGGGGCAAGGGAGGCGGGGCAGAGAAGCAGGACCTTTGCACAAGGCACACGCGCCAGGAGGTGGTGCGAAGGAGCACTCGTGCCCGTGGGCTGTGTTAGGGTGGGCATCGCCAGGGGCAGATGCGTGCCCTCCTCAGAGAGCTGCTGGAGGCAACTGGGAACGATGGGGCTGGATGCAGGCTCTGCACCGACGCTCACCTGCTCTCTGTGTGCTTGTTCCAAGGCCTTTATGAACCTGAAGAAAGCAGAGGTCGTGAGGAGCTCAGCGGCTGAGAAAGCCGATGTGCTTGCCTGCTTTGAAGAAGCCACCTTCCTGAGCCTGAAAGGGGAGGTAAAGTGCCAGGGAGGTTCTGAGGGCTCTGCTGGTGGGTGGAGTTGGACGCCTTTGTGGGGGGTGGCGGCAGCGGCGATAGGCCTGGCATTTTGAGGCACGGCCGCTACCAGCAGCCTTTCCTGTGAGCGCTTCAGCCTCCGGCCAAAAGCGGTCGAGGCCCTCGGCCTCGGTTCAGGCAGAGACTTGAAATGTGGTGCGTGCTCAGTCGGAGCCCTTTGGGACTGTCTGAAGAAGCCTTCTCCTGTGCAGGTCTGCTACAACATGGGCTGCGTGGAGCTGGCAAAGAAGACGCTCAGGAAGGCATTGAGCCTGCTGAAGAGAAAATTGCCCCTCACCTCAGCTGGCGTCGTCTTCCAGTTTCTGCTGGAGAAGTCAGAGCGTGCCTCCCACAGGAAGAACAAAGAGTCCTCCCTTCATCAAGAGGCAGGGTAAGAAGCCGAAGGGAAAGAGAAGGGAAGGAAGAGGCGTTTGCTGCGTGGTGCCGGGCACCTAGGCCCACACCTGCCTAGGCTTAAGCCCAGACTTTCCCTGAGCATAGGTGTTAGCATGGGGAAAGCTGCTGAGGGACCTGGAGGCTCCTGGGTGGGGGGAGCGGGCACGTGTTGCCTTGTGGGGGATGGTGGGGGTGAGAGCAGAGAGATGTTCCCAGGGAGCACAGGCTGCAGAGGAAAGGGAGCCGGCAGGGAGGAGCAGGACGTGGGCATGGAGGGGTAAGTGGAGGGGAGGTGTGAGAATGAGGAAGCTCGGGGGTTGCAGCCAGGTGCAAGGCTGCCGTAGAACAAGCCTTTCCCTCGCGGTGCCCGGCTTTGCTTCGCCCTCCCTGGGCTGTAGTGCCAACCCGTTCTCGCTAGCAGCGATCTTTCCCCGGTGGTGCTTCTTGGCTCTGCCGCTTCCATGCCTGCAGCCCGGCCTGCATCAGCTGCCACCCTGCTGGGAGCAGGTGCAGCTGCCTCCTCTGTCGCCCTGCTTCCCCTGGCCCTGCCTGACCTGGCACTGTGTAGCTAGTGGCTGTGGCCCAGCGGTTTCTCTTGTGTGGCAGGAGGGAGAGGCTGCCCTGGCTGTTCCGGCAGAGCCACTGCCTTTCCTTGCTGCGGCAGCTCTTCAGCCTGGAGGGCACTTCCAGCGGCCGGAGGCTGTCGCGCCTGGCAGCGCTCATGAAGGTCAACACGGCCGAGGAGTCTGAGGATGCGAGTCACGTGAGTGCCTCCTCTCTGCGGCAGCAGACGCGTTTCTGACATAGCTCCTTTCCCCTGGCCCGCCTAGAGTACCAGCAGGGTCTGCCCGGGGCGGCAAGAAGAGGCCAAACGCGACGGAGTGGTACCCGTCCCTGAACTTTGCTTTACAAACTTCCAGCAGACGTGCGTTGCTCTTCTTCCTGGTAGTCGCTCTCATGGCGTTTGTTTCACCGTTGTAAGCGTTGGGCTGGTTGTGGCTTTAAGGCAGCACCCCGCTGGGGCCCTCGTCTCGCCACGGCCGCAGTTAGCAGCGGCAGTCCTAAGAACCGTTTGTCGTAGGGGTGAGAGCCCTGAGAGCAGAAGAGAAGAGAGAACCTGGCCGTTGGGTTTCTGCCCTGAGCCGTCTAGGCCAGAGAATCACCCTGGCGACATTCAGTCTTGTACAGTCTCCTGTCTGGACCGTTTTAGATCCTGTTGTCCTACATGGAATATGCGCGGTGCTGCCAGGACCTGGGCTGCCAGGAAGAGTGGCTGCAGTACGGGCGGGCGGCCATCCAGCTTAGCTCTGACGTCGAGCTCTTTGGAGGAGGGGTATTAAAGGCCGCCAAATTTGCCCAGGCCCTGAGCCATCTGAACCTCAGCCTGGGGAATCTGCCCCTCTCTGTCGACGTAGGTACGTACTGGCCCCGCTGCCTGCGAGAAGGCATCTCCGCAGAGGGAGCCTGTGCGAGCCTGCTTGTTTTCTTGGCAGGCTATCGCGCCAAGAGCCTGTGGATGGAGCTGGAGAAGCCCGACCTGGACTGCGAGGTTCTCGCCACGCTCTTTGCGGCGCTCTTTCTGCAGATGAGGTAATGCTGCTGCGGGACAGACTGCTGGTTGCGCAGGGTCGGGGGGCCACCTGAGATCCTTCTTGTGTCATTCTCTGCGCGCAGCAAAGAGGGCTGCTTGGTTTCTTATTGGATACTCGCTGGCTGTATGGACGCTGGTAAATTAAACAATGCCAAGGACCGTGGCTGGCTGTTGGGGAGCGTGAGTGTGTGCTGTGAAACTGCTGGAACAGTTGCTGGCTCGGTTCTGGCCCTTGCCAGGTAGCGCTTGCCGCAGGCAATTCCCAGGCCTGGTTTAGGAGCGAGCCTAGCGCAGGGAGGCGCTCGTTGTGTTGGGGGCGCTAGCCATGTTTGGTTGGGTGGACGCGGGCCTTTCCATGCCACGCGGCACCGGTGCCCGAGACGGCAGTCGTCCAGGGGGAGGTCTCGAGAGGAGCAGTTTCCGAAGCAAACGCGTCATGTGGGCGAGTGCGGAGGGCAGTGGGGAGCTGTGCGTGCTCTTTGGCCTGCTTTTCCTGACAAAGACTTTGATGGAAAGGTGAGTAGCTCTGCTGCTGGGCCAATGGGAAAGCACTGGCTTGCATGGGAAGGATGCCTGAGTTTTGCTCCGGGGCTTGCCGTTTGGGCCGGGGTCCCTGAGGCCTTTCTCCGGAGACTTGTTGCCAAAAGATGAACAACTGTCTGATGGAGAACCTCTGATGGCGATGCCAGAAAGAGCAGCGCAGGGAGAGCGGGATGATGGGAAGGGGAGCGGGGAGCGTCCGGAGGTGGTGACTGGGATCCCACCCCGCGGAGAGGCTCCATGGAGGCTCGCTGTGTTCCTCCGCAGGTACCCAGAATGTGAGGAAGTGCTGCGCAGGCTCGAGAAGCAGGTGGCTGCAGAGCACAGCATCATTGGGCAGGCATACTTCTTCTCCTGCTGCTTAGACCTGTTGCTTTACGCTGGTAAGTGCTCAGTGAGGAGGGCCCCAGAGAGCCAGGAGGCTTGCAAAGATGCTTTTTCTCCTGCTACAACACGGACGCCAGAGTCTCCAGCCACGCTTTCACTTCCTGGGCCGAGTCCCGGGCTCTTTGGCTCTGGGTGTGTCTTTGTCTGTCTTTCCTGCCTCCCCTGTCTTTGTTTGCATGTTCTACAGGTGATCCCAGAGTGATTTCAAAATGCTGGCAATTTCCCTCTTTGCTTCCCGTGTTTTGAGATTCCCCTTTCTGAAACCTCTTCCCAGGCTCGCTCTGCTCTGGCTCCTGGGGAGGCGGGCATAGCAGTGCTGGGGGATGTGCCTGACCAGGAGGCATCTAACAGCCTACGCTATGGAGTGGCTGTCGCTTGCTGGTCAATGGCAGCGTGTGTCTGTCAGCGCTCGAAAGCTGCTGAAGAAAAGGGAATAGATATTTGTGTGGCGCTTGACTAGCCCTGAGGAGCTAGGCTAGAACTCCAGCCCTTGCCTTGTTCCTGTTTGGTTTTGCTTGCTCTCTGAGTGGTGTACCTGCCCAGAAATTCTCCAGCTGTGCTTGAGCTTTGTCCTGCTACGAATGCCCGAGGGAAAACAAGGCAGCGGAGGGCGGCACTGCTTCTCTGCGATGCATTTGTATTACAGGCTGGGAGTACAAGTCATTTGAAGAGTGCAGGAGCTTCGTTGAGCAGAACGAAGCAAACCACATCCTCAGCTCGCACAACAGCATCCTGCTTGGACTGTATTCGTCCCTGGCTCTTTGGTAAGTTACAGAGGTGCTTAGACTGGCGAGAGGCCCAGGCAGTGGTTCTGGCAGGGGAGGTGGGAGCTCTGGGCCTGTCGTGTCCCCCGTGCCCTGTCCAACAAGGCGGCCGTCGCTGGGGTGTAGAGTACTTGATCAAGTACTCTACAAAACGTGTGTGTGTGTGTGTGTGTGTTTCTCTCTGGACGGTGTAGGTTTGGAAGGCTTGGGCAGTGGGCCGAGTTCCAGAAGCCCTTTGAAAAGGCCAAGAGGCTGCTGAAGAGAGCTGACGCCTCCGTTTTGGCCACCCAAGCATGCAGCCGGCTCCTGGAGTGCTACACGCTGGTGCTGCGGAACGACATTGAGCGCAGCTCGGCGAGGGCCCGGGAGAGCCGCAGCAGGGCTCTAAGGGTGAGGGAAGAGGAGGAGGGGGGTGTGCACGCTGTGAGGGGCCTCTAGGGAAAGCTGTGTTGCGAGCAGCAGTGGATTGGCAAGGCCAGGGCGAAGCAGCCGCGCTGGGATGGAGCCAGGCTAGAGGCAGAGTGTGGTAGTGGGTTAGAGAGGAACATGGCAAGAGGCTGCTCCCCCATGGGGCGGCAGCAAGAGGTGGTAGAGAAGGCAGTGAGGTGACGGGGGTCTTCCTGGGCACGTGAGGATTCCCTTGTGGGGATGGGAATGGTCTGCAAGACAGGAGAAGAGACTTGCACAGCCATGAGCTAGCTAGTGAGCCCTGCTGAAATGCCTGCTGCATGTGAGGGCTTATGGCTCGGGAGAGACTTGTGTGGTATCTCAGCCTTGCTAGCTGCGTGCTCCTTGTGCCTTTGCGGCTGCTTTCCCCTTTGGGGAATAGGTGCGGTCCTCAGTGCCGAGCCATCGCCCAGCTCGATGACTTCTGCTGACGTGCCTCTCCGTTGTTCTCTCGGTAGCTTGTGGAAGAGGTTTTTGCTCGGTGCTCTACAAGCCCCGTCTTCTACCCCAGAGCCTACCATCTGAAAGCGTACGTTTTCTGCATGCTGGGTAACAAAGACCAGAGCCTGTTGTGCCTCAGGCAGGGCCTCCAAGCCTGTGAGGCGAATGGCAACCTCCTGGAGAAGACTTGGCTGGAGATGAGCGCTGTAAGTGGATCCTCTTTGCCTCTGAGTTGCTCCCTGGGCAGAGGTTTGGCATGCCCTAGGAGAAGGTGGCGCGGACTGTACTCCGGCAGGTCCACGTAGGGAAAGCCCCCAGCGAGCTTCAGGAGCGTGTGCCGAAAGTCCTTGGCGAGCTGGTAGGGGCTGCTAGCCCTCCTCAGCAGGAGGGCAGTGGCAGCTGCGATGCCCTTCCCTCAGGAGGGGCTGGAAGGACACGCGAGGGAGCAGCAGGCGCTGCAGCATGCCGCTCCTTCCCAGCATCTCTGCTGGGCTGAGGAGCGGTGGAGTGGAATCTCTGCCTCTCCCTTGAGCCAGCTCTGGGAGCCAGCCTGAACCTGGCTGGAGGAGGTTTCCTTTGCGTTCCCTCTCCTTGCCCTCCCTGATAGGCTTTTGCAGCACGGCAAATTGGGTGATGGGTGGAAGAAGCTACTGCGAGAGGCCTCGCTTGCCTTCCCGGACCGCGCCTGTGGCTCTGGGGACCTCCTGTTCTTCGCGGCTCTCACTTGGGCTTTTGTTTTCCTCAGGAGCGGTGGTTCACTGGCAAGGGCCCCGTGGGAGACTTGTGGCTGGAGACAGCGCCACGTTTTCCCCAGCTGAAGCAAGCAAAGCCTGAAGTCTGTAGCTGCAGGTACCTGCTGAAGCTGCCAGCACGGCCGAGCGAGGATGCTCTTCCAGGGGTTAAATAAAGAAACACTGCCATCATCTCAGCGTTCTGTATGGAGTCACAGACCACAGCAAGAGGACGCTGAAGGCGTGCCACGAGAGTCTCTGGCCTGTGGTTTATTGGGAAAGCTAGGCGGCGGGGAAGCCACCACCCCCGTTGTTAGTGCTCACAAGAGTCGAGGGCTGTAAAGCAGTGCAAGAAATTCTCTCCCCCTCGCCCTAGTGCAGTTCCCTGTGGCGCTGTGTAAGCGCTTGAGCCGGCTGCAGGAGGAGCTTGGCCCTGGTGTAGGGCCAAGTGGTTGCTGAGGTGGGGAGGGTGGGAGGGTGTTTTTCTGGAAGCGGGACTGGTTTGAAGTGTTCCCTAGTCAGAAAAGTCAACAGCACTAGCGGCCTCATCCTGTTGCCCTCTCTGGTTGATGCGGATGAGAGCTCCTTAGTGGAGAATGGATGTACGTGTGTGCATATAGATGTAGCCAAGAGGGATGCCCCTGTGGGCGAGGGCGCTGCTTGTGCTGGGGTCCGCCCAGCTCCCAGCTGAGCTTGCCTTGGGGAGCAGCCAGCCCTTGCTGCTCACTGGCAAGAGAGAGCGTTGGCCTAGGCGTCGTCACGCTGCTGCGCGCTCTTCCTGAGGAGGCAGAGCAAGCCTGCTCGGTCGGCCTGCATCGTCAGTCTCCCGTACGGGTGACCGCTTTGCCTGCCTCGTGGGAAGGAGGAAGGAGGAAGCGTGTGAGCTGGGCTGGCAAGCAGCGTTCCGAACCTGGGCCTGGCTCGGTGTGTGTGCCTGGCTGTCGCCAGCAGGTTGCAGTTGTGTGTGTTGGGTGCAAGTGACTTGTGCTTGCTTGGGAGACTTTGGTGGGCCCCGAGGCAGCAGGGGGAGCCTTCTGGAGGCAAGAAGAGAGACCATCTTGGTAGCCTCTCTCTGAGGGCTGAGGCAGCAGGAAAGAAGGCAGGCTGGTTTCTGCTGTCAAGTGCTCTGCTGTTTGAGGTCAGCAGCGCAAGGGCACAGGCTTGTCTAAAGCACCTGGTCCCCCAGGCCTGGGAGGGGCTGGTGCTCCCTCGCCTGGCCATTGCCTGAGGGAGAGGCACAGTCCGAGAGGGACACTGGAGGCTGCCTGGGCAAGCAGCCGCTGAGTGTCACCGTGTGGCAGGCACGCCAACTCGTGCAGCTGCTCCTCTGAGCGACTGGGGAGAAGGGCAGCTTTGGCGCGCGCGGAGCGCGGCCTTGGCTGCTAGCCCTCGTCCCCCGTAGAGCCCGGCTCTCCTCAGTGCTGCTGCTTTGGTGGCAGCAGTTGTGTGGCTCGGGGCAGCGGCTAAGGTGGACGGGGAGCTGCCTTTGCCTGCCTGGAGGCAGAGGGCCGTGCGTGAGCCAGGGTGCCCAGCGTGACTCTGTTTCCCTGGGGCATGCAAGGTTTACAACAGCGTTCTCACTCGGAGCAGGGACCTGGAGCTGCCTCCTGCTGCGGCTTTGGACTTTGTCTTGCCCTCTCTGATACGTCGGTGCGCCGTGGTCCTGGCCCAGCCCTGTCCATCTCCTCCCGGCCTCCCCCAGGAGCCGTGTGGATGGAGGTTGGCTGTGTCCCCCGCTGCCCCCCCGGGAAAGCCCCACTTCTTTTTGCAAAGAAATACAAGTCCTCCGAGCAGCCCCGGAAATGCCCAGCTGCGTGCTGCAGTGGCCGTGCTTTTGGGGAAGCCTGGGCTGCTGGCTGTCAGCACGTCTGTTAGGCCCTTTGCGCTTGGGAACGTGGGAAGCAGCTGCTGTTTCGGCCACGGGTGGAGGTCAGTCGCT